>NW_024363160.1:9410285-9863949 GCF_014805655.1 Passer montanus | reverse complement strand
GCGCTGCCCCGGGGCCGGGCGGGGGCTCGCCCCCGCCGGGGGCTGCAGCAGGAGCCGCCCAGCCCAGCCCTGCCCAGCCCAGCCACGCTGCCGGGGGTCGGCGGGCGGGCGGCTCCCGGTGGGGACGGAGCTCAGCCCCGCGGGTGGGTGCCCAGCGGCAGAGCCGGCTTCGCCCCCCGCCTGCGGGGCGGCGGCTCCGACCCCCAGCCCGCGGGCGAGTTCGCGGCGGAGCGGGTAGGGCGGTTTGGCTCGTCTGAAGTGCCTCGCTAAATGGCAGGGGAAGGCATACGGCCCAGGAGAAAGCCGCTGCAAGCGATAGCTGTTGGGCTCCTCCGAGTCATTTCCCCGAGTCGGTGCGTAGTGAGAACTTCCTCCCGGGATGCCCTTTCGGGGGGATGCGGGGCTGAGCACATGGCTGCCTCCCCTGGGTCTGCCCCGCGTCTGTCACAGCACCGCCTGCCAAGGGGCCTGCCGGCGCCTGCTCTCCTTTCGGAGTGCTAATCTGACCCCAAGAAAACTTTAGCTGGGCGAGGGAAGGAGGCTGCTCCAAAAGGTAATTTACTTAAACGTGTTGGGTTTTTTCCCTGCTCGTCTTCCTTCCCTCGGTCAGGGAGACATCTGTGAGAAGGGGCGAAAGCAATGGGATTATCTGTGTCTAAGGGTCCAATACGTATGGCTGCTGATAGTGCAGAGAAGAAGGTTAAAACTTGCAAAGACTTGGCACTGGCAAATTAACATCTCCAGTGAATCGTAGTGTTAACTTTTTAAGCTTGAATTTGATGGTCCTTTGCATGTTGATTGTTCCTCGTGTTTAAAGTCTCTAGATACTCAGGTATTTAAGGATGAAACATATTCTTTGTGCTCGCATTGACAATGTTTTTGCATTTTGTAAACATCAGGACAACTTTTATCTTTAATGTAGATCCTTCTTTCGCTCAGCTGTACTGAACTGTGCTAAACACTTGTGGTGTTTGTAAATCTGGTGCTGATTTGTTGGGTGGCTTTGCAAAGGTCACTTCAGTTCATCCAATACAGGCATTTTTTGTAAAACGCCTGTATTGATTTAATGTGGCACGGGGTCAGAGTTGGCATTTATAAATTATTTCACATTTGTTCTTGTGTGCTATAAGAGCCATGCTTTATAAAGCAACTATTCCTTAGTTGTTCCTTAAAGCCTACTGGCACATCTTGGTGTGTGGTGTACAGGAGGTATATGCAGCTTTATGGGCATCTAATGTTAAGTGTCCTACTTATTTAAAAATGTTGAGAGCTCTAAAAGGGTCAGTGTAATCCATACCACACGTGTGCTCAACTGACCTAGAATTAACAGGATAAAACACTTTTAAGTGCTTCTGGAGTGAAAGGTAGGATGCTGTTTCCTCGTGCATGGCCAACAATGACTTGCTTTTTCAAGGTGTCCAGTGCCACGCTCCCCCTTTGGAGGATGGCAGAACACCCACCCTGCTGTTTGGCTTAAACTGGTGAGACTGGTCATGACAGCAGAAGGTGGCAGCAGCCTGGAGGTGCTCCACAGGGACATGAACATGATGGTGTTGGTGACCAAGGGAGGTGGATGCAGGGACCAATCCTGAATGGGTGGTGGGCAGCTCTCACTGTGCTGTGGGGCTGTTGGAGCTGGCAGAGCTGTGTGCCCTCTCAGGGCCCCCGTTTCGTGTGGGTTGTTGGTAACTTAGCATGTCAGTTGATATTTTGTGCTGCGGTACTGAGTTTCCCTCTGGCTTTCAGGAGGCAGCAGGCAAGTGCCTGAGCGCTGCTGTGTAGGTGCAGGCATACCAGGAATGTGGTGCTAAGTGTGATTTGCTGCCTCGATGGATGGGACTGATAGCCTGTGCCAGCAAGTTCACGCTGCTGCACAGAAGGCCTGGACTGCCTTCATGCCAGTGCATCCACGTTAAGCAAATTGTATCACAAGCTAAAGTTAAGAGGGAGAACATGTTTTCCAGGTTGTTGTGGTGATCATGTACTGTCATTTTTCTAAAGAGGCTCTTTCTGTGTTGTGTTGTAGTGGTTGGCCACCTGCACCCTCCTTGTCTGCCCTCTTAGGCTTGTGGTGACCATGCTGAAGATCCTGTTGTTGCTGCACTTACTTAATATAGGTGCAGTCTTTCACTGGATGGGAGATGGTGTTCTGTTAAATCTTCATGCTTCTGTTTCAAAATCTGGAGGTCTGAGGTTGATTTACTGAGGTGGAACGGAATCAAATTTTAGGACCCACTGGATGGGAAGTGTCTGTTCTGTTGAAGGTTCTGTTAAAGGTTCATGCTTCTGTTTCAAAATCTGGAGGTCTGAGGTTGATTTACTGAGGTGGAACGGAATCAAATTTTAGGACCCAACTTTGGAAATATGTTTTGATTGCTCAGAGCTACAGAGCTCATTTTGGATAGTGCTAGTGTATAAAGAGAAGGTGTTTCTCAAATGTGCTTTTGTAAGTGTGTTTCCCAGTGCTGACTAGTTAAGTTAGAAGTCAGTACACTGAATTATCGTAGGGTAGATTTTGGCCATTAATTGTAGTGGAATGCAGAGTAAATGAAGGCTTATGTTTACAGCTTGCCCAGAACTAGAGGGTGTATCTTTAAATTCTGGAAAATCTCTGGTCGCTCACTGGCTAACAGTATGTCTTGTTTTCTGCTGCTAGATTACGGCTCCCTTCCATAAGGCCTTAAGCACATGTGCTGATCAGCCACAAGTTAATAATTTTGAATTAAACTGAAGAGTAAGTATATGTCAACTACAAAGTGTTTTTCTTTCAAGGAAGCTTTATTTTAGTAGGGCAAGTTTGAGAAGTTAGAAGAACTAGTTTGTGTTGTCTATGGAGCTAAAGGCCTGTAGGAGTTGGAGGTTTAAATTGAAAAAAAAAAAAAAAAAAGCTTGGCCTGTCTTAAGTGTAAAGTACAATAGCTGCTTGGAAACTGCATTTTAAGGAGAGGGAAAAGCTTGCCAAGTTGGGCTGTGGACCTTGCTGTGAGAATAAGATACTGCAAGTTACCAGAAAACCTAAAAGGAATGAAGTAAAGGAGGGAATTGATTGTTGGAGAGCAGAAACTGCAGGGATAGCATGTGAACTGCCAAAAGCTAGAGGATGAAGAAATTTAAGATGAAGAGAGGGGGAAAAAAAGAAAAAGAGCAGAAGAGAATTTGGCTATGATGTTGTGAGGACCAGGCTGTATGAAAAATGCTTGATGCCTCTAAAATTAGCACTTCTTGTTTTAGTTGTTTAGTTTTAGATATGAGGATTTGAACATGGGCAAAAGATAGGGTGCCAAATGGAAATGACTGGAACAAATGTCTTATGTCTGCTCCCAGTTAAACTGAGTCTAAGGGTCTCTGCTTTTGTGCTCTCAAAGAGCTGGGGCAGGGCACTGGAGCCAGGTTAAAAAATAGAATTGTGTGTTATCAGTTAGGCTGAAGGTAGCAGTTGTGATAGCAAGATAGCAAAAGTTGTATAGTTCCATTTCTTTTAAAAGGAGAAGAGAAGTGTATCTTCACACCTTTTACTCTGGTGACAATAGAATTTAAGGATTTAGAATAAATTTGGAATGTAAAAAGTAATTAAGTATACAAAGCTAAGTGGAAAACAGGATAAAGAGCATCATATATTTGCCACAATTAGGTCATGGGAGACTAAAGTCATATTATTACTGGTTAAATACTGAATGTCCTACACAATAGGAGCAGACGGCTTCAGTTCCATGTATATACACCAAAAATAACTAAATTGAAAGTGTGTGGCTTAGCTAAAGGTGTCTTCTGAAGGAGAAATTATGAGTTTGCCTGCCTGAATAAAGGAATTATTCATGCTCTGCATCAATATTAGTGGGGAACTGGTCTCTTTACTTCACCATACTGGCTGAAATAACTGTATGAGAAGGAAAGTTGCTGATGAGGCAAAGTTGGGAAACGTAGTCAGCACCTAAGTGGGTTGGATTGTTGCACAGGAAGAATTGAATGTCTGTGATGACTGAAACAATAGGAATGTCAGGAAGTTGAATAGCTCTAAAAGCAAAGTTATCTACTGTCTGATTATTAACAACACATCTGCTATCAGCTGGCAAGTCATCCCTTAAAACAAGTTTGGAAGAAAAGGCCTGACAGCCATAGTCAAATGGAGAAGACTCCTATTTGATACTGACCATGAAATGGGCGTAAACATGGTGCTCTGGAAGAGCTCTTCAGTGAAGATAGACAAATTATTAGGCAAGGCATTAGGGTGTCAAATACTGTGTATAGTTCTGGACACTTATGTACAGAAAATATTAAATCCTAGTGGAACATGTAGATGGACATCCAAGCCACAAAGATCATGTACTGTGAACAGTCTGGAGTTAGATGACAGACCAAAACTTGAACTACTCTGGCTTTTGTGTCTTAGTAATGGCAGAGATGGGAGATAGCAGCTGCTTAGATATTCCCTGGGGCAAATTCTTGGAGGAAAGGAAGGGTCATAAACTGAAGATTCATCTGTGATTTTGGGTTAAACACTTGATGTACAAAGGGGTAACTTGATGGATGAGTACAAGAATAATGCACGTGGGGAATTTGAAAGGAGTTTCCTTACTGTCAGATTTTGGATGCCTTCCTAGCTGTATGTATCCTGAGTCCCAGCTAAGTATTGAAGTTTGCATGTGACTGTTCAGGAGTGGAGCAGTTCAGGTAACTGAAATTGCCATATTTTATGCTTTGGTATTCAGAGTTAACAGAAATAGAAGTCACTTCAGTAAAGGAGGTGTGATGAGCAGAAGGACTTATTTCTGGGGAGCATATGTTGTCTAGTCACATGATGGTGGATAGAATTTATAACAAGTAAAAACACTTATCTATGACATTAGTAGCTGTTTTGTTCTCTTTTTAGTGCATAATGGAGTGGAATGAAGCTTAACTCATAAAATATTTAAGATAACCACAAATTAATATGTGTGGGACAGAAAATGCATAAATGGACATGCAGGCTGGAGGTCAGGTTGGCTGACTTGCACCCATAAATAAATAAAAGGGTTCTCCTGTTGAATGAGTGCCTGTGTTTATCCTCTGCCTGATTTCATACTCTGGTCTTACGAGTGTTTCATGGCACTGGCTGCATCCTCTTGTCGGGGACCGTGCTCCTGGGAGTAAGAGGCTGCCTGGGGCAAGACTTGGGCAGAGCCTTGTGGGGTGGATAAAGTGCAGAGCTGCTGAAAACCCATGGTGGGGGCTCTCAGTTGGGGGGGTGTGTGCTTGTCTGCGGCTTCGTTTTGCAGCACCTGACCCCGGTGTTGGTGCTGAGCTATGCAAAGGCCAGTGCAGCCTAACCACTGGGAAGAAATTGGGGTATGAGGTGTGCCAGTGAGACGCAATTTCTCTAGTGGCAGTGTTGAAGACTTGGCTGGTTCACAGTGAAGGAACGTGTGCCCCATTGAAAGGGTAAAGATGGCATGTGTGGTTTGAAGGCTATGCTGTGTTTACTTAGTGTGATCTTTGCCATAGCGTCTCTCTCGGTTTATAAACTGTCCTGTGGTTGGTCTGGGTATGCCCAGTGAAACTTCTGGAAGTTTTGAGATGACTTGAAAAAGAATAAAAAATATGTCACCTGTGTGAATGTATTCTGAGAAGAACCACTGGAAAAATAAGGTGCTTTGAATGTGTTTGTACATCAAAGCAAGATGAATATCTTGATACTGCTTTATGACTGTTTGTTTTGAAATTATAAGGCAGGTGTCTTACTTCCTTAGAAATAATCCAGTTGCAAACTCCCTTTCAGTGTAGTTTATTAAAAATCTGAACCATTGAATTTTAGGTGTTTGCTCTAAATGCCTGTGTATTTTTTGCTTTAAAGAGGAGCTATGTAATGAACTCTGTGTCAGCATGCCCCATAGGAAGTAATTGTGAAAAGATTGTGTTGAGCCATCAGAAGAATAATTAAACAATCCCAGGGAAAATTGAATGTATTGTCCTGGTAGCTTTTAGCATGCATTAATAGACTGTTTGCTTACTGTTATTTTTCATTTACTGCTATTGCCCTATTATACAAGTGTTGGGTGTATAGTTTAAAAAGATGGGACTAGGGTTGTGGTGGGCATTATAACTTCTTTCACTTGACGTCCTTCAAGTCCCAAATATTAATGGATGTGGTGGAAAAGTTATTTCATGTTTACAAGGGAAAGATTCAACCTAAATTCAAACCGTCTTTAGCAAATCAAAGAGCAGAGCACTTGTCTCTTGATGCTTTGCTGTGTTCTTTAAAAACAAAAATCACTCAAATAATTTCCTGTTACAACTTGAGGTCTTGGAAAAGTCTGCATTAAGAAATGGGAGGAAATGTTTTAAGACTTTACCAGACAGGGAAGATAATAGAGCTGAGCATTGTCTGAGTTGTCTTCTTCATCTTCTGTGCCTCTCCACAGTACCAGACAAGTCTGTTTGAAGTAACTACCCAAATTCATGAGTGGACCCAGACCTTTGGATTTGTAATGACCTTTGTATGTTGTCTCTCTCTATTTGACAAGTTAATCTGTGCATGCTACTACTTGGGAGGTCAGGCAACCACAAGGAAACTGTTTCTCATGTATGCATGTGTATATATAGATATATGCAGTTTAAATTAGGATGGAGAATAATAATTTGAGTAATGCTTGGGTAGAACACTTTTGAGATGATAGTGATGATGCTAATATGAATTTTATTTGTACTTTATTTCATATCTATAAAGCTTAATGTTGCTGTGATATGTTTGTCAGTCTGTTACTTGTCTTCCTGTCTAACTCCAGTGGGTTTAGACTGTTTTTTTAAATCTTACTTAAGAACCTTTTGTCAATTTTGTCACATGCAGCCACATACTTCAAGATTATATTTTGAAAAATTCATATTTATTTCTAACATTTGTAAATTGCTCATGTAAGTACAAGTAATGTGATACATTCCATGTGCATGTTGTATTTAATTGCATTTAATATTAAGATTTTTATTATCTGTGTTGTTTTACCTTTCTGAGCTGCAATATTTCAGTGAATTTTATTACTGTTGGGTTGTCCCAGTGTGTTAGTTTGGGTGTTCAATGATAATTGCAGTGAGCGTCAATCCTGAATGAATTTAAATGCTAGGCAGTGTGAATGGAACTTCATGGTTTGCTTTTGTTCTATTTGGATAGATGTTATTTTGTCACTGAAGATCACTTGTGATCCTCTCTCTACATAGTAAAACTTGATACAGTATGTGGGGACTTACTGATAAATCAGTTAATTTTATTAATTAGTATCTGCTAATCAGAAACTAGAATTGCAGTTCCATAATGTGTGATTTTTGCAGTGTGTTTGTACAAAGGCTTGGGGAGCATTGCAGATGGGAATGCCTGCTTATTCAGATTTCCTGCAAGGCCTCCATCCATGCTTTACTGAAGGGTTTCAGGTGTTCTAGTTAATTTTGTCTTTATTTATTGCTGCTGTGCTGTCTCCATCTTGCACTGTTTTCTGTGCAAGTTTGGGCTTTACTCCTGTTGTAATACTGGGTCCTGTTCCCTGCAAATGTAATGATGCTTATTAGGTTGAGCTTCAGAACTTCTAGCTGAAGTTAATCCCCCCAATCTTTGTGTATTTAAAACCACAGATTTTAGGTCTTTCCCTCTCGCGCCCCTTTCTTTCTGTTTGATAGACTGTGAGGAAAAAGAGACACTGACTCCAATGAAACACACCATACAGGAATGCACAATGTGCTCTTTATTTGAAGATAAATGTTGTTTTCCTCTGATCTTTGCTGTAGTCATTTGGGGTGTTCACTTGTGACTAAAATAAATTTATTTAAAAAATAAATTTTGATTTTTTTTTTCTGATGACCTGTTTATTATAGCAAATTTGTGCTATCACACACATTTCTTTTAAGACTGAGAACTTTTTCCCCCCCCCCCGTTTAATTGAAAGATGATCAGTATCATTTCTCTCTTCCTTCCCTCTCAATCTCCCTTAAATCAAAACAAACGCTTCAGTCCTTAAACAAAAGTCTCTTTGTTTTTACATTTGTTTTATGAAATTGCTTGATTCCTTTGGGAAAAGCTTTCCTCTCACAGGAAGAGAGGGGAAAAACCCCCCACCCTTCTAAAGCCAAAAACAGCAAGCCTGCTTCCAGACATTACTCTGTTTTGCTATCTGAGTAGTAGCAGATTGCATATAAAAAGCAATTTCTCATCTTAATGAATGAAAAGTGCAATTGCAGAAATGCACACAAATATACAAATGGTTTTCACTCAGCAAATGTAAAATTGGTAGTATTCAGGACAATAACTTGCTGCACACCCTTCTGGGAGCTTCTTTGCATTGGGGAGTGGAATTTTAAATGGGTATTTTGTAGCTCTGAGAGGTGCGACCATCGACTGCCTTGTGGCCTGTCTGATTTTATTTTTTGATACTGTGTATTCCTAAAAGTCTCTTGGTTGTACACCTTCATGCTGTTCTGATGTTGTGGCCCCAGCTGTGAAGCCATCCATCCTGGCAGACTAGGCAGTTGTGTGAAACACTGTCTCCTGACCTAGGAATCTGGAAACTGGCAGCAAACATGAGTTAAATGAGAGATTGGACCAGGAAGACAAAGAATTATGTGAAGTATCACCCTGCTAGTTTGCCTACATGGGCTTTATCCAGAATATATACTAAAGAACAGAGGTGCTGATGAGCTAGAACAAAATTATTGCAGCAGACTTTCTTCCAAATGTAATAAAAATGCAAAATTGAGTCAGTGGCCTACTATTCTTGATCGCCTGTATTATTATGCAGGCTGGAGGGATCAAGGATGAAGAAAATTTTTCTGAGTAAATGCTGAAGGTGAATGAAAAAATAAGGAGGCCTCCCTTAACACCAGGAGGTAAGGGCTTATCTGCTGAAGAGTGAGAAATCAGACACTGGGTTAAAAGAACTGGTACAGGACTGTCCTAGAGGACCCCTTTGTAAGCCCTGTATGGAGAATTAGGAGTATGGAGGCTTCCCTGGGTTCCAGTGGCACCTTGCATCTTCAGCAGCTCTTGAATTTTGCTTGACGTTCCCTTTGTTGGTGTCCTGCCCCTTCTGTCCCCAAAGCCCATGCTGTGTCAACTTTACAGCTCATGCTGGGCTTCCATGCGTGTGCAGCTGTGAAACAGCTGTGTCCTCATGACTGGCTTCTCCATAGTGTCCTGGTGAAACCTGCATGCCATTTCCTGGGCTTACTTTTATATCCTAACCTTGCAGGTACACCTGCTTGTGCTTCCAGTGCCTGGGAAGAGAACTGTGTGCTCTGCAGTGCCTTCTGGAGTAGCATCCATACTTCTCATAAACAGGCATGTGCAGAGATGATTATCTGGATGTTCATCTTATATCTGAAACATTTTAAAGTGCTCTTCATGAAGACTAGACCAGAGAATTATAGGCTTTGGAGAGATAGAGGCTGAATTAACTTGTGCTTTGCTGGCTAAGCTGCATTAATGTTTTCATTACTTGCCCTAAAATGCAGTAGGCAAAAGCTGTAGGGAGAGGCCCTGTCCCCCAGCTATGCTGAATTTAATAAAATATAGGATTTCTTCTTCTAAACTTTCATTATCGAAGAACCTCTATGAACGTATCAAATGATCCTGTTTAGATTGTTGCAATCAACTAATTTGATTTCCATATTACTTCTGCTTGACTGTTGCTGAAAAGATTTTTTTATAAGGTGCCTTGCCCCAGTATGAAATCAGATCCTCACACTCCACCTCCTGCGTATACATTGCTAGATTGTGTGGGCTGTGCTACTGAGCCAGGGAGCAGAGAGGAGCATTTGCCTCCTGTGCTGTTGTTGTGGTCAAGGCTAATCAAATGCTACTAGTGACAGTAGCTTTACTTTACTGGTGGTATTGTGTACTTTGCTCAGAGGGGATCAGCACAGATGCTGAGTAGAAGAGCTGCCCACCCAACAGACCCATGCTCACTCTTGCAATACCCTTTGTTTCAGTTTGCTGTGTGCCCAGAACACTTTCCCTGAAAATGCTGTTCCCTGTAGGTGCTGCAGCTGAGCTGGGCAACAAGGTGCAGACTGGAAGGACAGAGACTGCTGTACAAAAAGCCCCTGCTGTGGATGTGGTTGGTATTGCAGCTCTGCTGGCCAGAGGCTGTCACATGTTGCTGCAGGTTCAAGCCTGAAGGAATTGCTGGTTGAGTTGGACATGAAGGAAGGAGGCAGCTTGTATTGTGGTAGTTGGGACACAGACACTGTCTAATGTGAAGCTGCCTGCTGTGAGGTTTCAGTCTTTCTCCTACGTCTTTCCCATGTCTTGAACTTTTACTAATTTAAAGCTGAATTTCTAATGAGAAGCAAAAAAACCTGTTCCTTAATCAGTGTGATTTGCTTTCATGGAATACTTCATTCAGCTTAGTGCAAATTGTGAAAGCCATGTTTTTATGTTTGAAAATTGTGTCAGCTGTACTTGACATTGAACCAGGCAGAAAAGTGCTGAACATCCCCATGAAGTCTGGCTTCAATGAAGTGTAATTTAGTACCATAACGTCCTGAGCTGAAAGAAGCAATAAAATAGTCCTCCATGTAGTCCTTTTGCATTATAGTTCTGGAGTTGCAACTGTGGATTTCCCATTGTTTCCTTAATACCTTTCTCTTCTTAATAGGCAATATGTAGAATATCAAACTCCTAAAATTCACTTTAAGTGTTATTAGAATAACTGATATATTGGGGTGGAGATAATGGCCTCTTGTTCCTCTGTAGAGCAGTCACATGGGCACAAATTCTTTTTTTCTTTCTTTCTTTGAAGTTGTTTTGCAGAGTTACACAGAACAGCAGAGATTTTTCCTAGGCTGGGATTTTTCTCAAGTCAATGTCAGAACTCACTTTTTTCATAATCGCAAAGATTGTGGTCTCTGACAACAAGATAAACAGAACAGGTGAGGTACATCTTGTTCACCAAGTTGAACAGCTCTTACAATTTTTTTTTACATGATCAACTAACTCTTTGACATGGCAATTAATGAAAGTGTAAATGAGAATGCCAGAAACTCTGTGGTCACTGTCCTATAAGTTTCACTGGCACCTATAGTAAGTGTTCTCCAGGGGTAAAGAAGAGGCAGAGCTTGGGTATGGAGGCGGGATTTACGGTGCTAGAGTATGGCTGAGTTAATTGTGGCTTCTGTGCCTTGTACCTCTGAAGGCTCTGACAGTGAAAGGAATGTGCCATTGGGTTGTTGCACAGTTTCCCTTTTTTAAATATTGTGATATCTCTGATCACAAATTCACAGACTTTGGGAGCTTAAAGAATAGGAGAACTTTCCTTGATGGTAAATTACAGAACATACCTGCCTATGTGTTCTGAATTACATAATGGTTTTTGTTTTAACCAGTTCTTTTCTGACTTGGGAAGAAAGTGGATATGTTCTCATGAAAAGATGTATTCTACATGGAAATCATGTACATAGTTTTCAGATGATTTAAAAGCACATTTCAAGACAGATCAGAGTTGTCTTGATTTATATATTTGGTCTTCAGCCTGACCATGAACAAAATGTAAAGTGAAATAAAATTAAGATGTCTGGTTTATTATGTTGTCTACTCATAAAATACATCTAAGTGTTCACAAGGGAAACCTTTATTGGGAAAAAGATTCAAATGAAGTACTGCCTCACTGTCTCTGTTGTTACTTTTCTGTTGTCTTAAATTTCTTTAGTTGTTTTTTTTTCCCCTTCTAACAGTGCCCAGGATGTGTATTTGAGCTAACCATTAATGCTTCATTTTTGATGTCTGTAGTACTTTTACCTGTATGCTAATGTATGTAGATGAACAGGCCAGGACTTGACCTATATAATACAAGTGTCTTAATTTACTCCTATGTACATTCCAGGGTGTGGGTGTTTTAATAAAAAGGGAAAGGATGAGCTGGTGCCTGGTACAGTAATTCTAGCTGGAGACTGATGCTTGTGATAGGAGGGCAGTTATCAAAATATCCACCCTCTGACGCCATTTTTTCCCCATTCCTGCTGTAAAGGCAGCTCATGGAGACACATCTGCAGCCAGGCAGAGGCCAAGGACCTGCTTGGGGAGAGTCATTCCTCAGTCCTCTGTTTCACCTTGAAGGCAGGATGCACGTGCTGGGCTTGTCCTGGCAGCAGGGTGTGGATAGATAGAAGGTAGGAGAATAGTATCGTATAGTGGCCATCTCCACAGTAACCCAACGTGATTGGGAGTGGGCTGCAGGGCAAGGTGCAGCTGGAGATGGAGCCCAGCGTAGCATTGAGAGCAGCAGGGGAAGCTGCCTGATCTGGACCTGACAGATTTCGACACCTGAGGTAGAGGTGAGCCGCTGGGGACACAATGAGAAATAACATATTGATGCTGAACAGATTGTTTGTTTGATATATGTGGAATGGAAAAAAAGAGAGAAAAAAAACCCACAAAAAAAATCCCAAACAAAAAAAAAACAAACCCCAAACTGTGATATTCCATAAGCATAAGTTGTACAGATGTAGATACTGTCAATATTCTAGAGATATAAATATAATGGTTTCTGATTATATGTAACATAAGTTTGGGTAATGAATCAGTAGAAGAGTTTCTGATGGTCTGTAATGCAAGTTTGGGCAATGAATCAAAGTAACTTTGTAATTAAAAGAAAAGGGGGAATTGTGGATAGATAGAAGGTAGGAGAATAGAGACAGTGGTGAAGGTAATCTGGCCCCTAAGGAGTTACAGCTGTGCTAATTATCAAGAATGAAGAACAAGCCTGCCCTTAATAGGACACAGCTGGATCCAATTAAGAGGGGTACTATAAAAGAGCAGGTTGGCTGGTCTAGAGGGGAGATGGAGTTTGTTGGCTGTGCTGAGAAGAAGGAGTCAGTGCTGTGAGGAGCTGCGTGTGAGATATCGTTGAGAAGGTATGAAACCTTTAAAATAGGAGAGCAGCAGCAGGGTGCACCTTGCAGCTGTGCTTCCCAATGGTCTTGGGAAGAGGCAGCTCCTGGAAAGCACAGAGCCTCCCTGCTGTGCCCCGAGTTCAGGCTTCCTGCAGGAGCCCATGGGACACCGCCTGCCCTGCCTCTCCTCTGGATTAGGGCATGGCTGGCCTCTGGGTTGGACCATAGGATCTACCTGGCTATCCCTCCTGAACCCTTTGGTGTCTCTAGTTCTGTGACAGGCACTTAACAGGAGAATGACAGATGATTCCTTGGATACTGTGCCAGGAGTTCAGCCGTTACAGAGTGCTTGCAGGTCATAAGTGAGATTTTGCATCTTAGATGGAGAGAAATAACAAATCCTTCACATTAAACAGGATGAGAATACCTAAAAAAAATGTTTCCAGGAAAGCATGCGTGCGTGAGATGGGGAAAAGGAGTTGATCTGGTTTCTGATTTGTGCCATTAGCTGCGAGATCTACAATGTTCCTTGACAGTAGAGAAACATTTTGTGGGTGTCTGCAGGTGATCTTGAGTCATCTTGGAGACAGAAGACTGAATTCTCCTCTCAATCCCTTGGTATTCTTTCTCTTAACATTATGGTGTCCACATGTGTCCACACACAAATAATATTCTTTGTTTAAATTAAAAGTCTTAAATTTTTCTTTAGGGACCTGATGTAATCTTCTAGATGACATTTCCCTTCCTGCAGCTGGTTTGGACTGAATCTGGGGAAGCAGTTCCAGTACATGGTCTGCATCCAAAGGAAAGCATTGCACCTCTGAGGACTGTTAGCTATAGTAGGAATGTAGTCCTTAGCAGGAGGGCTGGGCTGAAACTCTTGCCCTGCCCTGTGCTTTGAGAGGTTGTCCATGAATTCCGAGCTACAGCATTGCTTCCCCACATCTTCTGAAGGATGCTGAACAGACTGGTGACAAGGCAGACTGAGGTGGGCACCCAGTGAAATGTATTCCCCAGGTCCCTCTCCCAGGTTCTCTCCTAAAATATCTGAAATACTCTTACTGTTATCTTCCTATCAGTCCTCTTAGTTGGATTGTCTGGAAATAGTTACTTTCTTGTAGAAGTTCTTGCTGGTGGTATAAGATAGCTTGGCAGCATCTATGAGAAAACAGTTACATGGGGAAGAGGTTGTTTTGAGATTTTTTGTCTTAACTGGAAAAGTACCAAAAGCTGGGAAGTGCAAAATGCATGTGTTTTTTTTTTTTCCCTGAAATTTCACA
Organism: Passer montanus; assembly: GCF_014805655.1. Lineage (NCBI taxonomy): Eukaryota > Metazoa > Chordata > Aves > Passeriformes > Passeridae > Passer > Passer montanus. The sequence goes on along the minus strand of NW_024363160.1, from coordinate 9,849,823 downwards.
CCACTTTTCAAAATAAATTCTTCTGCCTTTAAGTGGGTGAGTCCTTTCTCAAAAGTAGTGATTCCCAAATGTTCATATTTGAGCCAAGAATAAAATCTCTTTTTATACAATCTCTTCAGAAGCCTGCCTTTGAGAAAGAATTTAGTCTTCTTTTAGAGACTTTATTCTCTTTATAGAACATAATGAGTTTGCTTTTCAAAGGAAAAACTGAGAATTGCAGTGAAGGGGCTCTGTAGTATCTTGGCTTGATTTTATGCTGGATAAAGCTGTTTAGTATTTAATACAGTAAACTGTTTAAAAGGATAAGTTATATAATTACCATGAACTTTTAAATAACAATCAGTATTAGTACTTGATTGTCAGTCAAGGCTGTGGCTTTGTAAGTGGAAAATGGTTGCAGATATAGTCAGAGCTTTTAAAGATTTTTTCCTCTTCCTTTTTGTTTATCCTTATTTGCATATCTTAATTATGTAAACATAACTGTTTACAGTTTGAAACTGCTATTTTATTTCTCCAAGTATCTTTTAGTATCGGCTCTGTGAATTCCAGTCTTTAAGAGCTTGTTAACTTGCCTCTGACAGTTTCTTCATAGTCAGATGTGGCAGCTGATGTCTGAGAGCTTTAAAATAATAATGAATGCCACAAAATTCTTTGTTTGCTTAGTGATGGGATCCTGTAGCTTGATTTCAAATGAACAAGCATCCATATGGTGTATGGTAATAAGTGAGTTGTCCCTTGCTGTGTGGTGATACCTGTTGCAGGACTGCAGCTGACTCTCCAGGCAATAGAAGAGCTTAGTGGTAGAGTATGAAGTGGCATGAAACCACTCCTGATGGCAGTCAGCTTGTGGGAAAGGGTCAGAAAGTAGCCTCCAAGCATTTCCCCTTCACAGTGTTGAATTGTGGTTTATTATTGTTAGTATTTGGCTCATAATGGGGTAGGCGTTGAACCCAGTTTATGGGTATAGTTCACCAAATCCAATTGTACTCCAAGAGAAACAGCATCAAATATAAGCAAAATGTCTCTAGCTCTGTTAATATTTAAACTTTTGTAACAAAATTACTTAGGACTTAAAGCAGCAGCTTCAATCTCAGAGGCAAACAGATGCTTCCCAAAGCTGCTGCACTGGAAAATATATTTGTCTCCCACTCTCTTTTTATTGTACTCGATGCTAAACTTGTAATCACAGGATTTAGAAACCCCTCCCCATGCACTTTTTAGTAGTGACCCAATCTTTCCATGATACAAAATGGATCTGTGGACCTGAGAATGTTCATTTAGCTCCCAGATAGACACACCTGGAATTCCTGAGGTGCCAAGCCGAGCTGGAAGGTTCCTCCTGCAGCACCTAATGTAGTAGTACAGAAGTATCAGAAAAGGTTGTGTGAGGCAAAAGGAGATGATATTTAAAGATGAGCCTTCTACTAGTCATTTTGCAGCACCAGATAAATTATAATTTTATTTAATTGTAAGGGGAATTCCATTGTGTTTGAAGGATTCTTCCTCTGCTCCTCCTTTACAAAGTGGGTAGACTTCATCAGTTAATACAGGAATTTACATAAAGGTGATGCAAAGTTCACAGAGTACTAGTGTGGTATGGCTGTCAGTTTGAACTGTTTAATATGTTCACATCAAGGGCGTTTTTGTTTTAGGGGGTTTTTTGTCTTTTCTTGAGCTTTTTCCTACTGTCAAGTCAATCCCTAGGGATGATGGATTGTGCGTGTGTCCCATCCAGGGTATCATTCTGGCAAAATCACTGACAAGCTGATGTTCGTGGTTATTGTTTGTTTTTTGGAGAAGGCAGATACTCCACTTCCTAAGCCAAAGAGAAACTTTTCTCAGAGAAAACTTGATCTCTTTGTAAGTACTTTTAAATCCTTGCTGTGTATTGCAGGTGCATGCCCAGACCACATGCTGCCTGGTGACCGCTACTTCTGTGAACAGGATTAGAATAAAGTTTCAGCCTTAATCCTGGGTTTCCTGCACTGATTTGCTTTACAGCCTTATTCCTGTTTAGTTGCCTGTGTGTTAAAAAGCATGTTTTTATTTATACTTGCTGTCAAAAAAAAAAGGTTCTCACTGTGGTATTTTGGTTTTTATTGTTGATGAACTGTGTAAGGATTTATGCCTTCCCCCCACTCAGACTCTTCACAAGGTAGTAATTAGCCATGTGCTATGCAAATTCATGCAGAAAACAAATTGGTTATGTGTTAATTAAAACTAAATGACAGCAATTTTATATTTAGGTTACTTTAAAGTGCCTAAATTATTTTGGATTTGAAGTTTTAAGTGTTTTTCAATGCATGCCTTAGTCCTCTCTTTGTTACTTTCAAATTCTATAGTAAATATATAGGGTTCTTATGTACAGTATTATACGCCATAATTAAAAAAAAAAAAAACCAAAACAAAAACCCAGTGTTTGTCTTCTACAGGGCTTGACCTGACCTGCAGAATTTTGTGAAATGTGAAAAATAATTGTTCACTTTTTTTAGTGGCCTTGCTTTTTTGTATTTTTATGATCTTTGCAGTTTTAAATGTGATGTGCAGAAATTGAACTGCATCTAAGATTTAATATTGACCAGGACAAGATCTTGCAACTAAATTTCTTTAGCAATATGTTTAATTGACAAGAAGTTGGTAAAAGACGGTTTTCTTGTTATGCGGTCTTTTGTTTATCCTTGAAAGTTTTGCATTTAGGGAGCTATTTAAATCATCTGTCTTTATTAGTTAAATCAACAGCAAGCTTACAAGATGGTTTAAGCAACAGGAAAATTAGTTTCTTGGTGTTCTAACAGATTTAAAAGAAATATTTTGAATTGTGTAGTAATGGCATAGGATGGGTTTTTGTTTAAAGAAAACATACTAGAAATATGTGTATGTGGTGGGTTAATTTTTTTTCCCAGGTTTTCATGTCTTAATTTGTTTCTTTACCAGTCTATTGCAAAAATGGGCTTGGTGCCCTGGTGAGTCCTCTGAGGGTTGTGTGAAAATCTAAAGTCAAAATTTCAGGGATTTCAAAACCACTAAGTCAGTAAGGTATTTGACATGGAGTTAATTTATATTTGGGTCTACAGAAGTATAAATCTGTGGCTAAGGTGTACAGGAAAGTGTATGGAGGTAAATAAAGTTGTTGGGGGGGGGGGCACTGGGGAAAATATCAGATGTTGACAATTTCACTGATGTGTTTCTGTGAAATGATTGCCAGTGTTCCCTCATTCTCATGACTCAAATAGGTGCTTAAGTAAAAATTAAGCCTGTTGGGAGGAAGTGCTGATTAGCTCCTGTGTCCTATATGATTGCATCAGGAGCCTGCCCCCCTGCGTGGGGAGGGAAGGGAGGATAGGGAATTCTTCCATCTCTGATCCATATATTTGTAATCTCCTGCTGTTATTTTTTCAGAGGCCTAAAAATATATTGGATTCTGCTTCAGAAAGAAGATTGAATACATGTTATTGTAGGAGCAGTGTTTTAGATAGTTTAGGCAAGAAAGCAGCTGTTATGTAAAAATGTCTATATAAGTGTAGAGTCTTCCTTTGAGACAAATAAATTTGTTTTCTATACAATTGAATGCTGTTGGTTTGTTGGTTTTTTTCAATTCTTGATAGAGGCTCAGCAGTAAGCCTTGACCACAGAATAAATTCTTTATCCGTTGTGATTTGTGTACATTTGTCTTTTAAATCTGTTTAACAAAGTAGTGCAACAAATTTGGGATTAGTAACATGCTAGTTAGCTTTGCTGGAAGAAGCTGGGACCGAAAAATGGGGAAAATCATGCTTTTTGCATTAGGTATGATGAGCTGACACAAAGATTAGCTGTATCGTGCATTTCTTTTCAAATGGTTCCTGACCTCATGGGTGCAAGGAAGTTGTGATTCAGCTGTAGCAGGATAAATTTGGCAAAGAAAATAAGCATGGGTTTTGTGCTGATTTGTGCATTGGCAGAAAGATATTCTCAGCTTGTAGAGTTTCCTTTTACCTCTCACAAATTTAAAAATAAGGTTGATTTAGTGCCAAATGTCTTTTGTAACACATGCCCTTTTATTATATTTTAGTGTTCTTTACTGTTTTTAGTGCCTTTATTTTTCTCTGGATCTACTCTAACGCCTATGATATGGAGGGCTGTAAATGCAAGTAAATCAGGTACTGCTCACAAAAGTTTCTGATATGTTACGAAATACACATTTTAAATTTCAATAACATAAAATCTGGACTGTAAAATCCTACTTTTAATCTAGGCTTATTTGGTTAGGCTATGTTAAATCCACTCCTAAAAATACTCAAGCTTTTTTATATTATTATTATTTTCATTTGAGATCAAATCTCTTTGAACTATGTAGACACGCACCTGTGCTCGTTTTAATCCCTGTGTAGTTTTCATCAATTATCACAGCAGGCAAGAAGAAAATCAAATTGTAAAATGCTTTTGAAAAGTAAATGCATGCAACTTGGGGTTCGGGTTTCTGTTTTAATCAAACATCATCTGTATTCATGTTCTTAAGACAAAGCTGGGTGAGGGAGGACCACAAAAAGCCTTTTCTTGTTTTCACTCTGAAATATCTGAAGTGCTCTGCTGTATGATGAGTGTAATATGTTTGTGTTTGTAGAGGAAGGCTGTGTTATGTCTGTATATGCTTTTTTATTTAAGCTGGAGAAAATCTAGGTCAAGAGATTTCATTCTTATTAATAACTTAAAGCTTTATTCCTCAAAAATTATCCTCCATGGCTAGAAAGCTTCCTCGCTGGGGGAGCGAGCACTGTTGCTCTCCAACATAGACGGGAGCGTTTTCCTTTCCATTAGGGTGGTAAGCTGTTCACCTGAGAATCATAGAGTCATGTGGTTTTCAAAAGACCTCCAAGGTCATTGAGTCCAGCTGTTAACCCAACACTGTCTTCCGAGTCCACTGCTAAACCATGTCCCTGAGCACCACATCTACACAGAAGTAGGTATTGTGACTCTGTCGCTTCCTTGGGCAGACTGTTCCAATGCTTGACAGCTCTGTTGGTGAAGATTTTTTTCTATTATCCAGTCTAAACCTTCCTTCACACATCTTGAGGCCATTTCTTCTTGTCCTGTTACTTGATAGAAGAGACTGACCCCCACCTGGCTACAACTCTTCTCAGTAGTTGTAGGCAGCAGTAAGGTCCCCCATGAGTGTTCTTTTCTCCAGACTAAACGCCCCCAGCTCCCTCAGCAGCTCCTCATAAGACCTCTGCTCCAGACCCTTCACCAGCCTTGTTGCCTTCCTCTGGATGTGCTCCAGCACCCCAATATCTTCCTTCCCCTGTGTAACGTTGAACACCATCTCAGAACCTGTTCTTTGTGGGTCTGTCAGCGCAGGGCCAAGCTTGGGGCTGGGGATCCTTGGCATTTCCCCTTGCTTCCTGTTCAGCTCCATGCCATGTCGCCAGCCTCCTGACCCATGTGTGACCATACTCTACCCAAAAGAGGTCTTATGGTATTGGTATAACAAAATGGGCCAAGGACTGAATTGTTTTGCTTTCCTGAAAACATACTTCCCCATCAGCAAAATAAATGAATATGGAAGATTGCCAATTCTTGTAGTTCATTGGGAGATGATAAAACATGAAATCTCTCACTTGGCCTTGTCTAGATTTTTCTGTTCCTCTTCTTCAGCAGCTACTGCCCTGTGTGTTTAGCTGCACAGCGACTTGGCCTGGTATTACATATCTAAACTGGAAACACTGGGAAGAGTGCTGTTAAACTGGAAGAATAGATGAATTCTTGGCTCTTACAGATAATCTACTGTATTAGAGGTTTAAACAAACTTGGGGAAAATAATTGTATGAAGCCTTTAATTTTATCTTAATTTTTTGTGTCACCTTAGACCTGAAAGCAAAGGTAGTTAAATTAGGATAATTAATCATGGAATAACTTACAGAGGGGAATGTAATGAATTTTCCATCAATTTGCAAGTTATGTAAATCAAGATAAGAGTCTTCTCATAAACATTCTGTTTGCAAGCTATGGACAAAAAAAAGGTTAATTTAGATGCCCTTTGTGTTGGTATTTTAAAGTTGTTTCTGGGTTAGTTCCTTCAAATATTAGGATTTAGAACTTCAGTTTGTGTTTTGATGTCTGGCACTGTATGAAAGAGGGCAGACTTGAGGGATAAAAGGTAATTTTTAGTTAAAATGTTTGTGTTAGGGAAAGTCAATACAGGAATCCTTTTCTCCTGTTCCTGCCCAAGATCTTGTGGATGTAGAAGAGATTGGACAGGAAACTGTTTATGTGCTGCTACAGGACCCGCAAAACTGGGTTTGTGCAACAAGTCAAGAAATAGATTTGCTGCTTTCAGGGGAAATCTTTCTATATGTGGAGTTGCAACTCCTAACTTCCCGAAGGGAGATGTGCTGAAGCCTTAGACATTGTAGTCAGACCATGTGATTAATATAATTGCATCTTCTTTGTGAATAACTTCTATAGATGTGAGGCAGACTTTGAAGCAAGTCAGTTGACACCCACACAGAACCAAATTATAACATCCTGATTAAATTGCTATGCAGTGTAAATGCTCAAGTATTGTCAATACAAAGAAAGTTTGTTCCCAAGAACTCTTAAAGTGTTGAAATTCACTTGAAATTTGCTGGATTAAAAAGTTTACTTGCATAGTTAGGTTATTTGCATGTAAAATGAGCTAAGATTATCAGGATCATTAAAAACAAAACACATGAAAGAATAATGTAAAATGTGTTTTAGGAATACCTGTCAAATTCTGTTCACATCCCACATATTTTAACTTTTTTTAGTTAGTGATCAAATGGTGACTTTTGGGACACTGCTTTTTCTTGAAAATATAATAATACTCTGGTCTTTGTCAAGCAGATTGAAATATATTCTGCTTGAATTGCATCATATGAAACATTTTCTCAGCAGGGTCTGAGAAAGCATGCTTCTGAAAATTTATCTCCTTTTTATGATCACAGAGCAGTGGTAGATGCCACATCTCTGGAAGCATTCAAGGTCAGGTTGAATGTCTGAGCAATCTGATCTAGTTGAAAGTGTCTTTGCTCATTGCAGAGGGGTGGAAGTGGGTGGCCTTTGAAGGTCTCTTCCAGTGCAAACTCTTCTGATTCTCTGGTGATAACTGGTCATTTAAATGCGTTGTTTGTACACTATGTGAAGCTAGGAGTAGAAATTATAATACTGCAATAAAAATTAAGATAGATACCTTTTTAGATGTTAAACTTATTTTTAAAGCTTGTTCCTTCTGTTTATAGTGCTTTTGATAATTTGATTAATTTTGTGTATTCCACAAGCATCTGCTTAGATGCCTCATACTGTCCTTCAGAATGTTCATATTGGATGTTTGGGATTTAGTACTTGCTTGGGTGTCTTCATAAATAACTTGCACAGAATTTTCCTTAGGATCATCATATTGTCAACTTTCACAAGGAAGAATGCCATGTCAACACTTTATTAGCCTGTTGGAATCATCAAAATAAACATCTTTAGGGATATGTGGGTGCCTGCAGTGAAAAAAACCTGTTTTGATATAGAAAAATGTTGGGGTTTTTTTGGAGATATTTTTGTTACCCTAATGACCAGCATAATTTTCTTAGCTGTGGGTTCTTTTGAGATTCCAAAGGTTAACCAGTGTAAGTGTTAGTAGTCCATCTCATTATTAAAAAGGAACTTCGGGGTAGTTTCAGGATGAGTGACAGGATAGGACAGTCTCAGTTGCCCTTTGGCTTCAGGGCAGAGCAGCATCCTTGTTTCATGGGCTGATGACATAGACTCACTAGCAGCAAGCTCCCATGCACTTTTCCTTTTATGACTGGTGCTTTGAAGGGGCTATCTGCTTTGTGAATTCTGTTTCCATTTTGTAAAGCTGAGGCTTTTTTTTTTTAAATGCTCTGCTCTTTCCTTCTTCCCTGGACTCTGCTGTTAAATGAGGGTGAGCTGTCAAAGGAAGACTATGCCTGTGGCTGTCCATGGCTTTTTGTCCTGCATCTGGTGACATGATGTGACTGCTTGATCTTTTTCAAGTATAACAAAAGTGTCAAAGTTCTATGTTACCTAATGCTGTGCTGAGTTTTGGGGCTTTTTTAGAACACTATGAGATTGTAGTCTCTTAAGTTTTACTCCTGTTTTGACTCCGTTCGTCGGGAGGCTCAACTCAAGCTCAAACCCGTGGAGGTACTCTGCAACTGTTGCCCCTTTCATGCTTTTCCATAGTGACCTGATACAAGGTTGATAAATGTTTCTAAAAGAAGCAATAAATGGCTGAGTCCTCAGAAAGGAAGCATAAAGCCTTCTGATTCAAACTGTTGATTTATGCTGCTCTTAGCAGTAGTGGTTGGTTTGGCTGCTTGCCCCTTGCTTGTTTGCCAGCTTCCTGCTACTTGGAGATGAACAGGGTCCTGGATTTGCTTTCTCTGGGGTATGGAAATGCTTTGCCATTGCACCGAAATTCTGATTAGTAATAATTTGCATAAACAAGGAACAATTTTTTTATACCTAGCTTTAAACAAAGAAAAGTAATCATTTGTGGCATCTTATATATTTTTTTCCTTCTGTACAGAATTGCCTCAAAGGGCCTGTCTCTAAGCTGGAGTTGTATCAGTAACTATATTGCTGTTTGCTTCTCTGTTTCTCAAAATTGTGGTGTGCAGGGCAGAAATGTTGTTATTAAGTACCTCTGATGAAGGTAGGATTTTGCAGAGCTGGCACGTTACACTTAATTCCTGTTTTCATGACCATCTGCTGAGTAATCCTACACGCTGAGCCCATGGCCTGGAGATGGGCTCCACTTCTTGCTGTCCAGGGAGGAAGGCTTTTGGTAAGACATCCCTTTTCCATGGTGTGCCAGGCATGATGCAAGGACTCTTTCCACAGCCTCATTAAAGTTAAATCATCGATATCCTATAGCCAGCACTTTTTCCTGCAAGTGTGATACTGTTTTACTGTTCCTATCAATGATGATAGTGCAGTATTGGAACAGATCACAAGGGGAAGCAACAAACTCCTTGTACTTTGTTGTAGTCCAGTATTAGGTATATTTAATAAACAACAGTATTGGTTTAATGTAGTTTCTAGGAAAAGTTTTTAATTGTGTTCTCTGAGGTGTCTTGACTTGAGCCTTCCTGAATCCCCAGCCTGGTCAGTAGTGTGGGTCCTGGGGTACTCCCCAGTTGTACACTGTCCTGCTTTAAAACCTGGGTGTGAGAGCCAGGTCCCACAGCTTGGCTGGGGATAGGGATTAGGTCTGGCTGCTAAAGCAGGCAGCACATCTGTGACTGGCTGACATCTGCATGCCCTTGTACTTGCCTCTTTTTCAGTGTTGATATGTTTTCATAAATACTTCCGTATTCACTGTCTTGTCTTTTGGCAAGTAAGTTTTAGAAATAATGTCTGATTTATATCCTCTTTGTATTTTTGACCCTGTGGCCTGACCCTAAGTCAAAGCTTTGTATATCTTCTCATTCCCAGCAAAGTGGACTGTAGGGTTTTGTTTTGAAGCCCAGCTGTAGATTTAGTATTTCCTATCATGGGTAATGTGTCTGTTTCATGTCTCTTATTACTAACATTTCATTTGTTGATTGATTTAAAGTCAAAACTGAGGTCACCTGTTTGTATCTTTTCCTCCTCCAGCTGTAAAACATCCAAAGAGAAACAATTACAGTTGAATAGTCAGGAACCAAGTTATTCTTCCTGGTTGTACTTAGTTGTGAAGAAATAACTAACAGTCTGAGTATGAAGCAGGGTAAGCAAGTGGATGTCCTCAAGCAGAGATAGAATAAAGATTAAAGTGAATTCTTGCTGCTTTGGGGTTTTAATAACTTGCTGATGAAAAATCTTCACTTGGAAACTTGAATGTAGAAATGTGGGCTGGAGAATCTTTCATGCCAGAGGAAAATTCATCTTTACGGGCTGTAATGTCCATCTGTGTTTCAGTCATTTGTAATGAATTGATAAATCAATGACTGTTTACCTCAGCTGATTTCTCCTGCTAGTTGTCTCTTACTTCTTATGAAGTGCCTAACCTTTTTGGGCCTAACACTGCCGAAGTGTTTTGTTTGGGGTTTTTTTTGGTGGGAATTTTTTGGCTGGCTAGGGGATGGGCTGGTGGGGTTTCCTCTGCATTTGCAGCTGTCTCATTATTAATACTTGTGTTTGTTCTAGTTCTGAAGCTTATGTAATAAATTCAGCTCTTGTGTTGGCCAGTGAGCAAATAAAGGTGACCTAAAACTCTTCCAAAATATATGCATGGCTTGGTTTTCTGTAGCCATTTGGCACTTTCTTGCTTCGTGATTTCCCGTAGGCCTGATGGAAGTGTCGTACTGCCTCTAGTCATACAGGTACTTTGGAGAACCACTCTTGCAGTTCCCTGGCATCATTCCCTGGCAAAATTGTTTGGGCAGGTTTTGCTTCAGCATCTGACTGTGGGTTGAAAACCTGAGAGCTGCCTTGATCTGATTATTTAATGGAATTGGGTGTCACTTTTATTGCTTTGAATGTTGGTCATTGTCCCTTGGACACACCCAAGGGAGTGGGAACGCATCTCAGATGGGGGTTCACTACCAGGGAAGGTTAGGATTCTCATGTCTCTTGCACAGCTTATTTTATGCAGATCCAAGATGATGGATAGATTAGAGGCTACAGAAAATTTGGTTTATACTTTGTATAAAAATCCTACTTCTACTATGGCTGGATTTGCAACAAAAACAATCATAAGTCCAAATCTGAAGTCATTAAGGAACATTTATATAACTTTGTTGCAAAGACATTTGAAAGTGTCTATGTATTCTAGACTATCATTCTTAAGATGATAATGGCATCACTGTTAAAAGCTAGAGAGGAGTGTCACCCCTGTTAGATCTAAAGTCTGTCTCATGCATAGTTTTGCTTATATTTCTATGCTTTTCTTATGCTTAGTAGATTTCTAATTCTGCCCATTAAGTGCTGCTGATTTTCAGAAAGCTTGTTGTTTGTTAGAATTCAGGCAGGCAGTGCAACATACGTGTTTCCCCTTTGAGCTGCAAATAATTAATTGCTCTCATGTATATTTGCATCAATGTCTTGTCTTCAGATTTTTCCAAATAGCAGGCAAAGATGGTGATAGCATATGGTTGCTTCTAATGTTTGTTCCAAAGTCAAACCAATTACTTATCTTGCATCTTATGAACAACAAAGTGGTTTTGATTTCATGGGGACTATGAAAAATTAGTAAAGCTAAATGGCAAACTGAAAAGCAGGACAGTTCAGAATTTGGATTATTTGTGGGGTTATACCCAGGCTGTCATTCAGAAACCATTATATTTAGGAAGTAACTTTGAGAGACAGAGTATACTGACATCTTCCCTGGATCATCAATAATGTCTCAGAGAGTACATTATTTTTTGAAAATTTAAAAATTAACTATTTTAATGATATCCTTTTTGGTAGCTTCATTGACTTTTTAACTGATAGAGAATTCACTGAAAACTCTTACAAAAGGTGTTATTTTGTCTTAATTTCAGCTTCTATTCCCTATTTTATGGTTCTCTGTAGTGTTTGCAGTAATAAGGCACTGTGGCATTTTCCTATTCCCTTTCACAGTGAAAACTTAAGAAACCAAATTGTTTTGAATAAATTTTCTGGTCTTATTTACTTACAATTAATCATGGTACCAGGCCCCTTCTTCTGGTGTCACTTTATGCTGGTTTTGGCTGGGACGGAGTAAATTTTCTTCATAGTAGCTGGTCTGGAGACATGTTTTGGATTTGTGCTGAAATCAGTGTTGATAATACAGAGATGTTTTTCTTATTCCTAAGCAGAGCTTGCACAGTGTCAAGGCCTTTTCTGCTTTTCACAACACCCCACTCTTGAATCATTATTGCTTTTCATCATGTGCCTCATTTTCCTCTTTTTGGAACCTTTCTTTGAACCCTTAGTTGGCTGTTGCCACCAAACTCAGGAACGTTCACAAGCTTACAGGCTTCTTCTTTCAAGTCCTTTGGCAAGAGGTCTGTGTTCACAAAGACTGAAGAGGGTAGGAAGTGGTACATTAGCATATAAACACGGTTCATAAATTCCCAGTTGCAGTTTTTAGTTGGTACCCCTTGAACTGTGCTTTCAGGTCCCCACCTGTACTTTCCATCATCTGCTGCTTTGCTGTGCAGTTTCTTGAAGGAATGGTTTTCTATAAGAATTGTGTTTATCCTCTTAATAGCCACCTGTCTTAGCAGACCTAATTCTGATTCCTTTTTTGTTTGTTTGGCATCTGACTGCTGTTTCTCAGGTGCACAAAGAAAGTGACAGCATGGAAACCCATCAGGTCCATCCATGCTGCTGCTTTGTTCAAGTACTGTAATTTCTTTGCCCTTCATTCCCCTCTACAACAATTTCTTCCTCAGAAAACACACCATCTTTTTGCTCATCTTTGGAGCCCTGTTTTACTAGGCTGCCTACTGATGCTCAAGCACTCTAATTACTCTGTCAGGATGTCTATACGTATTTTCATTTATTTTTTAACTTTAGAAAAACAAATCCTATCCTGTAAAACCAGGTAATGGGCTGGCCAGAAAACCTGGTTTTCTGTGTTCTTATTTTTTTTGTTCCTATTATGTTTTCATAACTGATACAAACTGTAAATTAAACCCTTGGTGTTGGAGAGTAGAAAAGAGAGTAGCTGAGAATGTGGGCAGAAGACTAATAAAGGTAAAATGAATATCTGCTTTTTGTATCTTCTTGCAAATATATTTCTCAAAAACAAAGTATTAGTGTGTTGAACTTAGAGATCTGCTTCTAATTGAAGCTTTGTTTCAGTATAATTAATGCTTAGAAGATTAGTGCACTTTTATACTTCTGCAAATGTACTGTGACTTTCCCTGACAGTGGCTAGATAGCTGTGCTGAACCAGTCTCCTAGTGAGATGCTCATGGCTGCAAGAATGGTGGTAGCAAAACCTTGAAACTTTTAAAGATGTTGCTACCTTCCAGTTGTCCAGTGGATGTAACTTCTGCTTGGGAAAATTAGCAGTATTTTCATCAAAATTTGCAGGGAGTAAAGCTCCTCTTAGTATCTTATAGGTGTCTTAGTTTGCAATGAAATTTACTAGTCTTGATCTGAATTGGGGTGAATATTTCCAACAGCTGGGTATCACATCAGAAAAAAATGAATGTTTTTCTACCTCAGAAGGAAAACCTTCAGTACTGAAGATACTTTTTACTAGCCATCAAAAGCAATATAAAGTAATAATTAAAGTAGTGGTGTGTGAAGTATGAATGTATTAATCTTAAATTTGATTCCTCCATCTTTTCAGGGGCTTAATGTTGAATATGGGAACAGATTACAACTTAGTCTTATTATTGATGTAAATGAAAATAAGTCAGTCTACAGGTGTAGAAACTGCCAGAGTTAGAGGATATGGACCCTTTCTAACAAAACACTAATATTTCTGAAAATGGTGTTCTCTAAATTGACTATACCTTTTAATTTATGCTTGATGTGAGATTTTTATTTGAAAATTATAGAGAGATGTGAGAATAGTGAGTCTGTACATGCAGCCTGTGAAAATGTAGGGTCTGCATTAAAAAGGTTGAACAGTTTTCAACAATACTCATTGCTAGATACTTCCTTGTTTCTAATTACGTATAAAGCTGAGGTCTTCTCTGCCTCTTCTGCTTTGTTAAATAACTTTATTCTCTCACAGAGGTTTGGCTGCAGCATTCATGTCTTTTTTTTGACATAGAAAGTATATCTTACTTATTTGAGTAGCTAGGTTCCTCCAGCTGCCTGGTTTCAGTTCCCTGACTTATGCTTCTCCTCCATGACAGAGGTTAAGGTAACGCCTTACCAAAGCAGCAAGTTATCAAATGCTTATTAATCACATGCTGCTGAGCTTCCATATCAGCTTATTTCTTTCTAAGGAAATCCTACATTTTTAAAGACTTTAGTTTGGAATATGGAAACCTCATGGTAGACTTGAGTCAGGTTTGAAGGTTTAGATTGATGCCTTTGGGATTATTAGAATAAGAGTGCCATTCATTCATTGATTCATGAATCCTTCTAAATTATGTTTGGCTTCTCTTCCATAAGATGTGTATTTTTGTAAGTATTAAAACTTTGATTTTATACTTAGCAAGAGAGGAAGAACATAGCAATTGAGGATGAAAAGTCCTTTCAGAAAAAAAAAGCCTAAAGACTTGTTGATACTGGACAGCAAAGCAGGAAACTACATGTGTCATAAAAGGCTCCAGCGTGTTGGGTAAAGGCTGAAACTCAGGATGTAGTCTATAAATACAAAACAGGTTCATAAAAATATTTTAAAGGTGCAGTTCTGAGCACTTTAGAGAAGCTGACTGATAACTGTTCAGCTGTTTGATATAAATATATTTGTGCAGATGCATACACACACTCAATACAATATTTTAATCTTTAAACATCAATATATTCAACTCAATGATGTTTATTTCCCTTATGAGACTGGTAACATTGCTAACACCAGATATAAATTTGGGACCATATTTTTTTGCAGATTCTAAACCAGCAATTTAGTGGAGAAACAGAAGAAAATGGACTCTAATTTCAACAGTCAAAATGGAAGGAATTTGTGAAGCTGAATATTTACCTGCACAAAAAGTCACAACCTTTTTTCCCTACAGTATTTTGTCACAAGTTTTTGTTTTTAAACAGTACATCTAGCAGTCTTCTGGGGATTTTGGGAGTGTCTTCTATCCTGACCAGCTGATAGCTGTTAAAATTTGTCACTCAACTTGAAAATAGAAGTGTTTGTACTTGAACTTGCTCAGGCTGTTGGCCAAGCGACATGGCTGGAACAGATTTACTAGCTGCAGCTAATGACCATGTTCACTTTTTTTCCTTTGACTTGTCAAGTATGAACTTAAAGGGATCCTTTTGCTTACACAGTTGCTTTGGTTTTTAGACTGAAATGACCATCATTCAGAATTGCTGCTTAAAATACAATAATTTGGATATCAGAATAACTTGTAATAGTACAAGAGTGTGTTTCTGGCTGATTATCTGTTGTTGTGCTTTATTGTACTGAACAAGGAAAGGTTGACTTTTTTTTTTTATTGCCATGTTTTAAATTTTTTTAATCTTTTACCAAATACCAGAATAACAATACTACAACAGGCTCATAATAGCTGAGTACCTGTAATGCTATGCCACTCTGAATATGCTTATGCCTTCATCTTCCTCTTGTTTTTTTTTCTAATTTTAAATATTTACATGCAGATACCAATCTGTCTGAAATCCCCCTGTTGTTACTTGTTTCTGTTGTACAACTATTTCAAAGGCAGTCTCCCAAGATGAGACTTCATCCACCCACCCAACACAAACAAACTCTTATCTTCAGTGTACTATTGTCAAGACCCAAACTCACTCAGATTTGATGTTAAGATCCAAAGACTGAGTGAAGATGCCCAAAGTAATTGGAATCTGATGAATATTGCTGCCTGTTTGGTTTGTTAACAGTATGAGACCAAAAATGGTTTTCTTGAACTTGTGCTTAAGCTGTTTCTGGATGTATTTTGAGATTTTTGTTAAAGGAGCCCTGTGTTTCATCTCATGGTCTGTTACCTGACTCCAGTCCTGTTTCCAGACTGAATAGCTGATTAGAAAATTAAAGTAATTTGAAACCACTCAGAATTGTTAGCTTAAAGGAAGCTGCTGTGCCATCTGCTTGTGCCAGTAAGGGTGCTGGACCACATACTGTCAAATAAAACCAAACCACAGAAATCTCATGTACCCAAGTACTTTTCTGTGTGATTAGAGCTGGTCTTACCTCAGGTGGCATTTTGAGAAAAAGAATATAAACAGGGATTTAGGTCACAGCTTGTAAACTACCAAATTCTGTATGGTTGTTTAGCATGTAAAAAGCAGTGGTGAAACACATTCATTTCAGGAGGGCAATGTTGTTATCCTCCCCTTCTGATGGTGGAATTTAAGGATTTTTATTTTTTCTGAGCATAAGACAGTGTTTTAGAGTGGACTTTTAACAAGGACTGCTTTGTCAGCTGTGTGGAGGTCATCTTCAGGAGGGCTAGGTGGTGTTTCTTGCCTGCAGGGGCGCAGGAGTATGTGAGTCCCTTAAGAAGATGATGTGTCCCACTCATGCTCTTTGCCCTGAAGCATTTCCATTGCATGTCTCTGAGCAGTTTCAGTGTGGGGAAAATAATGACATGAAAGAAATATAGAATTGATACCTGTAGGTTACCTGTTAAATTTCAGAGCTTGGAGATTATGCTGTTGGGACTGGCATTATGAAGGCTAGAGACCATCTATAGCTGACTGAATGCTTGTCCAGTATTGCTAACACCTTTTGAAACCTTTAACTCCAAAAGAGATGTAGGGTTCTAATTTTGGAAATTTACATTGTTTAAACCAAGATGCAGCCTTTAATGACACAGTTCTCTTATCCATTCTCAAACTGTGGCTTTGATGATGAAGCTGAATGCCTTCCCTGTTGCTGTGTCTCCAGGCATTGCTGCAGGGAGCCTCTGGGAGTTCCAAGGCGAAGAGATCTGCCTTCATCTGGAGGCCTCTGCTAAAGGTGGAGACCTAACAGGCCAGACAGCCTTAGCAGGAGTTCAGAAGTCTTACACCAAGGTAAAGTGGTTCATTTTTCAAGCAAATTGAATTGTCTGATACAATTCTCAAAATAAGTATTTTTCTTCTTGTGTAATAAACACTCAAGTGCATCTCTGAGCATTCTCCTTCTTTTGTGTGTATAGCTCCTTGCTACCTGATACAAATGTTGTAATAGCAAATTCTGGGGGAGGGGAGAGGAAAACAGCATAATATGCATTGTAGGTTAGAGCCAGAAGTAATTCCTTAGATTATTAGTAAGAAGATACATCTACAGTTCTTTGTTGGCAAGGGAACAGGCTGTTTCTGAGCTCTACAGCATGCTCTGTTTTTAGAAACATATCCCACTTAAATGCCACATTCAGAGCTCGCTTTGAGTGGCCACAAAAATATGGAAACGCTCTCTGGTATCTTCAGCAACGGGAGAAGAATGAGGTTTGTATATGATGATTTTCTGTTTATCAGCACTGTGGTAATTTCTTAGCATCCACAACCCATTCTTGCTTGTACAGGAGAAATACTGATGGGAGAAAAGGACATGTGACCCCAAGAACATTGTTGAACTTATCAATGTTACAGTTGCACACACTTAGGGAGATTTGACTGTGCTATGAGGTTTTTTTTGCCAAAATTTTGAATGTAGTGATGATATATGCAGGATCTTTCCTTCATACTGACAAGATTAATTGAACTAAGTGTATAGAGTTGGCTGAAAAAAGTGAGTAGCAGTGGAAATGTTTCCTACAGATTTATATTTAGAAGCACACAGGTGCTTCTAAAGTTCTGTCAACTTCTCAATTTTTAAATACTACCTGTTGCAAGGTGCTACCTTTGTTGTTGGAAAGCTTCCTAAATGAATATTTCTTGACTCACCTGAGAAGAACTGCAGATTTTTCTAGTTAAGCCTTTATTGATCTTAATTTAAACTGAAATTAGAGCTCTGAACTAGACCTAAATTCATTGTCCTTCCATCCATGGAATAAAATCAAAATTGGTGTTGAGTTCTCCCATTAGCAGGGTCAGTGCTTCAGCTCATAACCTTCCCTCATGATCTGCTGTACACATCTGGGGGTGAGTGCAGTAGGCACAGTTAGGCCCCCTTTGCTGCACCATGCCCTCTCTCTTTGCTTCATATTTCTTGGATTTCAGCTGCACTCATGTTTCTCCAGTCCACTAGCAAGGTCATCTTGAACAACTGAGGACACTGTATTCAAACCCTGACAGAGCAGAAAAGCTGCTGCTGATGATTACAAAGTTATTTCAAACTGAAGGAAAAAAACCCATCCAGAAGTACTTATCTCTGTAACGTTTCCCTTTGTTACATTTGCCTTAGGAGTACACAAAGCAGTACAAGTTGAGATAACCATACATTACAAAGACACAGCATTTCTTCTGGGAGTTATTTAAACATTTATTTATTTTTGAAGTGCAGTTTTATGCATTGAGAGAGTAAATACTTCACAGAAGCTATCCTCATAACCCCATGGGATGCATGGATGTGTCTAGGTGGGATGGTGGTTGGGTTTCAAACACAGCAGTGTTAGTGAGGTGTTGGGTTTTGGTGATATGCAGCATCCATGAGTGAAAGGCAGCCTTGAACACTCTCGCTGCTTCCAACAAGGCAGTTTGTTCTGTGCCTCTCTGTCTCGTTTTCCTTTGTTGGAGGGGTTTGTTGCTAACTAGAAACACATGATATGAGACAGCCAAATGTTCTGGTGAAAATCAAGGACACTTCATAGCTGTGAAGATTTTATATTTGCCCTAGATTTTTTTTTTCTTTCCTTTTCCTCATTGATGCAGCTGTAAGTGTTGTAAATTATATGAATAATTGATCAAGGAGTTCTTGTTACCTCAAATCCATGTTATGGTTACTGCTTTTTAAAACTGTGCTGCTCTTTGTTTTACTACAGCATTGCTCCTATGCTGTTCTGTGTGTGTGGTTTTTATAGCCTTAAAGTTTTTTTCTGCTTCTGACCCTTTGCTCTTCCCATCTTTCCCCTTCTCTGCAAAAATGTGTTCTTTCTGCTTCAGTATATTCTGTGATCTAAGTAAAAAGCAGAGTCCTTTTTAATAGACAGCAACACGTTTTAAAAGCCCTTCCCAGCCCTGGGAACTGTGCAGTGCACACATCTGGTTTCACATAAGCATGAATTGCTGGCTTCACAAACACGGAGCATGTAGTCCTTGCCACAGAGTTAGCTAAAGTGTTCTGTAACTTGAGACTCTATTTGAAATAAAAACAAAATTGTATAGCTTCTTTACCATGCTAATGGAAAACATTTAATTTGCTTTTTTCAAGCCAACCAAAAGTATGACGCAATGCTGCTCAGGCAGATTTACAGTGCCTTTTCTTCCCTAGAAATCAATACGGCTTGGAGGGGCTGCTGTGGGAGCTGGCTAGCTGACTGCAGTCCAGCTGCATTCAAATGTAAACTTCTGTACCACAAACCAGAACTGGTGATTTTGATTTATTCAGGCATCACCGTATCTCTGAGATTGTGGTGTTGGATTTTATTCTTTGCTTTATTGCTGTTAATACTAGATTGGATTTCAAAATAGCAGGTTCAGCGGGCTTATGATTTTTCTTCATGAAATCATTCAGTGATTTTCTATGTTTCCTGAATTGCAGTACTTAGGTCTGTGGTAGTGATATCAGCAAAAGCAGATCTACATACATGGCCATGTGTGCCTTTCAGTGGAGTCTTCCCTTCCCCCCCCCACAAAAACAAACAAAAGAAGGGGCAACACCAAAAAGCAGGCCCTCATTCAGTGTGAGCATTAAGGGCTAGCATAAGCATTTTCTACTTTGCACAGAATAAGCCCTGAATGTTAAATGTTGTTCGATTTCTTTCCTGCTAGAAGAGGTAAAATGCAAGAGTTCTTTGTGAGCCCAAAAAAAGTTTTCAGAGGAGAAAGTGAAACCAACAGTGCAGATTTTCATAGTACACCAACTACTTTGCCTTTGTTTCCTTTCTGATTCCTCACTGTCTCCACTAATAGCTTTGGCTTTATTTAAACTCTCCACTATAAGAGGCTGTTGATGTTCCTGTCCTTATTTTTTTTCCTTAATGGGATTTCATTCTTGCTTAAAAGCTTTACTTCTGGCAGAAGGTCTTCTCTAGAATGGCCCTTGGGGATCCTTGACACTGCTTTTCTCCCTGAATGCTGTGTTTCTTTGGGAAGTCTGTCCCTGGCGGTCTGTGTCCTGGTCATACCAGACACAGTTCTATCAGAAGAAAAATCACAATTTGATTGCTAGCTTGCCAAAAGGACATTTCATCTTCTTTTTAAGAAGAAAAGTTCTACCTCAATTTCTCATGCAACTGTGATCCAGGTTTTTTTAGTCCTCCATCCATTTTCTTCTCATGTACTTAACAAACCCATGGTGAGTAAACAGCTTGAGAAGTGTAGAGGAATTGAGGTCCTTTTTGCAGGGATGGCTCAGGATGTCATGGGTTAGCAAAGAGGCACAGACACATTTTGGAAATACGTTTGGCCCATAGGTTTTCTGTTCCAAAGTGCTTGTGAGCATGAAAGGTTTGTCATTATAGTTTTCCTTTTGCCATCTTCCTAGCACTGGCAGTCCAGGCTGGAGTATGCCATAAAGACTTCTAAAGCTACACTTTGAATAAAGCTTACATTTACTGCAGAATATTTGCTTTGCATGGTTACAGTACAAGCACTGTATTCCTGTGTAAACACTGTAATGAAGTTGTTAAGAAGAAAGGAAACACTTAGAGCATTTGCACTAAAGTTCATGGAGCATGAGATAGCTGCGCTTAGGATGCTGATACTTTGAAGGGATTAAAAAACCTTCTCAGAAATAAACACAAATAACATTCTCAGACTAGCAAAACAGTATGCAAGTGGTGAGAAGAACAGCACTAATTATTATGTAGAGAATAATCTGGTTTGAAATGCCACAGTGGAATCCACTTTATGATCTGACCTTCCTACATATGAATTGAAAAGCAGGAAAAAGTACAGGGCATGACCTAAAAATGGTAGTCTGGAAGCTTCTTTAGGTGTGTGGATCTTATTTTTGTCTAGCCTGAAATGTAGTTTTTCCTCTTGAGTCAAACCTGAATAAACTGGTTTAAGTGTTTGTGTTGTCCTCATGGTTCCAGCTCTGCCAGACATAGCTACTTTATTTTAAGAATTGCTCTTACTTGGAATTTGAGTCCTACTGGAAACAATATTGTCAGGAGGCTGCAGTCTTGCTGTTAAGAAACTTAAATAAGATAAGGCTAATCCTATTGTATGCTTCTACTTTCGGAGGTAGTGTAGAAACTTGCCTTTCCTAGCTAGGGCACCATACCATTCACTACCTGCTTTATGGGATTTCTCTCCCTTTTTTCTTCTGAATTGCTGGTTTGGCTGGACATTAACATTCAAAATGTTTCACACAGTTGTAGATGGCATTATACTGTACCAACTTTCAGACTTAGAGAAAAATAAACCTGCTCTTGTTTTCTACAAGTCAAAGAAGGTGAGAGAAAATAAATTTACCTATAGTCTCTTTGATTGTACCCAATTTAGGTTTCTTTTATACAGAATGTTTAACTTGTTTCATTTATGTATCAGTAGAGATAGAGTATGGATTAGGATACTTAATACCTGTGAGCTTTTGCTGACATGATTTATAAATTTCAAAACCAGAAACACTTTGCACATAGTAAGAATTTTTGTATTGTCATTTTGGATTGGTGTTGAACCAAACTTCATTATCCTGCTTCAGGAAGAGGTAGTATTGGCTATTAAAAAACAACAACAACAACAACAAAAAAACCAACAACAACCAAATATAATAATTCTCCTACAGTTGTAGCAGGGTAATCTACTTCCAATATATCTTCTTACCTTGATCTTTTGCATTTAGAGATTAAACTGCAAAATTACTTCAGAATGAGGTTATCTTTTGAGTTGTCTAAATCAACCTTAGGTTTCTTAAAACTTGCAGCATAACAGATGATTTGTAGAGAATTAGGCTGCTCGAGTATATGTTCTTTGAAATAAGTTGGTTTAGAAAAGGCACCCTTTTCAGGCTCTCCTAAAAATTAGTTACTCTGCAAATCATTTAATCCTAGGCAGTGGTTAGATGTCTGGGTGTGGGTAATTAGCAGTTGTCTCTGCTCCTTTCTTCTAAAGGACCTGAAACTTTTATAAGACCAGATAGTTATCTGTAGGTTTTGACTCACTGGGAAGATCTTGATTAAGAGTAGAAACTTTTTGTTGTTAAAACAGCAGCTGACTTGCTGTGTGCCCTTGGGCATGTCCTCTTGACTTCCTTGCACCACTTTACTATTGTATCCACTGCTGTTGTCACCACCATAAAGTTCTTTGTAAGCCTGTAATCAAAATACAGTTGAAGCTGATTGTTATTCTCAGTGTACTCAACTTCATTTGCTATGCGGTTCTGCATATGGCAGTGTAAAGCACAGTGGAATTATGCAGTTTAATCTATAAAGAATTTACACAAAATAAAACCACCTTGTACAACCTGTATTAGAGTAAAATAGTTTTGAAAAAAAAAAACCCAAAAACAAACCAAAACACACGGAGTTTTATTTTGGATTTACCAGAGTATAGAAATACTGCTAGTGGGGGATAAAGCTGTTTGGTTAAAAATGGGAATGCTAGGACTATAAAAGTTGAGAGGGGAAAAAAAATCTATTCTAGAAGGGCTACGTGGCAGTCTTAATTTGCCTGAGTCTTTAGCAGAGGTTTTCCACTTCGGTTTCTGCCAAGCAAATTAAATTTGTGAAGAGAAGCTAAACTCCAAGGGTTGGACTGTTAGTATCTTTTGACAAGGTTAATGTGGTGAAGCAGAATATTGGTAATAATGAGCTGACATTTAACAGTGGACCAGCTGAGAGATCCTTCTGTTCCTACGTAATGTGAAGATTGAGTGTCCTGTAAGCTTATTGTTTTATGTTTTGTACTTGCTTTTGCATGCATGCCAGGACATGCTCTGGGAAGAGGCATAAACTTTTTTCCTTTTTTCTTTCACAAATACATTTCTTTCCTGTCTAGAGCTGGAAAAGAGGAGCACAAGAGGGGTTTTGTTAAATACAGCAAAATCTAATTACAGCTTGATTTAAAGCCACATTTACACAATGGCTGAGGGGTGAGTTCACTTCCACAAAAACAAACTTGTTGGCTTCCTACTGTGCATCGGGGAATGTGAAGATGCATGTCCTGGAGAGCAACTGCCTCCCTCTGCTGGCACCAGGTTTTCTTACGCTGTGCTACAGCTCTGCTGCATGATATAAAAGTACAACTGTACTCCTGTATGAAAGAACAGTGATGCATGAATTCACAGGAGTGTGCTCATCTTACTGGTTATGCCACAGGTAATACATGGGACATCACGTGTTCCATGTGATAGGCCTGATGTCTGCTTTCCACGACCTTGTTCCTCTAAAGGAATGGTTGTTTCCTTCAATATGTATCTTGAACAGTTATGTCCCTGGTGGTTCACAGGGAAATGTGAGTGAACAAACTACATTTTCTCACCATTGTGGTTTTCCAGTGAGCACCTCTGGAAAATGCAAGATCTCGTTTTGTTTGCCTGCCGAAGTAGCTGAAAATGTGGTTTTCTTTCTTCAATTGGTTCAAGTGTTCTGCTGTTCTTTTAACTCAGTTTCTCAGATGACAAGGCTGCACATCTCCAGCTTAGTGAAAGTTCATCATTTGTAGTAGGTTTTTCACTTCCAGGGATACCTTTTGCTCAAGAACCCCATCGCACGTGGTTTCATAACAACAGTTCGTAGTTAAGACTATGGTCTTTATTCTTCCCTGGTTTTTGGCTGATGACTGCATTTTTAGCAGTTTTTTATTATTGAATTTGCACTTTGCTGCTACTACTCCTTCCATTTCTGCTGCTCTAGTTCATAAGAATTGGAATAGCAGAGTTTAGAGATTAGGTATATGCATTGCCACTATCTAGAAGAATGAGGCTCAGTGGAGGTAGAAGGTGGCTGCTGGTGAGACTGAAGTTGCTGTGCTGCCCAGCAGCATTGCTGAGCCGTGTTTGAAAGCTGCTTAGTGAAAAGATTTGTGTTAGTGAGAGGCTGGAGCAAGTGGGTTGGCGTACATGGTAAGTCTTGGGGAAGGAGGAACCAGGCACAGGGTAGGTGGGGAGGGAAGGGGTCACTGATATTCACAGAAATGAAGGAGGGACACAAAGCTTGCCTGGAAGAAAGCATTGCAGACACACTGATGGAGAAGCAAAAGTAGAGATGGAGGGCCTAGCACGCACAGCATGTGGATGGAAAGCCATGGAGGGAGATATGGCCCTATGACCTGTGTGTTTGAAGTAGGGTTAGTGTTTCAAAGTCCAGAAAAGAAGAGGGATACAGATCTGCAGACTGCTTATGAGAGAAGCAATGAAATGAGAGAGTCTGGCAGGGTATTTCTGGCCATGAAAGAATTACCCAAAGTTGTTGGTTTTACCAAGAGTTGGTGTGCCAACATGTGAAGAAATGTAAAGTTGCAAGAGGTAGAGAGAAGAGGGGACAAGATCTTGTAAGATGAATCGTTCTTTCACCACTAGGGTCATAGGGCCATATCTCCCTCCATGGCTTTCCATCCACATGCTCTGCATGCTAGGCCCTCCATCTCTACTTTTGCCTCTTTTCTTTTGATTGGTGTCAGCTCATTTCACACTTCTCAGAGTATTTCAAACCCAGCCATATTATTGTGATTTTGGTGAACAATATCTGAAATTGCTGAAGGGGAAAAAGAGGACCACAAAACTTGATGTGATACTGAGAGGTGTCAGTGAATGAGAATCACATTCCTATGTATAGCTCTATGCAGCTGCACTCCAAAGACTCCAAGAAAGTCTCTTTACCATAAAGTCATACCCAGGGAACTCTGTCCTTCTTAATCTTAGAATTTTATTCAGTTTACACAAACTTTTATAAACAGCAAGTCACCATTTCTTGCTGCTTGAGATATTTCTGGGCTTTACTTGGTCCTTGATGGAATTTCGTTATTCAGAGTTTTGCATTTTCTCAGAAAATTAGTCATGTGAAGGTCATCAGCTGCAGAAAGAGAAATAAGTTGTCTTTTTCAGCACTGTTTTGTCTGCTTTGTATGTGGCTTTCAAACCTTACGGTGTCCCTAACTGCTAGGAGGATCCCCTTATAATTTAGCCTTTTCCATCATACAGTGTTGAAGTTCTGACCTAGTAGAGAAGGAAGATGAGTATTCATCAAGATAAAAAAGCACTCAGGTCTCACCTTACAGTAGTCTTCTCCAAGCCAATACAGTGAAGAAAATGCTTATGGGAAGGAGAATATTTGAGTACATTTATGAGTGTCCAGGGATCAGAGTCAATGTTTTGTTTGGCTGCCCACAGAATAGTGACATTCACACTGCAGCACAGTATCCAGTGAAGCACTCATTGTCACAACCTGTGTAGTCCCTGTTCTTTGTCTCCCAGGTGGCTCTGGCAGTCACTGCTGGAAACCACACAGATACCTAAAAGAGTTGTGTGGCTTTTGCATTGTCTCATGTCAGCCAGGAGTTCTGCAGTTGTCTTCTCAGGAGGAGATGACTTGAAGGGCAGAGGTGTATGGATCGCCTGTCCCTTTTCTTCTGATTATTTTTTAATGTTAAATGGTTACAAAAAGCCAACAATCAACAGTTCTAGAAGATCCCAGCTGCTAGGCAGTTTTGATATGCAGAAGTATGAGTTGATATGAGTTGCAAGCTTTGTTCTTTTGGAAGCTTTTCCTTTAGCTGTGACAACTGTAAAGTTATTGTCCTAGGAGATGCTCAGATCTTCCAACCTCACCCCTAGTAAATTAACTGACTAGGTGTTCCTGCTATTTCTTTGGTTGATACATATTCAGAGATAATGACATTTTCAGCTGTATCAATTACCAGAGGTACACTGTCAAAATACAAGGTATGTGATCTTATTACTTTCCTGAAAGAGCCATAAAACCTAAAAACAACCAAATTCTGGCCTTGTAAAATTTTTATACAGAAAATTAAAGTTAAATTTGTGAAGGATATTCCAAAAACCTGTCATATATGAGAGAGGTTGTTTTCTTTATTCTAATTACAATGGATATTCTCTCTATGTTAAAAAAATGTAACTCCTTTGGTGAATTTAATTTTTATTAAACCAAAAAGTTTTTTGGGGCCCTGTCCAAGTGAGAAAGTTTTGAGGAAGAATTGAGAAATGAATTTTTGAGAACAGAATTGAGGCATTGGGTGGGATAACCCTTCTGTTGCATCCACTAGATATGGTTGCATAAGGGACTTGATGTACCAAATGTGGCCGGTTGATCAAATTAATCAATTGATTGCTGATCTTGAGCATTGAGTGCCCACTGTGGATTGTTTGCTGAAGCCTGGTTAGTGCTGACCAGTAGTGATATGGGGCATTTAGTTGTTCAGAAGGCAGTGGCTACATGTTTTCTGCACCAAGAACTCCTGCACCGCTTCTTCGTTCAGGAAGCAGCTCTCTTTATCTGCAAGGTAGTGAGCCATAAGTGAATTTCCAGTGGAGGACCTCAGTCCTGGAATTTCCTCACTGTCATTGCCCATTCTGGATTTGTCTCCCAGCTCCAGAAGTACCAAATGTAGTTTTTCAAGATAGTCTTTATCCTTCCACAAGGGCAGCTAATGTCATGGTGGTGATAGTGGGTGATCCGGAATTACCTGCTCTGCAATAAAATTAAATGTTTGCACCTAGGCCTGTTTGTTAGAAGTTTTGTTGAAAGAAAATAATCCCTATTTATTTTTTTCCAGAGGAACTGGTACTAGGCTTTGTGATCTCTTGAAGTCCGAAGAGTACAAAGAATAGGAAACAAATTCTCTGTGAACTCTTTTGCAGCTGATTCTATTTTTCCATTGTTGTCCCCGAGTCCTCCTGCAATGACACAATGTAATGAGAAGAGCTTGTTACTCCCAACAATTAGCAAGTTTCTTATTAACAGACTTCTTAACAGACTGATAGATAAATACACAATTTATGTGCTAGATAAATACACGATTTAGGAGCTAAGTCAGCCTTCCCTGATTTGTGTGTGTTGACATCTTCAAAATAGTTTTCTGATCTGTAAAGTATTTTCCAGAAAGAAACCTGGTTTTGCATAGATCTGTTTTATACTGTTTAACAAAAAAAAAAAAGTTTAAAAATAATATCACTGTGTCTCTTTTATTGCTGCTGCCTGTTGCAGCCACAATTTGTAATTCATACTAGGTTAGGTGCTCTAAGCTTTCAAAGAGGTGAAGTATTTTCTCCTATGTCGTACAAACAGTATTTGATCAGAAGCACCAAAGAGTGAACCACTCAAATAAAGAAAGACCAAAATACACGACCTCAGGTTACCTCACAGTAATTTCAATGTGATTTAAGTTGTCTTTATCTGGAACTGTTTGGCATTAAAGTGTAATCAGTCTGATTTCCAAGCTCACTATATTCGCATCAGTTGTAAATGAAGTCTTGTCTTGACTGTGGATTGTTCCTGTTGGGTTTTGTCTTCTGTAGAGCTTTCTGTTTGTCATCTCTCTTCTCTTTCTGTGTTCTACTAACAAGAACAGGTTCAAAGAAATTAATAAATCTATATAAACAATGCTTACTTTGCAGGTGTTTCAAGTTGCATCTTAATAACTCATTTCTACAACGTCTTTTGCATTGCTCGTTCACTTTTTTCACTGCAGTAGGCAGCCTGTAATGAAAATGTTGACTCACCTGAATGATGTCTCTGTTTTCTTTATTCTCTAGATCAGATTGCAAGATAATTTTAAATTACAAGTATTAGATCACATTTCCTTGGCCAATTGCTTTTGATTATACTAAGTTACTGCACTCACCTATTTAAGTCACAGTCAACATTTTAAATATCAGTGTTAAGAGAAGCAAGAGAAGGTGTCCTAAATGATGATTGCTACATATCTTGTTAACTTAATGTTTTGAGTCTCTTCAAATTAATGATACTCCTTGTATTAAAGAACATTGTAGAAAAAAGGAAATTGATTTGTCTTGTAACAAAAAATGCAGGTAATCTTTGCAAGGGGTGTAGGGCAGAAGGGATCTATGAGATGCACCTGGATATGCACATAGTGTAGTCTTTCATTATTTTATAGATTGCATGACAGCAGCCTTTAATTTTTGAATGCTTTAATTCTAGTGCAGGTACATAAATGACTCACCAGTTATCTGAAGCATCAGGTAACTATACCGATCTTTAGCTTTGTTCCATCTTCTTATCCTTGTTTCTATCTTCATTTTCTCAGTGGTAGGCTACAGTGAGTTTAATTAATGTTTAGAAAAACAAAAACCCAAAACAATGTGGGAAGTGTTCCCAAGTGTTCTCACGAATACAGCCTCTGCAGGCTTTCTCTTGGGATGGTCAAGATGTGGAGGTCTCCTTACACAGTACCTTCAAACACCACATAACTTCACCCCAACCTGCCAATAGGCTGCACTTCTCAGTGGGAGATGATACTATTTTTAAGAAGAGATGTCTCCTCTCTGATACTTGCAGTGGTGCCTTCATTTTGGTAGTTGGTCTTTGCCAAGATATGACCCTGGCCTTAGCTACAATTCCCCCTCCACTGAGGCATTGCTGTGTGCCACAGAGCGTGGTGTTTAACCACAGTAGGGGGGTCAGCCCTTCTAGCTAATCCTATCAAAGTGCTGAATTGCAGGGGTTCAGACAAGAAATCAATACTCTTTTTCCATCTGATTGCCTCGAAGACTATGTAAATTAAATCTGTCTGTCTGTAAAAAAAGTGATGTCTACACTACAAGAAATACAGTTGGCAAGTATGAGCTGTTGCTTGTGTTGCTGCTGGGAAGGATCTTGCCTGGATAATTTTGTTTTCAAAGAGGTTATTGGTAAGTTCCCCTGAGCTTTGTAATAGTGAGATGCAAATAATCTATACAACAATGACAATTCTACTGTTTTCCTCACAAGTTTGTAGATCTGCCTGCAGCAGGCTTTGCAAGTTGATGAGGTGAGTCAAGATATATTGCCACCTGGGAGGCATCCTTTGTTTTCTGGAGTTCTCTGCCTCTTCATACCTTTTATGTGTATTTTTGTTGCTTTTTTCTTCTTTGATACATGCTTTTCTGATTTCCTTTGGTTTTGTTGTGTTTAGGCTTTTTCTGTACTTCTCAAGTGCAGACATGCATCTCCTTCACCATTAGCAGCTTCTACAGATTTTAGAGTTTATATTTTTAATATCCAAGCCAGATTGCTTATCCCCAGTTAGTTACTTTTGTATTTTTATTTACTTGAGGAAGTTACCTGTAAGTTCTGCCAAACATTAACTCAGACTCAGCTGCAGTAAGGCTAGGGGAGTGTCATGGGCTGGGAGACATGAGATGTTCTAATATATGATATAATTGGGAAGACTTAAACCCTGGTTTTATTCCAAATTTTTTCTTCCACTAGTTTTGGGAATTGAAATAGTAAGTATACAGAGACCCAAAAAATTATGTGAATACTGAAAAACATGATAGGTAATTTTCAGACATTTCCTTTATGCACTCTTAGGCCTGAGAAAGTAAATTTTAATCCCAAGTTCTGAATGAATACAGACTTCTGAAATAGTTTTTTGCTCCAACATAGAGTGTAGGATTTTAAAAGAGAAATAGTATATCTAATTTGGTTGGTTTTTAGCCTCATTTCATTGATGTGATGCAAAACAGTAGTAGAAGCTACTTTTACCTGATTTAGTGTACTAGTTTACCACAAGAGTTTATTATATGTGGAGTACCTCAAGAGAAAGTGAGCCTTCTAAATTCTTCCAACATCAATATGTCAAAGCTGTTTAAGTTGGTTTTAAATGAAACAGATATGGAATTATATAAATGGGGAAGTTGTATGTACTCTGACCAGCTTGAACACTGTGAGATAAATGATTAGATTTTTGGAAGTTAGCCGTGCAGATGCTGCAGCCCATGTGCTGAACTGATCAGCATGAGAACTCAGTCCTGTGTGCAGGGTTATCCATGTTGCTTCCACTCAGTCCTTCCAAATAGGACTATTCATGCTAGTGAGTGGGATATGGTGGGATGGCCAGCAGCAGTCCAACTGAGTATAGAAATTATAACATTTTTCAAGTTCTGCAATTTTTCATACTTATGCAGTTTCTATTATAGAATACAAGTAATGCCTACAGTGTTAAACGCTTAGGTAACTCTGAAACTTGCTAATGTTTCATTTTTCTAGCAGCCCTTTTACTGTGGTTATGCTGCTTATGTTTTGACTACAGACTACTGGAATTTGCTTTGAAAATATCAATGTTTTATTTGAGGATTACTTTTGGAGCAGCTTCTTTTATAAATCCTGATTCAGGCAAGAAGAGACTTTCGTAGGTCATGTCAGTAAAGACTGCATTGTTGTAGAACATTCAGGAGATAAATATTTGAGATTGACTGAAATGTCTAATTCTGACTTCACTTAGTTTTGAATGCTCACCTTTTGATCTTACCTTCCCCTGTTTGTGCCTACTTTCTGTAGGGCCAGAAAGGGTTCCTGTAATGCTATTAAGGTTATGTTGTACAGCATTACTTATTTCCCATCCTGCCTCTGATATGTTTAGGACTTTTAAGACTCACTGCTGAGAGTCATCCACTTGATGTAGTGGGAAATCAATGATCTCAAAAAAGCTGAATTATACTTGCTGTATGTTGGTGCTCACAAATGGTATGTGAGTTTACAATGAAGACTAGATTCAGGCCTGTAACTGTTACCCTGATTTTTCCTAATCTTATGTTGATACAAATTCTTGACAAAATAATAAATGCCCACTAACATGATGTGTGTGTAAGCAGTGTTAAATTACAGTGCCTGTGAGATGAAGGCTGTTACATATTTCCAATTTGCTTAATTTAAAACTGAAAATTCTAATGCTTGTTCTTTTGAAAACTTGTTCTGGAAGTGCAGTGGAGTTGCATCTAGGACAAAGGTCTGAAAGGTTCCATCCGGTTTGGGCGCTTCATAAGAATTGCCACCTGAAGAAATTCTGGTAATTGATACCAGTAGTATTACAAGTGGTGGCTCATGTGGAGCTACTGTGCCATACATGCATGTGCTTCTGGGAAACTGGGCACTTTTTTTCCCCCTCCCAGGACTAGGAAAGGAGGATGAAAAAATGGCCTGCTACTTTGCCCAAGAAAGGCAGAACAGTAAGCCATTTGTCCCTGGAATGTGGCAGAATTCCCCTCGTGCACGTTTCCTGTCTTCTTCAGAGCATTTCTCAGTGCTCGTCCTAGTTTTGGTAGGATCATCACTCTCCCCTTCACCTTAGTTGGAGCACCATGCAGGGAGGGAAGTGTCTGCTCAAATGTTCAGAGAAGGATGGAAAGGAAGGGGTGGGAACCACTTGGCTTGAGGAATAGCTACTCATTTTTCTCCATTTATGCTAAGTTTTTATAGCCCTTCTTATGTGACTTTTATGCTCATTTTGCATTAGAGGATTGGACAAAAGCATCAAGCAGTTCTTGAAAGAAGGGTAAGAGGATCTTATCAGTTCAGCAAAATTTAACTTGCTAGATGTACAAGCTGACCAAGATGAAAGTGTGCTCTTCTTTAGGAACATTATATGGAATAAGAGTCCTGATGACTCTTTCATAAAAGAGCTTTTGGCTTGCTCTATTAAATAATTAAATCTCTCTTCCTGGAGAGGCTTTTCATCTGTGCCAGCAAAATGCTTCTGGCTTCTTGTAAGAAGACCGTGAGATGGGTTCCAGTATGGTGAGGCATGGCTGCTGGTTTTATATGGACACAATTTCTAGAAATTTAATTATAATCTTTCTAAGATTAGAATCTAAATTTATTTTACTTTTGGCTATAAGGGCTTGACATTTAATAGGCTGTCTTCAAACTCGTTAGCCTTGATTTCTGAGGTAACCAAAGCCATTGCATAGTTTTCTTCTGGGATTCATTGTGCTAAATATCTTCAATTCTGGTGTAAAGTAATAAGATCTTAGAGTTGCGCTGAAACCCTGAATTATGGGTGTGGAGTGGAGACTTAAGTCTCAAAGGTTTGCAATCTCTGAGCTCCCAGAGAGCTGCCTGGCAGCAAGGAGGGTTTTGTGCAAGTGCCTGTATACATTAGTGTTTGCAAAGAACCACTTCATGTTCCAACAGTCGCACCTTGAATGTTGGAACATTGCTTTCTAGTTGCATCTTGCAGCTCAATATAAACACCTCCTTGCATAGAGAGATGTAAGAGAGTGAAAAACAGTCTTTGAAGAATAAAAAAACAATGGGGTTTAGAGAGCCTGATGGGTCTTCATTGTCATCACAGAAGATCAAAGAAAACCTTGGAGCTGCTCTTTCTACTCAGAATTGGAAATAACATTCTTAATTACAGAAGTGAGCAGGTCTGACAGAGTTTTTTCTTCAAAGGGAGGAATGCTATACTTCATCTTTCAGCCTTTGCACTCTTTGCAGCATAGCATTTTTGAAAAATTACACCTGTCCTCTAATGGAAGACTTGTATTTAAAGTATTCCCAGGCCAGTCTTGGGTATATTCAGCTTCAGGTTGCGTCACCCATTTCAGCAAGGTGATCCTAGTGAGCACGCTACTAAATAGAGAAGAAGAAAATGTCACCAGGGTGATGAAGATTAATAATGTGGAGGTGCTAGAAGTTTACTTACTGTATTGCAAGCTCTTTTTCTGCTTTTCCACTAGGAAAAGCAGTATTTGTTGATCAGCTTTTAGGATTGAGTAATGCTCTCGGGGTTCTTATTTTCCACCAACAACTACAAAAAATGTGTCTCCACTTATGAAGCCCTTTTCTGGCTTGTTCCAGTGTAGTTTTAACCTTCTGTGTTCTTGATTTTAAGCAGTTAATTTTTGCTTCCGTTACACCTTGTGTTAGGACTTCAACATCTTACATCAGTCATGGGGCGTGGTTTTGTTTTGGTTTGGGTTTTTTGGTTTATTTTTGGGTTTTTGGGTTTTTTTAATTGTGCTCTTTTTTTTAAACCTGTTTGTTCTGGTCTGCAAATGTGTCTTTCTCACTTAACCATTTAGAAGCAGAGGCTGTTTTTCTATAATATCTTTTCCAGTCTTTGACTCGGTAGGGTCGTGATCATTGGTTCTGTGTGAGTCCATCATGCATTACATGGGGTCCATGTTCTGGATGCACTGTTTAAAGCTATTTCTGTGCTTATTGTAAACAGTGTGGTCCCTTTCTGTGGTTCACCAACTTTTGGGGCCATCCGGCTGGTCTGCCAGAGGCTGTGAAACGGTGGCTACAAGGAACACATGTTTTGGTCTTGAGAAGGCCTCAGCTGTGCTGACAGGTGTTACTCCTTTTGAAGTGGACAGTTCATTCCTCATCTGCTGGTAGCTGTGAGGAAAGGAAGTGGAGAGAAGAATGAGTAAGGTGGAAATACAGGAGGGCACGAAGCATATTGGTGCAGTTTGAGGTGACTACTGAAATATGGTATAGATTTGAAGATGGCTGGTCAGCCAGAGGCTGTGAAACAGCGGCTACAAGGGACACATGTTTTGGTCTTGAGAAGGCCTCGGTTGTGCTGACAGGTGTTACTCCTTTTGAAGTGGACAGTTCATTCCGCATCTCTGCTGGTAGCTGTGAGGAAAGGAAGTGGAGAGAAGAATGAGTAAGGTGGAAATACAGGAGGGCACGAAGCATATTGGTGCAGTTTGAGGTGACTACTGAAATATGGTATAGATTTGAAGAAGACCTTGCACTGGAAGAAAAATGGATGGAACTTGAGGAGGAATGGAAAGTTGGCATTGGCATGAAGATGTGTTGGGTGGCATGTTTCAGGGTGATGTGAAGTCTTTTACATGACCTTTTGTTTGGGACTTGTGTGTTCTTAAGAATAGAGTAATACTTTGTTATTATTCCACTTTTGGTTTTGTGTCTGAAGTGCAAGTGCTCAGCATAGCAAACGTCTTGCAGGCTTCGCTTTAGATCCTTTTATGCCACATGCACCAGCAGTAGGATGAAACACATCTCACTGACAGCTGACCTGCTCCTCCCCTGGCTCTCTGAGGTGGCAGTGATGGACTGGTGTCATCATTCCAGTCAGTTAGGGCTGCAGTGAAGGTACTGCTAGCATGTAGGTCTCTGGAGGTGAGGGATGGTAATGTACCTTAGAATGTGGGTGTGGGGGATTTTTTTGTTTGGTTTTACTATGATTCTGAGATAAAAGTGCGTAAGAATCCTTTAGCAAATAGTTTGTAGGGATCAATCTTTGTGCCTGTAGTGAGTCTCTGGCATTAATATAGAGACATCTCTGCCTGTTATTAAGCTTACAGAGGAGTTGTATATCTGGGGCCTTTATGGATACAATGAGCATATTTGAAAAAAAAAACCACAAAAAACTTGAAGTTCCAGGTTATCTGTCCAACTTCAAAACATGATTGAGAGCATTGGCAAATGCACACATGTGGACAGGCAAGTGCTTGCTTACCAATCACAATTGGGGTGATCCAAGAAATGGCCTTGTGCTACACAAAATAAAAGTAAGTTTGTTCATGCTAAGTGCCAACCTCAAGGCATTTGTGACTTCCAGAGAAAAGTTTATGCAGCAAACACTAGGACCATGTTTTATTTTCCTCCATAAATGATGATGATGAATGATGAGTTTGCCACCAATTGGCAGACTTCCCATATACTTGCTAGGAAAGGAAAGAGCTCAGCAAATAGCTATTGTGAAATCAAAGGTTATTTTCAAAAGAAAAAGAAAATTATGCTAGATAAATTTATTTGGGAAGGAAAACTGGAATGTAGAAAAATTAGTGGAAGAAAAAATTGTCCCCTTGTCTTTTAAGTTCTGTGAATATCAGAAGTACCAAAATCTTGAGATTTTGTTGTTATGTAAACATAACCATGGGATGGTTTAACTTACTTCTAAAAGTCTAATGAATGTATCAAGCCAAGTAAAATATTCATTAGAGTAATTGGTTCAGTTCAACCTCTCAAGGCTACAGCTTGGAAATACACACACTATTGCCTTTAGAAATGCAGCATGTTGATTCACCAGCCATTTTGCTCAACTCATTTTCATTCCATATGCTTACTATACTTTGCAAAATCTAATTAAGTAACTGAGGTAGCAGTTTGCAAGCAATATTTGATACATTCCTAAGCCAAAGTTTAAGTGGTATCCAGAGTAAAACCTGTTCAGTTGCAAGATGCATCAGAAATTTTTAAGATATTCTTGTATTAAAATAATTGGATATGGAAATACTTACACAAGTGATAATAATGTAATAAAAAGTTATTTTTTCCAAAATAGTAATCTGTTTGTTAATTCACTGAGATATGCCTAAATGAAGTGTAAAATTCATTAATGTGCTAGATAGACAGTTTTCACTGTAGGAAGCTGGTTTTAGTGTCATATGATGAATTTATCATACCCTCATAGGTTTTCCTCTCTCCTCCCCTCTGTGATGGGCATCTGCCTCCGACCATATGGTTTTGGAAAATTTTAATTGAAATTCTTCTGTCAAGGAGCTGAGCTAGAGAAAGCCTAACTTGCTTATAATTGCTAAAAATGTTGTAGAGACCTTCTGTTTCCATGCGGAGGAGCAGGAACTTGAAGCTTAGCGCAGGCGGGTAGCTTGTGCCAGGGACAGGCTTTTGCTTTCGATGAAAGTCTGCCGAATATTGGCCAACTTGTGTACCTTTCACAATTTCTTCATTTCCAACAGAGACTTGCTGGAGTCTCTTGTGACTGTGTCCTCGTGAAACCTGTGTTCTCTGGGATCTGATGAGTGTCTCGTGACTGTGTCCTTATGAAACCTCTCTTGGCTTCTCTTGCTGGCGCATCTATAGATGGCTCTATCCTGTCACAGGTCCAGTGCGTGATCCAGGTGCTCATGTGCCATCACCACAGGTGGCAGGGCAGGCTGGTGGAGCTCTGCATCGTCCTCAGCTGGAGTTTTAGCCATCTGCCATTGCCAAACGTGGGTTCTTGTGAATGACCACTGACTCTAAATGTTAGCCCCGCTGCGCAGTTCCCCAAATCTTCCTGACCCAGCATCTCGTCACGATGGTTAAAAGCGAGTGTAAAAATTGCCATAGGCATCGGCACTCTTCTGGCTGATCTGCAGAGCTAAGCACAGAGGTTTAGTGAGTATTGATTCTGCTGCAGAGACAAATAGGTGTTTCTTGAAATGCACCTTTGCAGCTATTTCTGCGTCCTTCAACTACCGCTGCTACCATGATGTTTTAAAAAAGGAAGCAACTCCTGGAATAAAACCCTGCTGCAATGGTATGTTGAGAGTGTGCTGCCAGGACAGCCCTTACTGGGGCTGTAGGTGAATGCCCTTGGAGCCAGCAGCTCTGTGGGAGGAGGCAGAGGCTGGCTAACAGGGAGCTGTGCTGGAGCTGAACAGGGTGAAGCAGCGAGGGCTTGGGGAGCTGCTGGGCAGAGGAGGGACACACATATAGGCTTAGCAGCTTGCACGGGAGGGAGGCAAAACTGAGAGTCCCTTAGCAGTTGAAGCCTGGTTAGTTCCTGTTTCAGTTTTTTTGGTCATTTTTTCAAGTGTCATACATGCCTTGGTGGTTTGTGAATGGGGATTAGATTAAAAGAATGGTTTGAGTCTCTTTGACTTTAGTTTTTGTCTGTGTTGTGCATCTTTTTCTTAGCTTTCCAAATAATCAGAGGACTAGGTAAAGACTTTTATTGGTCTTATTCCCCTGTTGCTACCTTTGGCAAAATGTTGTTAGAAAAATAGCATTTTGGATCTGATAATCAAATAATTTTGCATCTTTTGCACACGCCTCTTGAACTTTCAATTAAGTTTTTAACCCCTCTCCTGCCTTTATTTATGAAATACATAGTTTCCTGGTTTCAAGGAGTATTTCTCAAGGCTGAGAAACTTGGACTATTCCACAGTATTTTAAAGAAGCATAGTTTATAAACACCGATAAAACATTGATAAGCTTCTAAAAATAGACTTAATAAAACAACCTTCTTTTATTGAAACACAAAACTTAATGTTGACTGACCATTGAATCAAAGAGTAAAATGTCAGTATTCCTGCATTTCTTTTTTATTTCTAGCCATATATAGCTTTGTGAATATTATTCTTACAGCAATGAAGTCTACTTCTAGCACAGAGCAACTCTTTATGAGCAATTTTCACTGGCAGATTAAGAAAACTATGACATAGCTATTTACATATTGCCAGTAAATATGGTCTTGCACTGTTACCACATTGAGATCTTTTTCCATTAGCAAAATTTTATATAGTACCAAAAATAATTTTTGTACTGAATAAGTACAATAGCTAGAAAGTGTTTATAGGCAGCCTTTAATATCATGCTCTTGGACTGTGCCTGATACTGTATGGTGCTGGTGATAAGAGTAAAGAATTAGGAAAAATGCCAATGTGGGCACAGTGGAATTCATTATTGCAGTGGGGTTCAAGATCTTGCTAGTGTGATGTTTATGGATATGGTTTATGTGTCACTTAGTGAAACATCTTAAAAATGCATTGTAGTTTGTATATGCATAATATAGCACATGTAGTTTGTATATGCATAATGCTGTAGCATTATGATATTTTTGTAATACCGGTCATGAAAAATGTACTGTATCTCACAAGAGAGAGCTGGCACCACAACTGGTTTTTCTAATAGTCAGGCTGTGTATTTCCATCTTGTCACTGATGTTTGAAAACTCTTTGGTCAGTTTAGAGCTTAGGTGATTATATGAACCATGTGGGAGCAGGAAACATCTGAAGAGTGTTTTTTTCTGTTTGTGCTAAATAGAGTGAGGATTAATCGAAGTGTACTACCAAAGAAGACTAAACAAGCATCTGTATCTTTTTGTCGTGATTATTTACCTGATGATGTAAAAGTTCCCAGCATCTTTCAAATACACAATGTTCTCTTGAATCATAACATTGCTTTGTTTTGTGGACTTATTTATAAAATAAGCATAAGTAAGGACTTGGTTGTGTTAGTTCCCCATACATCTTAGTCTTTGCTCATGATAAGTGTTTCCCAAATGACTTAAATTGTTTTGTATAACGGCAAAAATTTCCTTGGCATTTGCACCCTAGCCTCGTGAAAGCTTAGTTAGGGCTTTATGTGCCAAGGCACACAGAAGCCCTCTGATCATCTGGGTGTCCGCCCACGGGTAAATGTAAAGGACAGAGGGGGTCCTGTTCACTTCTGTAGGGCTGCTGTGCACTGGAAGTGTGTGTGTGGTGCCTCGCTGATCTGAGGTCCACGTTGCAGCCTGTGCAGTAATGCACAAAAGCTGAGATTGCTCTGCGTGGTGCTGGCAATGTGTACATTCAAAACAAGAATTCCTGCTGGCTGAACAAACAGCTTTGTTTTATGGTCTCCTTAAAACAGACCTAGCAAACTACAAGTGGTCAGCTTCTCAAAGGGCACACCTAAATAGATCCTGCTTTTCAGAGATGGAGACAAGCCCCCTCATAGGTGAATCACTCAGCAAAACAACAACAACAGCAGCACCACAGAACGCCAGCCCGGGGTTTCATGGTGACGCACCCCGACAAGGAGCAGTCCCAGACGCTGATGCTGCGGGCTGCGAGGTGTGCTCGGCCGGGCCGTGTTTCCGCGGGTGCCTCGGCAGCGCTGTGCTCGGCGGAGGGCTATAATTAGATTAGCAGCCTGCTCAGCAGCGGTGCCAGCCTGCGAGCCTCAGCGAGCATGTGCTGGATTCTGCATGTGCCTCCCGCTTATTGGCGGCCGGCGTTGCTGCCTGCCGGTTTGATAGGTTTCCCCAGTAATCTTTATGCTGCATTACAGACATAGATACAGAGGTACTGCGTGCATGCAGCGGGAGAGGTGCTCAGCTTGTAGCGTAAAAGAAAGCCCACAGATGAAAGGCACTGCTCTTTGTTGCAAAGCATCAGTACTTAAGGACTGCTAGCTGGGAGCGGAGAGGTCAGTGAAGGAGTTTTACGTGGTGGTAATTACTTTCAGGTCTTTATCTCTCCGGTAAAACAGTCATGCATGAAATGAATACTGTTAATCATGTCATCTGTTTAATTTGATCTTGCTTTCGTTAATGTCATGTATACTCCGGTGGGAGAGCCATCAGATTACAAAACATATCATTGGAATGGGTTCAGTTCAAAAATAGAGCATATTTATATGAGAATATTGCTTTCATTTGAAATTTTGAGCCTGTGTATGAGAGTGATTTTACTGGTTGCCTTTTGTTATGCTAATAGAAATATTTCTTTTATTGGAATGTTTTCTGCTGAGCAATTGAATTAGAGCATTTATAACTATTAGCATATGAAGATAAATCTGTAAATATTGATCAGTTTAAAGAATAATTTTGCAAAGTATTCTTTAATATGATCACAGTAATAACTATCTTGATGGTTCTCTTGCAACAAGGTAGAGGGATGAGGAGTATTATGCTATTGTTCTTTCAACAAAGATGCTGGAGCCTTCATGTTTGGGTGGATTCTTTGTTTCATCTACTGGCTTTTATTTTAAGTGGCTTTCAAAATGAAAGTGAAGCTCTTCAGCCTGGTAGATTTCAATATATCCTTTGCTTGCACATACATGTATTTTGTACGTATTTATTGTTCTCGAAGGCTGAATTTTGGCCCAAAGCCTTGTTTATTGTGAGAACTGCCTTCAGCAGTAGAAAGAAACAAGATATATATATGCCAATCTTTTAATCTGTGATTCTGAGACTATTACAGTATTTATCATAGCGTCATACTCATTTGAGTTTTTTTCATACTTGACCTACGCACCAATTGATCACAACTTTTCCCATAAAAAGCATGCATATTTAATGAAAACATTCTACAGTGAAAGCTGTTCAGAACAAAAGAAAGTGAGCATAAAGTATTTTTTAAAAGTCTCATAATGCAGGCATGACTCATTTGATGAGTTTTGAATATTAAGGCTGACTGGTGAGACTTCAGAGTTAATGCCCTTGTCTGTGTCAGACTCCAGAGCCCACATGAACTTGTGTATTAAGTCACCAGTCATCTGGCTGGCTGGCTGCCACCATGCGTCCGAGGTACGAGTAGATTGTCTCAGCCAGGATCAGAAAGGTGTTAGGAACAGGAGCTATTTTGGTATTAGCCTTCATTCTTCCCTCTGCACTTATCCTTGAAGAGGTTTTTTCTACTGTGCAAGCCAAAGTAAAATTTAGGTTGCTCCCTTTTAAAGCATGTGGTGTGAAACTGTGTTGCCTTCTGAGTAGATGCCCTCAAATGTGAGCATTTACTTAGTTGCCAACTTTATATGGCAGTGGGTACAGCAAAGACACGTTCCTTGTTATTTGTGATTGCATATTCAGACAGAAGAGTATTTGGGAGGTTTAATTACAGCTGATGCATAATAGTTGGTTTGAAGTTTTGCTGTTGACTAAAACAGGTAACTTGGTGTCTATTTTATTGTCAAGAGCAAGTTGTTTTTTCATATTCCAGGAGCTGGTTTTGAAGTTGTTTTCCTTTAGGCAGACTTGGAAAATGGCATTTTTGCATTGTGACAGTTAAGCCTGGACAGGGAGGACTCAGGATGTGAAGGCATGTTATTTTTGATCTGTTCCATATTCCCTCATTGCCCCAAGTTACCAACCAAAAGTGTTTTAAAGATGCTCTAAGGTGATTTATGCCTTCTACCTTATTTTACAGAGGATCACCTTAAGTAATTTTTCTATGTTTTTATAACCTTTGCAACAGCATTCCATGAAGGAGTGACTGAAATCAATGTTAATAATAGTGAAATGTAGAAGGTAAATATCCTCATCTGAATCACATATTTACCATATGCAGACCAGTGGGTTTCTGAGAGAGGAGAGCCTGATGTTTTCTACTCCATATATTAGGCTATTCTCATTTGTAAGCAGCATAAAGTATGTCTGGAAAAACGCTGTAAAAGTTATCACATTTTTGGTGGTGGATACAGGTAATACCACCACCCACTGGAAATGAAGTGATGCACCAGCAGCTATTCAGCTATTTTGCCTCCAGAAAGGGCTGTGATGATCTATACAAGCATCACAAGTAAACATGACAGAAATGAAACTAGAACTGGTAACCTTGTAATTTAACTTTGCAATAGCTTAACAGCAAGGAATATGCCACTTTGTTATTGCTCCATTTTGTAACAACCTCATTTTTCTTCTCGGTAAACTAAGAAAAAAAATTGAAGCAACATTTTGTGTGATTACTCTATAAAAAGTTGACATCCTTGTTGCTATAAGCATATTTTAACTATAACCAGTGTATTGCTCCAGGAAATTTCAACACATTTCAGATTATTATCAATGAGAATTTGTATTCAAGCTTTGTCACAGATTTTCTTGATGTAAAAGTTTTTAACTACTCTTTTGTTAGGAGATGTATGCATTGCATGTTTGTTATGTGCCTCTGTGAGCTGTTCTCATTTCTGATGTGTTACCTGTAGTTAAATCTCTTCCTTTTTTTACATGAAAAGGCAACTTTTTTCCTAACAGGAATATAGTATGTATGTGTATATACAGATGTGTGGTAAAGACACAAAAGTATGTTGTGAAAATCAAGATCTCAACTGTTTAATTTATCTATGCAGGTAAACATGTATAAATACATACATATTTTCTACCATATAACTCTAACATATGTTTGTGTAGAAAACACTTTCAATGTCGTACCAGTATTGTCATAATAATCCAATAGAAATACTCCTGGAAGAGTAATGTTAGAAGTACCAGATTTGGCTGCTGGCTGGAGATGGGATATATGCAGTAAACAGAGTGGCTGTAATAAACAGTGCTGCACTAGCTCTTCCCTTTTAAGATATTATGTCCTTTTACTGCTATGCATATAAGTGAATTTTGCATTACTTAAACCCTTACCAAGTCTAAAGGGGAAAGATGATACCTAAGGTTAATGCATTTTTTCTGTAGT
Source organism: Passer montanus (assembly GCF_014805655.1). NCBI lineage: Eukaryota > Metazoa > Chordata > Aves > Passeriformes > Passeridae > Passer > Passer montanus. The sequence continues at coordinate 9,808,398 of NW_024363160.1, read as the reverse complement.
CTGTTAGCAGTGAAAGAGATACTCCAGAAAAAGTCGTAAGGATTTAAAGTATTACCACAGTGTTTATTTTGCAGGATTTGTACTTACATGCCTTACAGTTTTTAAATCGAGTAACAGCCAGTGATATATGCATAAATGTTTATATTAGACTAAGAAAAGTGACATTGTGCCCTAAAGCTCCTTTTTGCTTTTCCTTTGTTTTTGGAGCCAACTCCAGTTATTACTTTGCTGATGAAATGACTGTCTGCTTAAATGGTCGAGACATTCAATAGCCCATCTATAAATGCTTATTATAACACTTTGAGAGTTCACAGGAAATCAATAGCCTGTTTTCTGTATTTTGTTGAGTGAAGATCATTTCATTCTTCAAATCTGAAGACTGTTGGGCTAGGTGAAGATGCAGGATGAGTCCTCTCAGTGCATCAGCTTGGGAAGGCCTTATTGTTGTGACACTCCTCCCACACTGATGCAGCAGCACTGTTTAATGGGGTCCAAAATGTTCCTTGTATGCAGACAGCTGTTGCTCCAGTTCAGGGACATGTGTCCTCCTGTGCCCTGGGACTGGTGGCAGGGAACGTCTGCCCTGCCCTGCCTTCCTCTCCTGCAGGGCTCTTTGCCTAGCACAAGTTAACCCTGGGGACCAACCATGTGGATTTAGAAACTGAATGAATGAAATATGTCTAGCTTTGGGCAGCTGTGTGTCAGACATTTGCAATGTTAAGAGCAGAATTGTGTTTTATAGAGCAGGAAGTGAAAGTGGCTCTATTTTGCAGTTCTCTCAATGGTATGGTGAATTAAAAGCAAAATGGATTTTTTTTTTTTTACAATTAATCTCCTGTTGTGATTAATTTAAATTGTTCTTAAATGTATTACCTGCAGTATTAAGTGTGACTTGATAGATTAAATGCAGAATACAGTCAGCAAATAGTAATCCTGGATGCTATTGTCTGCATAATCCTGGTAATGAGATTCCTGTCTTAATTTCACATTGTCTTTCATGGATGTGCTTCAGCCACTTGCAGACACAAATATTTGCTGGATCTTTCCAAGAAGCACCTGGGGCTTCTAACCCCAATCCTCACTTTGTATATACGTCATTTTTAAGCATCAATTGTCTGTTCCATAACAGATGTTATTTGGGTTTGTACCCTCTTGTGTAGCTGTTTCATATTTCTGTAGTATATTGGTTTATTAATTGAAATAATATTTATACATTGATGATGATGATCCTATGGCCATCTACATATTTGGCTGCTTATCTGTTGGGTATTGTAGAATAATTTTACTGTATCACCCATACTTTCCTTAATCTCTGTAATAAAAATTCTCAATTAATGGCAAAGAAGGATATTAAATTCATGGTTTTTGTTTTGTTTTTTTTTTAAGAAAGCTTAACACTATGAAAGTTGGTAGACTAAACCAAAGGTTTTTCTACTTCCTGATCAGGAAGTCTATAAAAACAATGCTTAAGAAAGTGATGCAATGTGTGAGAAGACTTGTACATGTTATTAGTGCTGTTTAACTGGAGAGAGATGTGAATACCTAGATTTGCAGTGGTATGCACATTTTCACCAGTTTGTTAACATTTGGCTCTTTCATCTATTTTGGGTCCTCTAGAGTCCATGGATATAAGTGGTTTTTTTAAGGTCTGGTTTAGTATATAATGTTACTGAAGGAGAGATGTTAATACAATGTGGTGTGTTGGCCTATAATGCCAAAGCACAATATGATGGTACAGTGTCTATGCCAAAATGTTTCCTGCCTGGATAATCTAGGCAGAAAAAGACTAGAGTGGAAGGGAGAAACAGAGACAATAAAGATGAATTATCTTTTATGTGACCACAAACTGTGGAGTTGCAAGGTAGACTGAACAGTCTGTGCTTTAGGATTATAAACCATCACTGCAAATGTCTTTACAAAGAGTGAAAAATATAAGATCAGTGTAACTACTCCTATCTATACAGGACAAACTTCCCGGGGTAAGGATGATTTCCTCTGTCTCAATGTCATAATTGTCATTGGATATTTTGGGCATTGCAGTCATCTGGAAATGAGTGTGCAGCTTTGTATTTCTACTGTGACATTACAACAGCAGTCTAGTCAGAAGATGTATGAGTGATGTGATAAATTATATCCCTTCCTTTTCCATTATTGTTACATCAGCCCTACTAGTAATCCATGGTTCTGTGCCATGTGGTGTCCCCTATTTTTCTTTACTGTATTGTGGAGTACAGAGGTTGCTATTTTGTCCCCTAGCTCTCCAGGGACTGGGTGAAGTCTGGAAGGAGTTGTGCAATTGCTGTAAATTTTCTGTGAGGCACAGGTACTATGGAGGGTGCAGCAGAAGAGGAATATGATGATGTCATTACCCTCCAGTGTTTTGCTGCTCCTTCTTTCTCTTCACCACAATTCTCCTCTCCCTGCTGCCACCACCTTTCTAAATTTGTCTGCTCCATTTTCCCATTTAAATCTACTCTTCTCTTTTTCCCACTTACTCCAATCCTTCTTTCTGGAATTCAGTTTTTACTTATCATTCAGCCTTGGGCTCTTTGACATCTTGGCAGCCAGCCCCCCCTTTTTGGGAGGTGAATATCTGTGCTGCTTTCAGCTGGGGTAGTTGAATTTCTTCCCAGTGGCTGGTATGGGGCTGTGTTTCAGATTTGTGCTGAACACAGAGCTGATAACACAGAGATGTTTTTGTTATCACTGAGCAGGGCATGCACAGAGCCAAGGCCTTTCCTGCTTTTTGTGCTGCCATGCTGGTGAGGGGCTGGGGGTGCGTGGGAGGAGACACAGCCAGGACAGGTGACCCCAGCTGACCAAAGGGATATTCCAGACCTTATGGCATCATGTTCAATATAGAAAGGCAGGGAAGAAGCAGGAAAAGTGGATGTTGGAGCTTTCCAAGTCGCTGCTGGATGTGACGGGGCTCTGCTCTGCCGGGAGTTGGCTGAACACCTGCCTGCCCATGGGAAGCAGCAAAGTGATTCCTTAGTTTATTTTCCCTATTTAACTGTCCTTACCTCAACCCACGAGTTTTCTAGCTTTTACCCTTCCTATTCTCTCTCTTATCCTGCGGATTGGGAGAGTGAGAAAGTGGCTGCTGACTGGAGTTAAACCACAACAATATCCAAAAATATCACTTACACAGAGGTGCCCAAGGGCAGCACACAGGTGAAGAATGTAAGTTCTCTTACCAAAGATCCTTGATTTTTTAAGTTATTATGTATTTATTTGTTGGAGCAAGATGTCCTTGACTCCCGCTTGGAAAGCTCATTCTGACAAATACAAATTGTGCCCCTGACCTTTTCAAGTCTGACAGATCTGCTTTTTTTCTCTCAGCCAGTTACCTCTTTACTGAAAGCAAGCATCTCTGTTCATCTTCCTGTCATCTCTAGATCAGGCCTTTCTCGAGTGATTTATGAGCTTTGCTGACCACTTTCTGCAAACAGGGCTCTTTTCTTGTCATGCCTTCATGCAGGTACCTCACACCAGCTGTGTTTCTGTAAGAGTTTGACCCAAGGAGCTGCTTCTGCTCCTCCTGCTCTTCAAAGGTGTCTCAGACAGTTGTGGCACTTTACTGACCTGAATTTTGACAGCTTCACTGGTGCCTGCAGGGCTCCAAGATGTGTGGGTGCTTAACTTACTTAAAGTCGCATTTATTTTACTCTTCTTCTTTTGCTGGTACTTGGCATGTTTGCCACACTGGGTGCCTAAAGGATCCTGCCACAGGCTGTCCACTGGGAAGAGGTTTTTCAGACTGCCTTCATTAAATCCTCACAGAAAAACAGCCAAGCAGATGATGCTGCTTCCTGTGGTAAAGTATGCAGGATTTGGGTTCTTCATCTGTAGTGTGACTTGATGAGAACTATGGTATGTGTAGAAAACTGGGATGCTTTTTTACTATCAACTCTGATTTTGAGCTCCCTAAAGAGACAGAATTTTTGCAAGTATTTTCTCTTTCCTTATGCTACAAAACAATCTATACTTTCATATTTTATTTCAGCATGAAGTACCGAAGCCTAAATTTGCAACTCTGAAGCCTAAATTTGCGACGAAAACTTGTCTATAACTAACTCTTAAAACACATCCATTCTTAGAAAACATTACAGATACTAAATCCATCTGGTGTTGAATTACCATTGATTTTTTATAACTACTCTTACTTCTGACTTTGTGGAAAATAGTTCTGGAAGCATTAGAATCCTATACAGTGCTTTTTTTTTTTTTTTTTTTTCTCTCTCTTTCTTTCTGTGCTTTTCACTAAAATTAATTATGGAATTTTCAGTGTGTATCAATACCTGACTGGGGGGAGTAATGAACATGGAGCCTTCTTAGTGGTTTTCCATGACAGGGCTGGAAGCAATGAGCACAAACTGAAATACAGGCAATTCCATTTAAAAGTAAGCAAACGCTTTTATACTTTGAGGATGGTCAAATGCTGGCACAGGTTACCCAAGAGGTGGTGAAGTCTTCACTCTTGGAGATTTTCAGGACCCAGCTGAGATGTGGTCCTGGGCAACCTGTTCCAGGTGGCCCTGTTGTGAGCAAGGGCTTGAACTAGGCAGGCTCCAGAGGTGCCTTCCAGCCTCAGCTGTTCTGTGATTCTATAACTAGAAGTCTCCCAACAGCAGACGAAGCAGGCCTTGGAACTCTAGGCAAGTTGTTGGGTTTTTTTAAAATATATTAATTCTGCAATCCAAATAGTACGACATTTCATAGCTGAGTATACCCTAGATATGAGTGTACACATGTACAGGTGTATATATACACCTACCTATTTCTCTCTCCAGTGCAAACATACTTGAAAACTAGGACAAGCTGGAGGATATCAGAGATGGAAAAGGTAGGAGTAGAATGTTAATATATATATATTTTTTTTTTTAAATTATCTAATGTCATTTCATATAGGCCATACATGCTTTATGCAGACATTGAGGTTTTTTTCCCCTTCCCCATATATATGCTACATGTGTATAGTAAAAAAAAGCTGGATGAAATTGCTTTAAAGAAAGCTTTATTTTTATTCAATGATTTCTCTTGAGCACTACTTATACGTAATTGCGTCTTTGTTCCGGTGCGCATTGAGTGTAAGTGGGCACAAATCGTCCAGGAGGAGAGCTGGAGGAGAGAAAGCAGAGAGCAAAAGGCTCTGGGTCAGAAGAGGGAGGTTCACCCTCAGAGGGAGGTTCACCCTCAGCTAGACTCCTCTTTCTCAAAAAGGTAGCTCCAAATTAAGCAATAAAAATTGGCCTGAGTTTATGTATCTATGTAGAGTACTCAATACTTTGGATTTTTTAAAATATATTTTGGAGTCTTACATGTGTATAATTATGGCTTTGCTGGTATTCAGTCCTATTTCTGCAGCCCACAGCTGTGTTTGGGTGTCTTATGGTGCTCTTGAAAACTAGAAAGCTGGACGAGACTGCTAAAATTACATGTAGTATCTTGGCATATAGGTGATCCTGGGGGGTAGTGTTGGAGGAAGCTGTCTGAGAGCATCCTTTGTAGCATGAATTGGACACTTTTTGGGAAAAGGAGACAATTGCACAGTTCTTCATCATGTCCCTTCAAAGCTGTGAATCTTGCCTTTTAGTATTAATGCATTTTCTTCCTCCTTTTCAACCCACATTAAAGTCAATCTTCCCCTTCTTTAAATGATGACCATTATTGGTTGTTTATATATGCATCTTGGCCAAGATAGGTGACAAAGCATTCGGACTTGAGGTTTATATATAAAGTTGAGAAAAACATTATCTTTCTTCCCATAAGCATTTGGATTTTTATTCAAGTAAATGGCAATGCCAAGTTCTCTCTTCCAAGTCCTTCTGGTCAAATGTGGTGTGGGGTTTAGTTTTTCCTGCTTGTTCATAGGTCTTGAAATAACTTCTTAGAAATGCACTTGCAAAAATAACAACAGCAATAATAAAATCTGTTTTGATGATGAAAGAAAACAAAACTCTGGTATTAAGAGCTTGCTTAGCTCCAGGTTTAACCACCAGCTTCAATCACAGCTACTAGAAAGTTTGAAACTCTTTTTTTGCTGTTGAATTTTCAAAAATTAATCTGATAAACCTTTTAATCCTTATGAACTGTACAATTCATTTTAGTTTAGCAGTTATGCCTTTTACACTTGAATAGATTACTTTCTTGGGTCAGTGCAGTTGTCTTTTGAAAATCATTTAGAGTTATCCACTGGTAGTGAAGTTGTCTTGTCAGGTATCACAAACATGCAGGAAGAATGAATGGGTTTGCACTGACAGCTCCAGTCTCTCTTCCCTGATTTTCTTTACCACTTTGCCTGTGTGTTTTTGATCATCCCTTCCTCTCTCTGTCCCCCAGCCCCTTTTCTTCCCAAATCTGTAGTGCTTATGTTTGCTATGATTTTCAGTTTCAAGGACTGTTAGGCCATTTGAAGCAAGAAAAAGTTCTGTTCATATTTTAAAGTGTGAAACTAGCTTTTCATTTCCTTTTCATGATATATCTGGAAATGTTCACATGTATGATGTGACATTCTTCAGTAAAAATGGGACCTGCCTGTGATTGAAGCTGTCCTGCAAGTCAGAGGCAGCTGCCAGGAGTGAATGGGCACAGGCTGTCAGCCGTGTGACTATTGCCTTTTTGCATGGTTCTGCCCTTCCAAACTCCACAGGGAAGAGACAATGGAATTGTCAGAAGTTCCTGTTCAGCTACTTGGAGCATTTCCATGGTGTTCCATGAGGAAGGATTTGCTTGGAGTTTACTGGGTTTTCTTTAGGAGCTTGGTATCAGACCTTCAAAATGGGATTAGCAATAGTGCCTTCAACTTGTACCAGGGTGTGTTTCCTGCTTTTCCTCACAGCTGGAAAGGACTTTTCTTTAAGTGTGAAGGTGTTGGATGAGCCCTGTTTTTGGGATGTTTCTTCCCGAAGCCTGCCAGTTTGAGGATTCTGTCACACCAAGCCCAGTGGTGGTGAAACAACTGTAAGTTCCACCAGGCTAGATTTGCACCAGGGGCTTTTGTGTAGAGCACTGTGACAGAGGTGGGACTTCTTGAGATTGTTGCAATGTTTGGTTTCTATGAGCCATGGCTCTGTACTTTGCACTACTGCATCAGTGCCCTTGCTCTGCTATGGAAAAATTTGGAAGCTCTGAGTGTTTTTGTAAAGAGGAGAGAAACCCAGCTATGGTGATGCCTTTGGGGACTCCATTTGAGTTTTGTCTTCAAAATGAAATTGTTTATTGCATTTAGAAAATAAATAGTTAAGAATAAGAAGCAGGTGGATGAGGTTAATTTTTACTAATTTATTTCAATTTTTTATACTTGTGGGAGAAGTCAGGTGGCCCAGTTACTATTGCAGAACTGATACAGCCTCAAAAAAAGTAATTGCATTTTTCCTTCTCAAAGAGAAAAGCCATACTAAGTGTAATTCTGTTTCAGTCCCTATTGTATCTAGCATGATTTTAGCTTGGTTTTGGAATCCATGGGGATTTCCTTATTTCGCATAAGGTGTCACCTGAGGTGATTTGTACTTCTTTAAATGTACTCTCCCTTGAAACTGAAGTCCTTAAATAGTCTATCTAAGTTTTGAATGCTTGTATTGCCTTTGATATAGTTGGATTAAAACTTTTATTTCTGTATAGATGTGGGGTTTGTCTGTATAATTTTTAAGTACATGAAAACAGGGTTAGCATTAATCTCCCTTCTAAGTTGTCCTCTGCTCAGCTGGAATCTTTAATTTGCTTTCAGAGCCTTTTAAACCCCTGAAGTGTCCCAATATTTCTTGTCAATAAAGGTCACTTATCTTGTGTAGGAAGTGCAATTTCTGTCAAGTTAGTCTACAGAGAGCCTTGTGCCTTAAAGGAGCCTTTGTGATGATCTTTCCAGACAAAGCAGCACTTAAACCACTTTCATAGTTTCTTCATAAAGTAAATATTCTGCAGTCCTCTTGAATCAGAAATATATTTTTCTTTGTGTCTTAAACATGTTAATATTTATTAATAAAAATAATAATAATGAAAAATGGAGATGTAAACAAAAACAGTCATCACCACATACCATAGCAGTGGAATAAAAACAGACTAGTCCTTCCTACCCCCATTTATTTCTTTAAAGACCCTCACAAGCAGGGAAAGCCCATATATTGAAGATTTTCCTGGTACACCAGGATGTAGGTTACTAGGAAAATCCTGTTGCCGCATGTCTGAGATGCAGGCTTCTCTATCTGCCCATGCTATGAAATCTGCCATGCGTGTGTCTTATCCTGCTACTGAAGTACTCTGTTGTCACTTTCCTAGTTTGGATGAAAGCAGCCTTGTCCCACTTACATCAGTTCTGAATATTGCTTGAAAAAGCATTTCCCAGAGCCTGTGGCTTTGATCATATCATCTGGCTTTACGTCTTTTGTTGGTTCCTTCTTCTCTGTTGTACCCAGTATTGAAACTCATGGTAAGATATCCTAACCTTATCCGTCATCTTCTATTAATTACCAAAATTTTTGGTTTCTGGTCTCCGTAATGCCATCCTAAGTCACCTTGTTGTTACACTTTCAAACACTAATCTTTGTGCTTTGTTTTACATCCTTTGTTTTACATCCTTTCCACCTGGGAAGAGCTAATACTGTTTAAATAAATTCAGTGTGCTCCACTGTTCTTTTAATTTACCTAGTGTCAACAGCCAGTCTTGCAAAATGAGTATTAGTAACATTTCAATTAAGACCTAGAAAAAGATCTTTTCAGAAGGACCTTTGTTTGTGTTTGCATTGCATCTGCAGACTCATATCTGCCGGGAAGAGTTTTCTGTGCAGATGAGAGGCAAAGGCTTGTAATGCAACAGAAACTTGCTGTGGTGTCAATGATGACAGAGAGCAAGTCTAGTCTAGTGGCATTTCTAGGTGAATGGATTTGTCTGCAATGAGAAATACCATCAGTTACAAAAGCAAATTGTCCTGGGAAGCATGATAAAGTATAATGTTAATACAAGAGAAATGAAATACTAAAAAATAATGAAACAAAATACAATTTTTCATGGAGCTATTTGGTATTGAAGGTACTAAAGAAATTCAGTATGTGTTTTCTGGGTCTTGCCAAAATGATTTGTGCATGTCTGGTGGCTGTGGGAGCAAAGAGAGACATGTCATTTTGGAAGACTTGAGGGTTGCATTGTGGCCAGGAGAGGGGATGCAAACTACCTTCAGGAGCCAGGAATTGCAATAATTATTGCACTTCTTTCCCACTGGCTGAGTGCTTTTCTTTATGTACAAAACGGAGGTGACATGGTCAAACCCATGTCATAGTTCCAAGCATTAATTAACTCTCTTTGATACTGTTCTGGAAAACCAGTGGGGGTTTTATCGTTGTCCTTTCAGGTTTGGTGGTGGGTTTTTTAAAAAGATACCTGAAAGTCTTAAGGCCAGTTTTGTTTGTCAGATTATTCAAAACTGTGCTGCATGCTCCCAGTGGAGGCAATTGGCAATGCTAATGTGAGGTCACTGTTAACAAAAAGAGAACAACAACCAGAGGGAAAAAGAAAACCACCCACCACTAAAGAACCCACAACTAAACCTATTTATTGAGATCTTTACCTCTGTTTCCATTATTCACCTGGAAAAACACCTGGAAGTGCAGTGCTATTAAAATCACTGGGGCACTGTTGAAAGGACTCAAAAAAGCTTCTGAACATTCACTGTTGCTGATATTTAGGAGATATTTTTTTGCAAGTAGTGCCTTTCTTAAGAATTAAGAAAGTATTATTTGGTTTTGTTATACTGAGAATTACAAGCATAAAGAATGTAAGAGGTCCCCTGGAGGTGCCAAGTGAGTTGTTTGTGAAATGCCGTCGCAGAGGTCCACTTGGTAGCACCACGCTTTCATAAGTGAAAGTTACTGGTGATAAATTAGGGCAGATAAGTTTTCAAAAAGAACTGGGTACTAGTTTAAAGGAGGGAATGAACAGAATAAAATTGAGGAATTTCCTGGTTTAAGGATTGAAGTAAGTACAGGAAACAAGATGCACGTTGAAATTCAGATGGACTCTGAACCTTTCTCTGTCTTAGAAACATGATGGTCTGTTTCTTCTAGGTTTACTACAGGGTCAGCATTTTGTTGAAGTTATTTCAGTGTAAAGGTAACATGTGAGAGAAGTTCACAGTTGCCACCAAGGATCACAAAAATGAACAAAACCACTGGGGGTGGGCAATTCCCAGCTCTGGCCTGGACTACAGTGGGGGAAGCTGGAACAAGCAGGGATCCTTGAATGGCTCTTACAGCCCCTCACCCTGGGACAGCTCACCTCCAGGGTGGAATCCCTTTGACTGAGCTAAGCCAATCCTGTTCCCACAGTGCCAGTGCTGTCAGTGAACAGGTGTGGGTCTGGCTTCTCCAACACCTTGGGTGGTGGAGAGGGTCCTTCTCCCCTGGCAGCTGTGGAAGACACAGGATGCATGGCTTTTATGTGGCTGCAGTTTGTTGACTCCATTGCTGTACTTGGAAAACTGTTTCTGAACCTAACTCCTGTACTGGTTACAAATGGTTTAGTTTCCAGCATAAATTTTTACTTTTAGTTAGCAGTGTTTCCTCTACTGATAACGTCAAACTTGTTGCACTGCAGTGTGATGTGGTTTTTTTGTGGTTTTTTTTTTTGTTTTTGTTTTTTTCTCCATACATACTCTTCTGTGGAGTGAAGCATTTTTAAAAAACAAAATGTTTTTTTTAAAAATAAAATTGTATTTCAAAAAATAAAATTTTTTTCCAGCACAGTTTGTATATATTGTATGCATCTAGTGGCAGTTTACAAAGGAGTGATGGAAGAACCTTTGTTCCACATCAAAATCTGTGTGTCCTCACATACATATATCTGTATCTATCTATATATAAAGTTTTAAAATCTGAAAGCATTTGGCATGACAATGTTGTCTGATCACAGAGGCCAAAAATTTTGTGCAATTTGGCCAGTGCTTCCCACCGAAACTTGTAACAGGTGTGGGAATTGCCTGTAATGGTCACTGCCTATGCAATTCATGGCTTGGGAAGAAACCGGGTCTCTACCACAGGAGGGCAAGTTCAGGGCCAGCTTTTCAATCTCAATTGCTTTTTAAGGCAGTCGTGGTTTGTATGTGTGTGGTAACTGAGGAAAGGGTGTAGCTGGCATTTTCACCATTTAAAATCATCCCATTGCCAGCACATGGGTGCTTTGCTGTGCCTCTCTGTGCTTCTGGGGGTTTTGGAATGTGTAAGGAAGCAGGAGGGACACGCTGCTGTTGGGGCTGGGGCCATCCCGGGGCTGAGCTGGTGTGCTCCTCATGTGCCTGTCTGTGTGTTGAGAGGTGGGTGTGCCAGTCCATTGACTGAAATCTCATAAGGTTTGGTGCTAGTTGCTAAGCAACTGCAAACCACTTCAATTTTCTTCCTCACCCACAGGCTGTTTTCGCGGTAGGTAGAGGAGAGGGGGAGTGAGGAGCACTGTGGGGTGGCTGCCCAGAAACCCCTCTCCTTCTTTCCACATTTGATGGCCAAGGCGATGGAGAAGGACCCGGGCTTGTACTGTGCTCCCCTTGCAAATTCACAACTCTTCCACTCTGTTACAGCAGTTTCTTTTTTTTTTTTTTGCCATGTACATAAATATTGCTCTCAACAAGAGACGATGCTGTATTTTAAACAGTCCTCTGACAAACAGCGAAATTTTCCAGTAAAACTTTGGTGCTTTAAGGAAGACAGTTGTGCAAGAAAGGGACATAACATGAGAGGTATGATGTGATGATGATGATCCAGAAGTGCTCTCCACCCTTAAAGGACAGGAATGCTCTCAGTGCAGTCATCGTTGAAAATAACTTTTAAGTTTTACACGACTCCATCAGTTCACACACTATAAAAACAACCAGGTGTGTGAATTATTTTAGCATTTGGCATCCCATCTATTAAGTCATAAGTTCTACAGTTGGTATTTCCAATTATTTCCTATAAATGATGTCTTACGTGTAAGGATTATGTTCAAGTGATTGCAGCTTGAAATTGGCTGGTGTCTCATGCATTTTTATCACCAAAATACAATGTCCTCATTGGCAGTAGCTTAGTTTTGGTATTTGATTTATTTTCAAGCACCTTACTTTTACAAGTCATGTATTGTTTTTTGGCAGAAAGGCAGCTGCTTGGCATTCAGAGCCACTAGTTTGCAGTAACAGTTGTTGGTTCTAGTCTTTATTGGTTTTTCTTTCCAATTAAGATGCAGCTGTTATGACTTCTGGAGTGAGGGAGGATTATTTTATCTAATGATGTAAATGGAAAAATCCTAAAATAAGGATCTGTCCTTCAAAACAGCTGGGAAAAGACCAGGTTGTGAGGCCTCAGTGTTTAGTGAGAAGTACCCCGGGCTGTGATTTTTGTGACAAACTGCATAAAAAGATCTAGTGTTTCTTTTCTTATGTAAATGGAAGGGAATTAATGATTTGGAGAAGATTATCCTAAAGGATTTTCCACACTGCATCTTTTACTACATAATAGGGGAATGTACAATTGCTAATGCCTTTGAACTTTTTTTTTTTTTTGTGACATTCGGAGCACTTGCAGATATAGTGCTTTTGTACTTTTAAGGGAGTAAACATAAGATTGTGGTATTTTTAACTTTTTTGCTCAGGTATGTGTTCAGTGCTGTATATGAAATATTGTTTTAGCTATAGCCTAAAAGCTGTAATCAGCAGAAGAGGAAGCCACACACACAAATCATTGCAGTGTATTGCAGACTGGACAATTCTGTTAAACAAGCCATTTCAAGTTAGGAAGTCAAGCAGGCTGAAGGTGAACAATGATTTGAACTTATGTTTAATTTCACTTTGGTGGCTCATTCATGCTTATTTGTTTTTGAAAAGATTGTAGTACAACCATTCCCCAAACTCTGTCCATGCAGCAGAAAGTCACTCATCCCTAAGTGCATCCACACTGGAAATCACAGGAGTTAAACTGTTGCACTGTGTGTGTATATATATATATATACACACAGAGAAATTGTATGTATTTACATATGTATATATGCCACTAGACTCATACATGTAGTATATTTTGACTGTTGTTCTCCTTTATATCTTCCAGATGTGATTTTTTGGAAAGCTGGATGTGGAGTGGGATGGGAATCCCACAGTACTCTTTCCTTTACTGTTGTTTCATGGGGCAAAGAAGATAAGGAGCAATTGTGGGCTCTTATAAGTCTTCTTGGAAGGATTTGCACAGTGTCTTTGGACACTGTTTCTTCCTTTTCCTTCAGCTTTCTAAAAGGAACATAAATTACATCAAGTTGTTTCAGTAGATTAATCAGATATGCTTAGGCATTATCTCTCAACTATAAAAGACAGTATCATCTAGGAGAATAAAAACTAGTCAGCCAGACCAAAAGTAGGGAAGTTGGATATTTGATATATTCTCACACTAATAAATGGAGTAAGCATTCTTATTAATTTGCGTAACAAAAGTGTATCTAACTTGACAAATTATTGAACTGAGAGATCGACTTGGAACGTCAGTGTTATTGGCAAGTGATACTGTAAACCAATACATCAAGCTCTTATTGACACAACCATAAATCAATGACTTTTATTTTCCTCTTTCATTTCAACACAACAAGAGTCAGAAATAAGTTCATATAATCTCAATATTTTTTAAATTTTTCTCTTTATAAAGAGCAAGACCAGGAATGCCCCAAGGAGGTCGTTGCAGTAGTCTTATGACACAAAAAATATACAATTAGATACTATCTCTTAATCAAAAATATCCAAAAACAAGTCTTCAGGATTTCAATTCAAATACTTGAGGCTGTTTGAATAAAGACCATTGCTTGAAGACTTGCTGGATGGATGTGGCTCCTTGTCCACATGGGATCCTGTAGTGGCCCTTGTTGGTAAGGGCTGGCTGTACAGAGAGCATTTATGGTGCTGGTTTTCTTTTGGAGATACAAAGAAACTCATGTGTTTAACAAATTTGTGTAAATGTAGGACAGATACTCTGGTCTGTGTGGATGTGATGACCGTGAAGATGATGTCTTTTGAACACTGAACTTTACATGAGAATGTTTTTAACTTGAGTATTCTCAGTTTGAAGATTGTCTGATCAAGGATGGCAGGTTGACTTTTAGGGCATCCAGTGCCATTTAACATGCCCCAGGGTATCAGAGACAGCGTTGGGCAGGATCTTGGTGTGTAAGGAGCTCTGAGAGGGAGATGCTGCTATGTTTTAAATAGTGTTGTGACAAGGAAAGAATGTCTTCTGTTTGTGAGCAGTCTGCACAAGTTAAACCAGAGGTGGGGTGTTAAAACTTTGCATGCCTGGGAACTGAAACTATGACTACTCTTAGCAAGTCCTGAGAACTGATTTTTTTGCTGGTGGTGGTGATACTATTTCTGTTATTTTCTCCTGCTTGATAAGCAAAACAAATTCTTAACAATATTCTGAAAAGGTGTAGGAATAGTAAAAATAATCATGAAGTTAAAAGAACGAAATACAAACAAAAGGAAAAAGCCCAATAAAACCACAACCTGCCAAAAAGCAAGAGTTTTTATAACTTGCTTGGTCACTAACTCGATTATAGTGGCTGTATAAAAAGTGGTCCATTTTGGTAGTGCATTATGTTACCATGGTAACATTGACATACTAATTTAGAAACCCTTCAGGCTAGCTTTGAGAACATGAACATTGCACTAGTATACCAAAACATGAAAAGACTTATTGTGAAAGTGACTGCTAAATGTTTAGGATGAACCCTTTAGATACGTGTGGACTTTTTCCCCCCGCCCTCAAAATTTCTATTAGGATCCACATTTGCTTATACTGTTAAAAATATCTGAACCAGATTTATCTTAATGGTTTTACAGTGTTCCTTATTAAATCCTTTTGTTTTCTTCTTGGAATTGGACCTTGGGGTCCCATTGTGAAGGCCATGTTAGGTGCAGCTCCTTTGTCCCCCAGCTGCAGGGGGCTGTTATTAAGAGTAATTGCTTCATTCTCCTGGCACATGGACTGAAAATTCCACTTCAAGTGCTGGGTGTTAACAGGTCCTGCATCATCTTGTGTGTGGTCACAGATTTTTTGCCGTGGCATTGAATTGTGTCAGCTGGACCAGTGAGTTTGCTGCCATTTAACTGCATATTTGAAAAATAATAGTTCTGTTGAAGTGCTATGTAACTAGCACTATGATACTCAATTTATAAACAACAAAAAAAGTTGCCAGAAGTAGGGATCTTGCCTGTTACCCTTCCTGTTGTAGGTGACTTCCTGTGTGGCAGAGAAATTTGTAGGCTCAGTTCCATGAACCTGTGCTCATAACACCCTCAAAGGCTGCCATGAGCCCTTGTTTCTGGCTGAGGTTGGCAAAAACTGGAGTTATGTGGGATTAGCAAGGCCTGAACATGCCTGGGGTGCTGCTAAGCTATGATGTTTTTCATTACAGTGGAGTTTTGGCAACAATTCTTCACTCACAGTAGAAAGTACCATGTTTTTTTCTGTTTCATATCAATATATACATGCACACAACTAGATTTGTCACTTCTTTACCTAACTCAGTTAAGTTAAGCAAAACAAATCTTAGCATGGGAAATAAGCATTATTTATTAGATCTCAATTGAACGGATTCTGCAGTCTAACTAAAGAAGACTTTTGCCTGAAAAGAAGTGGCAAAAAGATTAGAATATCAAGAAGTAGAGTTAAAACAGAATTGGCTAAACAGTAATCTCCTTTACCAAGTTTGCTTTGTAGCAACTTTCTGTACTTCTTGTTTCATGATAATTTCTTAAATCTCTTTTTGGGAGTGGAGGTAGGTTTTAATCTTAATTTTTCAGTGATACTAAATTGACAGATCTGAAAATCAACAGGCAGGAGTAGGTTGTAACATCAGCTTGGGCAAAATGAGGTTCTGGATTCTGAACTTTTATTTAAAATAATAAAAGGAAAAAAGTGAAAAGCATTTTGAGTCCTTCTGGTCACCAGGATTACTATTAAATCTGTGAGCAGAATGCAGCTGACAGATTCTCAGGTGTCTCTGTGCTATGGAGGTGGTTCATGTGCCACACCAGCCCAAGAGGTGTTGGCTCTGGAGCAGAACAGCAGCAGCCTGTGTCTGCTGTATCTTCTCATCTGAGCATGCAGGGAGTGCTCCTGTGTGCAGGGCTCCTCTGCAACTCCAGGGGAGGAACACCCCACACCAAAACAAGGTGGTGCTGTGTTCATGCCAGGATTTCAGGCTTCCCCATCATGATTAATGCTGTGCAGCTATGAATTTATGAGGAGTAACCAGTGCTGTGAACAGGGCATGTCATATGTGTTTAACAAAGTAGTTAAAGTTAAGATTTTTAAACAAAAACTGAACTAAGCTAACAGAAGTCATGCATGTTTCTCACAGTTATAAATCTATTCACAATTGAGCTCGGCTACAAAGTATGCTTTTCCTCCCTGTCTTCCGTACCTCCTTTTGAGGAGATGACATTTTTATCCTGGATCACTTCTTTATTTTGATTTTGCTGCCCCTCTACAAGCAGTTGCGCCAGTGTAACTCAAGGGTTTTTCAGAGGAGAGGGAAAGGTCTTGCTGCCACACAAGAGGCAGGCAGAGCCATGTTCCCATGGCTGGAGTACAGATCCCAGCAGCTTTATTCAGTTTCAGAGAGTGTCTGCAGCCATCCTCATCACCAAGCCTCTTCTCCTGGTAGCCTGTCCCTGCCCAGACACAGTCTTCAGCATCCTGGTGATGTGCTGCTGGGCCAAAATGGTCTCATTTTAGGTCAGAGAGATAACTTACCAGTGCTGGAATGGTACCTGAGGAAGCTGGGCTCAGACTGGGATGGGCTCCTGACCAGATCTTAGGATGAGGTTGGGGCACCATCCATGGGAGCCTTGCAAGGACACTGGTGCTGGATGTAGCACGGAGAGGAGCACTGGTGGGGATGGAGTGGGTGGGAACCCAGCCTCTTCTCATCAGTATGGGTGAAAGGCAGAGCATGTCTTAAGGCTGAGTTTGCATGCTGGGTGGAGAGTTCAAGCTGGAGCTGCTGAGACCACAGCTGTGTGTTCCAGCCTGGCTCTGCTCCCCTTCCCCTGCAGCCTCCTGGCCCAGCCAGAGGCCATGGCATGGGGGAGCACGTGGCAGCTCGTGCTGCTGAGTTATCCCAGCTGTGCTTCAGCTGCTCCCTTTCCCCTGCAAGAGTAAATAAATATTTAGAGTTTGAATTACATTATCAAGCAAGAACAATTTCCTTTTTTCATGTGCTTTGCTCCTTAGAGCTTACTAGCAGCAGCAATTACATTGGGGAATTATCTAGAGACAAAAAAAAATTGTAAGTCTGTCTGGATTTGCCTACTAAAAATACATTTTGACAACAGTAATTTAGTTTAAGAATTTGTGTCCTGCCTGAGCACCCTGTTTAGTTTGTCCGGTTCCATATCCCATTGCTACTAAATGTTTTTTTCTGGATGTCTGAGAGGCTGTTCTCATCTCCACTTGCTGGAAAATCAGTATCTTATAGCTTCTCAAGCTTGAAATAGATTAGGGTGATTTTTTTATAACCATAATTTAATTGACTTCTGAGGACTTGTTTTGGGGTGGGGGAGGTACAGTAGTGGTGGTGGTTTCCTTCTTTTATTCTTTTGTTATGTTGAGTCGTTTGATTTGGTTAGGGGATTTTTGTTTGGGCTGTGGTTCTGGCTTGGGAGGGTTTTGGAGGGTTAGTTATTTTATTTGTTTGTCTTGTTTTGTTTTCTCTAAGTGTACTATTTGCCTGCTTGCCAGATGAGGGGACTAATGCAGGGAGGACAAACCGAATCCCTGCGACAGCAGCAGCCACCCGCTGCCATGCTGTGGTACAGAATGTGAAAGCAGAGGCTGCTTTGTTTCTTTCCATGCCCCAAATCCAAACACCCGCTTCCAGCATCCTGGTGCAGGCTGTTTGTGGGCCAACTTGTGGACTGGCAGTACAAGACAGCCCTGCCCTCTCCTCATTCCTTCACCTGGAAGGAAGACGTGGGTGCATCACCGCCCAGCTCTTGGGGATGTCTCTTCCACAAAGGTGGGGTGCTCTTACCCGCAGTGCCTGTGCCAGTGTCCTGTTTGACACTCAGGTTTTGTGCTAGTACAGTACAGACTGGTTGGATTTATAGGAGAGTGTTCCAGACTTCTTTTCCAAGCACATTGTATGGGTTGTTGGTGGTTTTTTTTGGTGGTTTGTTTGGGTTTTTTTGTTGTATGCTCTTTTTCAAAAGCTGCATGCTTCACCTCACTCCAGGGTTATTTATCCTATTATCCTACCTTCCCTGAACACCTTGGAAGTTGTTGCTTCTTTGTGCACTCAGGAATTCTTCCCATCAGGAAAGAGATGGCTTGCAGGGCTGGTCGTTCAATTTTTGTTCCCAGTTCCAAGCTTTTATTTGCCTATACATTAATATTTGTCATATCTGATGAGACTGGGCTTTGCTCCTGGTATCAGTGACACAAGTTGCACGTTTTCTCACACTCTAGCAAAGGGATAGACAACAGAGCTGTTGTCACAACTGGAATTAACACACCATATGGTCCCTACATCACCTCTCTTTTCTGTATTTGTCTACGGCAGAAAAATTATTGAAAACAGTCATCCATTTCCAAACTCAAGTCTTCAAACTGTTTCTTTTTCTTCCTCAGCTTCCTGTGTTTTGTTTGCAGAGGCACTGTTGTTGTTCTTAGACTAGCAAATAAAAAAACTCCTCAGGTGCTAAAAATAACCTAGCTGTAACTCTACAAAGAATTATATTCTGCAATTTCTTACTTTTTAAGCAGCAATGTTATTTAGTGGGTGGGCATCTCTGTCATGTCTGGTTTTCTTTAATACAGCAATGTAATCTCTGATCCAGGAATCTGTTGCTGTTGTCTTCTGCTCAGTTTGCAGCTTCCCATTGCTTTATTAAAGAAGTCAGTCTAAGCTTATATAACTTTAATTCTGGGTTGTCTGTGTTTTTTTTCCTTCAAAATAGATTCTATTTCATTTCTGCCCGTATTTTAGGACTTCCAGTCTAAATTACTTCAGCAAAATAATCTGATGGTGAGTGTGATAAAACAGGATTTATCTGTGCATTTCTTTAGAAACTTTGTCCTTCTTTGTCTCTCCAAAAGGCTTAATTTTTGTCCTTTCTAAACTAAACTAATCATATGAAGAGGATTCAGATGCTATATAAATGACATTCAGGTTATGAAGAGCTGAAAATACATGTCTGGACAAATATTCGAAGTTCAAAAGAACCTAAAGAGGTCAGAAACATAAAACAAAATGCAAAACTGCAATTAACTTTATAGAAGTGTATTCCAAATTAAACTAGTGCATGTTGTGGAGAAACTTCAAAAAAGGGTAATGCCATAAAATACTTGGGAATAATACCATGAAGGGCCTGAAATACAGTGGGAAGGAGCCTCACAATGGTTGGCCATTTAAAGATGCTCAACTGCAGGGAGAGTAGTGGCTCTGAAGGTTTGATTCTCACGCCACTGAAGTTGGATCCCTGTTGATGTTGGTTGGCATTGCATCAAACTCTGTTTCTCCTGTGTGGACACCTCATCTAGGCAGTCAGGTGTGGATGCTTTATACCTTGGGGGATACTGTCAACAAAATTTGAAGTATTTCAAGAAAGAAAAGAACAAATGTGTGAAATAAAATTGAGGGCGAAATAAAATTGAAGAAAGAATTGAAGAAACTGTCAATATAGGTGATGTAACAATAATCAGGAATTAACAGAGAATAACGTAAAAGTACTTGTTTTGTAGATGCATATATCCAGAGAATGGTCTGCCACAGAAACTGGGAAAAAGTTCTACCACCTGTGGTTTCTAGTTCTAAGTCTTACAAGCCATTAGCTAAGAGATGGTAGAGAATAATCTTCAGTTGGCAGGATTGGAGAAAAGATCAGTCCCTTTTCCTAACGTCTATAATTCCTAATTGCTTATTAGTCTTTTAGATGTGTGAAAGTTATAAGAACAATGCCTGTTTCTGATTCTCCTGCAAATATCCCAGCAGTGAAAAAAAAAATTGTACCCTGTGAATGAACTTTGCTGTTTCTCTAAAAACGTGTTAACTAAATTAGGCAATATGAACTTTACTTATTATGACAGATCTGCTTTGTGTTGTCATAATATAGAGATGATACTGACTTTTCATCCCTTTATAATTTCATTCTCAGCTCTTTCATGTAACCTATCTCCATCTACATAAAGTGTGGGGGTTTCTTTCCCCCAAGTTGGATCTATTCTGGCACATCTCCTTGTTCCATTCTGTAAAACTGAAAATCAAATAATAGTTTAGGTTGGAAAGGAACATACAGTGTCACCAAGTTCAACCATTAACCCAGCACTGCCAAGGCCACCATTAAATCATGTCCCTAAGCACCACATCTCCTCATGTTTTACATAAATCCACTCAACCCTTTCCGTGGACAGCCTGTTCCAGTGCTTTCCATGAATTTTTTTTCCTAGTATCCAATCTCAACCTTCCATGGCACAACTTGAGGCCATTTGCTCTTGTCCTATTGCTTGTTACCTGGGAGAAGAGACTGACCCCACCTCACTACAAGATCCTGTCAGGTGGTTGTAGAGAAGGATAAGGTCTTCCCTGAGTCTCTTTTTCTCCAGAATGAACAGCCCTACCTCCCTCAGCTGTTCCTCATAATACTTGTGTTTCACACCCTTCACCAGCTTCTTTGCCCTTCTCTGGACACACTCCAACGTCTCGGAGTCTTTCTTGTAGTGAAGGGCCCTAAAATTGGACACAGGATTCAAGATTCAGCCTCACTAGTGCCAAGGGCAGGAGATACTGTTCTAGTCTTGCTGGCCACACTATTTCACCTTAAAACATCAGCAAACATGGGTAAAACATCAGTAAATGCATTTATCCAAAACTCATTAAAACAATGTTCTTCTTCCTATTATAGCCTGTCCAGATTGGTTTTCCCCTTTAGGAGTCTTTTACAGTGGCCAGTGACAAGCTTGGCTGCTTTATTTGCTGGTGAGTATTCAGTAGGTGTTGCTTCTCTGGTTGATCCCTCTGTTAATCTTTGTCTAAGCCTATGGCCACTGGGCAAAGTTCCTTCCAGGTTACCTTCCTTTGGACTGCCCATGCTGCTTGTGCTTGAGGATGTCCACAGGGGCGTGTTGCAGTTTTGAACCAGTATGATAAGAGTTAGGGGCAAGCTAAAATATCTCATATTGCTGTCCATTAAGCTTTTCCCCTTTGGATTCAGGTGTAGTTAAACACCACAGTTGTGCAGGAACCATTCTTCTGCATAAACAATTGTTGTGTTGTGCAAAGTGTATAGTTTTGGTTTGTTTTTTAAGAACTACAGGAGAATAAACACGAATGTTGAGTCCAACAAGTGGAAAGCAGTGTGAGTAGGTGTTGTTACAAAGGTGCAGTTGCAGCTTGCCCTGCCTCCTGCTCCAACCCTCCAGCGAACAGCAGAGCCCCAAGGGAAGAGAATTGGGGTTTTCTCCCTTTCACCTTCACTACCATGGGACCTGGCTACATTTCCCACCTTCCTACAGCAAGCAGCTACATCCTCAAGGAGTTCTACTCTCTTGAATATGGCAGGGTTGGCTCACTTGCAGTGAGGTGGGTACTCTGCTGGTTTGACAGTCCCAGCGCCCGAGGTGCCACATTTATCATCTGGCCTCGGCGCCGGCTCCCCCCGGCATTTGTCAGTGCTGAGTCGAGGTGCCGGCGTGGCAGCCAGCAGCCTCCAGCAGAGATAATTCTTATCATGTGTGCTGCTGGCTCAGCTCCGCTTTGCCTCGCATGGTGACAATTTCTGCCTGCCATCGGTCCCCCCTTTGGATCCCAGTTGTGCAGGCGGCAAACATGGCCAAAGGATGTGTGTCCTTGCAATTCTAGTGTTTGCACCTTCAGTCTCCATCAGCAAACTTTGGGGAAGTGAACTCTTCTTCCCAGTCACTTTCCCCCTTTCCTGGCATATTTAGCATTCAATATCTCCTGTGCTGACCTTGTTCTTTAAATTGCATTGGGACTTGTCTTGTTTGAGACGCAGGTCAGCAGGAGAACAGTCAAGTGTGGAAAAACACACTGTCGCTGTTCACTGGGGTCAGAGCAGCACAAGTGACCTAAATTTGAAATGCTCCATACTCTGTGGCTGATCCAGCATCCTCAGGCTGCAGCCTGCCTGTCTGCTGCAGTTGCAGACCAAGAAGTGATTTTTGTTCAGGAGCAAGATTTCCACCAATTTAATCTGCTGAAATTTGAAGTTTGGAAATCTGGGGCAAAAGGGAGAGGAAAAGAGAAAGCAAGAGAAAAAAAATGCAGAAAAAGACAAGTTGTAATTGAGAAGCTTGAGTGAAACACAACATTTTGGTCATACAGTGGGGTGTGTTTTGGCAGTTCAATTTGTTAATTTTCTAGAACAGGCATGAAATCGCTATATTTATCTATATAGGAATTAATAATAGCTTACAAAAGCAACACATTAGCTTTTTTTGGGTGGGAGGAGAAACCAAGAGCTGCCTGAAGGCGGAACATTTCTAATTCCCTTTTTTAATTTCTTTTTGTTTAAATTGTTTTGAGAGAGAGCTCCTTTCTCATTGTGTGCACTGCTGTTGCCCACACTGGTGCTGGAGGACAGCATGTGTGCAGCCTGCATAAATTGATTCGGAGGGTGGCTGACCGTGCTTGGTGCTTCCTTCAGGTCACGGCTGCCACGGTTTGCCACGCTCTTTTATGCGTGCATGAGCACGGGCAAACACATCCAAGATGTGGGAGTGCGAGTTTGAGGAGTGCTTGGCATCAGCCCCCGCACATGCCGGCTGCGATGCCTGCTCGCAGAAAAACACAGAACAGAAAAAGCCAGGGAGGTTTTCCTCTGAGGTGAAGCTTGTAGGAGCATGCCTGGCATTGCTTTTGCTGTTAAAAGCAGATGCATTTTTAGTGGCTTTGAGGCCACTAAATGCTCCTGACTTCTTTCCTGACCTCCAGTGATGGCACCAGTATCACAGGAAGGGAATCCTGTCGTTCCTTCTTGGACAAGGGAAAAACCCTGGGTCAGTGGTGATGACCCAGGAGTACTTTCTACAATTAATGTGAAAAATGTGGGGGTTTTTGGTATGGATTTTGAACACAACAGGAGAGAGGGTTTGGGGTGGATCCCCTCCCAGCCCTTTTTTTCCTTAATTATGAGAAGTTTCTGAGTGATTGTGCGGGTTGAACCATCCAGAGGAAAACAACAGCATTCCTGCAGGGGCTTGCAAGAATTTATACTGGGTTTCTGCTGACACCTATTTTTATATCAGAGATGGCAAAAACATACTGACATATCTAGTCTATCTGCTTGTGAATATATTTCATTTCCATATGCATCCAGCTTTGCAGTGTGTTTGATAAGCTGGGTTACTTGTTTTAGCTCATCTGTGCTTCTCAATTCCCCTGGAGCAAATCCAGAAAATATCTTGAAAGAGAAGGTTTTGTGGGGGGGGAGAAGGAGATTTAATTTGCATCATGAGGAAAATATGAAGAGTTTTCACAAGATGTGATGACTACATTTGATATCCTGTAGTTTTTGTTAGTCTAGAAGTGATTTTTTTTTCTCCTCCCTCTGAATCTGAGTGATCTGGGGGGATGGTGATCATCTATTCTTCTTCTTCTTCTTCAGTATTTTGATCTAGGCTGCCCAGGGCAGTGGTGGGATCACCATTCCTGGTAGTGTAGTGTGGAGATGTGGCATGTGGAGATATGGCTTAGTGATAAAGATGGTGGTGCTGGGTTGGAGGTTGGCTCAATGATCTTAGAGGCCTTTTCTAACCTTAATGATTCTATAATCCTAATTATTGCTTCAGGTTTCAAGCTTTCTCCTGCAGCACTGGTATTAATGGTGACAGTTGACATTTCAGTTACTTGTTTTCTGCTGCTGATGGATGGAAGTATATACCTGAATTCAAGTGTGGGGAAAAAAGCAGTTTTATTTATTAGTAGGGTAATGTAAAAAAATTCATGATCTGATATAGAAGTTTTCACTATCGGCATAATAGGTATTTATCTTTTCAGTGCATGAATGGCATCACATGAAAAAGGTGTAACATTGATAGAATGTGGTGCTTCACTGTGAAAATGCAGCACTTTCAGATTTATTTAGCTATTTTGTGTGGTTTTTACTCCAAGTTATTGTGCTTTTATGTATTTCAAGAGAAATGCACATATGTATTCATGTAGGTCTTACATATTTACTGACATAAATTTCTTAAGAAAGAGCAGTAGTTCACTTTGTGAACTGTGGAAATTAGGTAAATGTTCATACTTATTAAATTTTATTTTTCGCTACTGAGAAGAAAGCAAAGAAGATTTACCCAAAGAATGTGCCCAAAAATCAGAATACTCTGTGTTTGTGCTGAAGTCCTGGAGCAATTAAAAGAAACAAAGAGAATCTAAGAAGAAGGAATATGCAATTCTTTATTTTAAATACTGCCCAAATTGGTGGTTTTGACAGATATTTCTTGTTGACTGTTGCCTCCCATACATTTTACAGGTAAAGCTTAAAAATCTGATTTTTTGATCTACCTACTCATTCTTGTTTTATCTTATCCTTTTGCTTTTATCCATGTATTTTAATCCAGAACTCATAATGACATTCAAGCTTTCAAAACAGTTCACAAAATCAGCAATTTAATGCATGGTTTGTCACTTTTACTTTCGTAACAGCTGTAAGATAAATAAAATAATGAGATATTTACAACACAAGGTCAGGCAGTTTTTGTGATAGCAGCTTTTCATATAAGATTACAGCTAAAAAAGAGGGGAAGTGCTGAGTTACATAATTCACTAAAGTTTGACACTTAGAATTTGTGTTATAACAGCACTTCATAGGCTATAGATGGGGCTGTTTCAAGTTCTGTTGTAAATCTGACTTTACAAGGCTTTAATGTTCTGTAGGCTAATAAAAATCACTCTAGGATTGAATGTGTGAAATAAAAAAAGTGGTGTTTTTAATGTTTTTTAATGCTCAGGGTATTTTGTCATCTTTGATTGTTTTTTGCCAAGATTGCATTGCTCTTGGATTTTTGAATAAATCTTAAAGCTTACCTTCATGTCTGAGGGAGGAGAGGCAAGAAAGAAAAGGAAAAAAATAAAAAGGCATCCCAAAAATAGAAGTCTTGCATTTGCACAGTAAAGTTTAAGGTATCAATGTGAGCTTTTGGCACTGGAGAAAAGGGCATAAATATTGAGCATGAAATATAGTGTAATAATAAGTGATAGCATTTTCACATTGTTGGAGTATAAGCCTTTCAGGACAGAGGATAAGCTGTAAGCCCCAAAAGTCAGCTTTTCTGGAAGACTACCCCTGTGCACTGCACATCTCTCCTTGTTTGAAACGTCTGGGGTGCTAAGAAGGAGAGGAAATTGTCTGACCTGAAATTTTGAGGGTTTATGTAGCTTTTGCATGGTATTGTTTGAAGGATTCACCTGCTCGGCAAATACTATGAAAATGCCAACAGTTAGGAAGCGTGATTACAAATATCCATCTCGATTCCACATAAGCAGCAGTGCTCACAGGAGGAGTTAGCCCTCAGCCAGACGTGCTGCACTTTGCCATTTAGGCAGTCTTGGTGCAAGGCAGTGCAGGGCTGCCATAACAACCTGCCCCAGAAACCTCGCTCCCTTCCTGTAGTGGTAGTGATGTGAGAACAGTGAAAACTTTAGGTCAGGAATACTGTGTTAACATTTCCCTCAATCCCCGTGGTACTTTGTCATTTATGCCAGTTGTATTCAGTACTGGAGTTGTTGTTTCTGGCTGCCTCGTCTAATCTGGGAGGAGAGGACTGTCACATGCAAGGGTGACACCAGCCCAACCATGACCTGCAAGGCTTTCAATGGCCTCATCTGGGGGAAGGAAATCCATGCAGGACCCATAAACCTAAGACCAGGAGGAGCCTGGGAGCAAACTACAAATTTCTCACATCCCTACTCCTTTCCCTGTGTCTGTGGGGTTCAAGTCATTGGTTTCCTCCATTGGTATGGTAAGCTTTCTTCAGTGTTTGGTGACAGTAGCATGCTACCCCTATTCACCACATTGTGGTCTCTCAAGTATCTCTGGCATTGCTGTTCCAGCTGTTTCCAGCGGTTCCAGTGGTTTCCATTCATAGGGCATATATTTTGTTGCTGTTGGGTGAAGGAGAGAGAACTGGGGAAGCTGTTGACTCTGCCCACCACATAAAACTGTGCTGCGGGGAGCCCCAGGAGTCACAAAACCTGTGGCATACAGTGTATGCTTTGGGCAAGGGCACACTGTTGTTTTGTCTGTAATTCAGCCACTGGGAGGTACCCCGTGGGCTGGGCTGTGCTCTTTTGGGCTGGCAGAGATAACCAGGCTTGCATTGCACAGGTGCACAAGAGACCTGCCAGGGATAAAAGGGGAAATCAGTGTAGGATAAAAGCAGCTCCAAAAGATAGTGTGTCCTGTCACCTTGGTCTCTGGCAAGGTGGCCAGCTGCCAGCTCCTCCCAGACAGCTTCAATGTGGGCTTAAATTAAGTTTAAGACTGCTGGCTGTTTATCTAATACTGTTCATTGTTCTGCACAGGCAATTGCAGAAATTAAGTGGGTGCAAAAAAGATTGTTTCTTCAGATTTTTATGTATTGCCTTCATTTTGCATATGTAAGAAGCTATGGTCCACAGCTTTCCTCACAGTTAGGCAAGAAAGTAGCTTTTCTTTACATTAGACACTGTTGCTTTGTGATAGAGAGGGAGAGATGGAAAATTTTGGGGAGTTGTGAGGTAAAAAAACAAAGGCTTTTCTGTGGTATCATTTTTCTTATAGCTAGATTTTCACTTGAACACTTTTGTGTGCTGTATTCTTTATTCATGTTTTCTGACTTGGGCTTAAAACTTCCAGGCAGCTGGGGACTTCCTTTCCCTAGTTCTTGTCCACAAGGAATTATGCAACAGGAAGAAGGAGAAATTCCTGCAAAAAGTAAGGCAAGAACAGGAGCTTCAGGTGAGCACATCAGAACTCTTCTTGCAGAAAGAGAATTAAGGATCTTTCATGGTATGAATGCTTTATTTGCCTCAATTTGCATCCTTTGAATTCATACCGTACAGAAGTCATGCTCTATCATGACAGTTGTTCAAGTGCCCAATATTTTGAGCACACACAATAGCAAAACCATTTTGAAATGACGATACTTGGTTGGAGTATATCTGGTTGTGTGTTAGAACTGTTAGACATGGGAGGCTTTGTTTTAGGAAGTGTAAAATAATGTGCCTGCAGGCAGCTGTGCAGCTTTGGTGTGAGGAGGACTGTGCTGGATGGTTTCAGAGGTGTAAAACAAAAAAAAAGTGCACTCATTTTATCCCTTGGTGCCTTCTGTAGTTTCGTTTCAAAGTACGGAATCTCTTATTTCGTGCAGTTTCTATTCCTAGTGAGGGTTTAGTTAAGGGACAGAATCACAGACAAGTCTGAGCACAGATCAGTTGTTTGCTTTGCTTTTATGTGCTTTGGTGTCAGCAGTGCGTGATGAATTGGCAGCACAGCCTGTGACAGGAGTGAATGTCTGGGCCTTAGACTGTCCCTGTGCTCCACCTTGAAATCCTCTGGGTATCTCCTGCTCTGAATGGGGTTGAACATAACATGGGGGGTGTGTTCTTACAGATGGTGAGAAAGCATCTGAGCAGTTATTCTTCTTGAGAGGTGCTGATTTGAAGGGAAAGGAGGGAGGCAGAAGCTGCTCTGTGTTGGCATCGTGGTGCAAGTGGCTGCTTGTGGGTACCACCTCTGCTGGTGTTTTGGAGGTCCCGGGACAGATAAAGACAGGTTTAGGCGTGCACATTTTTTAATTACATAACCCTTTGGGGGTGGCTTTGTGTACTCACCTACTACCAGATCAGAAAATGGGAGCAGTCTTACTAAGCCTTTCGCCACATGTTTGTTGAGGTTGTGGAAGCACACAGCGAGGGTTCTTTTGCATTATGTAGAAAGTGAGTTCTTCCTTGGAGATCTGCTTATTTTTACTTTCAAGTGTGTGTAGATTTAACTGAAGAACATGTATTCACACAGTTGTGCTATTTAAGTTAATGTGGGGTGACTCAGTGTGTATTCACTGCTGCGAGCCCACAGCGACTGCGACAGAACATTTTATTGTCTGAAGACAATGCTAATAATGATAGCATTAAAACAGCATTGGAATTTCACAAGACAATATTCTGTTCCCAGAACTGCCAAGGAACAAAGAGATTTGCCATTGTCAGACAGGGGAACAGGAGCTGGCCTGCAGTGCAAACAGTGCCCTCCGCTTCCGCTGGGCTGGGTGTCCTGCCCCTCTCTGCTCCTGCTTCCAGGAACCTGCTCCAGAGTCTGACACAGCTGCGAGCACCTCTGCAAAGCCAGCATTGCAGCAGTTAGCTCTGCTGAGACCTGTTGTAACCCTGCCCCTTCCCAGGATGATCTTACTCTAAGCTGCTTTCATCCAACAGGTGAGCTATCTTGGCCAGCTGAAAGGGGTGGAAAGGGCCAGCACTTCTTTGGCTGCCCCCCACCTATCACTGCTCTGGTGCTTGGTCCCAGCAGTTTGCTGAAGGAGAATTTGGGATAGGTGTAGTGTTTTGCAGTTAATACATTGTGGCTGCTATGGCATTCCCATAACTCACAAAGCAGTGATACAGAAGTGATGCTGTTTATATTGGTTGTGCATTTCTTTGGTGGAGGGATTGTGGGATGAAACCAATGTGACTGTGGTGACAAAGAGAGGGCAGCTGTACAGCTACAAAGCTGTACTTTGTATCTGAGGTGGAGGTTATAAGTGCAAATAAGTTGTTCATTATGAAATTAATAAACATTGCATGTATATTACTAATCCTTAGCACCACCTCCTATTGTGTAAAAACAATAATAGTTTCTTTATCAAAAGAGTTGTTAATAATGCTTGGATCCTGAAAGCAAAGATGCAGAGGTGGGAGCTGTATGCATTTATTCTTTCATAGCAATTATTTAAAGTAAAACATTTCTACCCTCATAAGTACTCCTTTGCAGCAGGTTCCTGGTTTGCTGGTGTAATAGTCAGATTGGATAATGACAACATAGACAATAAGATGAGAAAATGAACTGAAAAAGAGACTGTTGGCCGTGCAGAGACACTGGCTGGAAATCTCACCAACCATAAACCACATTTGTAGTATCATGGCTTCCATCCAGGGTGGACAGCATCTGCTTTGGAAAGCCAATTGGAGGCTCACTGGTGGTGAGCACAAAGTTTGCTCACTGCATTAGTTGCTAGCAGATAAGATAGCTTGAGTCCAGGCTCTGGATTCACTCTGAACATCCTTAAGATGAGAATTCACTGAGTACTTGCTTCTTTAATGACTCCCGGCAGCATTTCCTGGGAGCCCTGTGACAAAATACCAGAGGGTTGGGCTTTGATTTCAGTAGCTTCATTATGGAGTTGTGCTTATCTCTTAAAATGGATCCTTTCAAAATGTAGTTTGAGTTTGCTGGGGATAGTGAAGAAAAAGAGCTGATTTAAGGAAAATTGAATGGGGGAAGTGTCACATGTTTTGCAGTGTTGAGATTCCAGGCATCCTTGCTGTGAAAAATGAGAGTTTAATTACCCAGGTTTTGTGTGGGTTTGCTGAGTTGCTTTAGTTTGTTTGTCCTCTGTCAGTCTCTACTAATGCTATTATTTACTTTCACTAAAGAGAAAAAATTAATTCAGTGATCTCTGTTGCTCAGTGTCTGCCGGGAATACTGGTACTGAGTTGTATTACTGCAAATATTGGTATGTTCTTGCTTGTACTGTTGGCAGAAACACTGGGGGGGAGAGTCAAACAGCCTAACTCAATATTGATTACATATCTTCTACTTTCTTTTGACAAAAGTCATTGCATGGTTCTGCCTCAGTGTGGTCTTCTGTGAGCTGCAAGGAGCAGATCACATCATAGTTGAACTGGGCTAGTTCAGTCCATGTGATATGTGTCATAGAACTTTATGGAGTACTTCCATTTTCCTGGATTCCAGGCAATTTCCCTGCCTAACACGTGTTTTGGGGCATCAGAACATCTTTGATTAGACAGTTTCTAAATAGCAGCATTTGTTACACCTGTCACTTGATTTTTGTCCCAGTAGATCATGTGTGTCCCTGTGTATCCCTGCATATCTGTATCACCAATACAGGGAATTTGGGGCATGTTTTCAGCATGGCAGCCAGGCTTGCACAGACTGGCACAGCCCATCAGCCCTCTGTTTAGCCTCTACTCACAGTTAAACACTGGAATTAGCAGCTTTTTATCCTTCTCACCCCCTTTCCTGAACTGATTCCTTAATGCTGTACACAAAGCAGTCCTGCACAGCACTGCCATTAAGTCGCTGCCTAGCTGAATAAATTACAGGTGCCTGCTGCTAAAAAGGAAGATGATGCTTTTCTTTCTCTACGTGGTTCTTGTTCTCTTCCTCATGTTTTCTTGATTTTCTCAAGTCATCCTGTTTTGTTTGCTGTTGGCAAGTAAATCACTGAGAGATGCAGAAAGCAAAAGAGCAGAGGAAATGCCCGGTGCATACTGAGAAGCAAATATTCCAGTCTTTCAAGCATGGATAAATGGAAAGAGGTGGATATAGATGGTGATGAATTTAAACATGTACTTGTTTATTACTCTGTCTTCCATGTCTGGATCTCTGGCTGTTGAGGAGAGGGTGAGACAAAGAAACACTTGATTTTTGGCATCCCTAAAATGAAGTGGCAAGATGAGATCAGAGAATTGTATAGGTTGGAGAGGACTTGCAGAGGTCGCCTAGTCCATCCTGCTGACCAGCCTGAATCCCATCTGATCAGGTTGCTCAAGGCCATGCACAGGACACTTTCCAGTATCTCCAAGGATAAAAGTCCAGCAGACTCTCTGGATTTCTGTATCAGTGCTTCACTTCCCTGAAAATAAAAAGTTTTCTCCCCCATATAAGGCTGTAATATCCCATGCTGCAGCTCTGGTTGATGCTTCCCTTCCTCCCTGTGTCCCCTCCCATCAGGCAGTAGCAGGCGGTGGGTAGGTCTCCCTGTAGCCCTCTCTTCTCATGATTGAGCAAACACAGAGCACTCACCTTCTCCTCCTGTGTTCCAGCTCCTCAATTGGCTCTGGAATGGAGCCTGTGCTACTCCTGACATCATGTCTACAGGAAAAACTCTTTTCTATGCTGCATCCCATGAGTACCCTGAGACTGGTTTCTCTTTTCATGTCACCTGACCTTAATTTTTTTCCCTTTTCAAACTTTTTGCATGACATCTCCAAAACAGTAGCATTTTCAAGCTATAACTTTCATCATCGTATGGTATGATGTCACCATACTCTTATGTGTGATAGTAGAAAAGAAAAAAAGCAACTGTTAAGTCTTAACTCAGTTGCTTTTATCTCTCGTCGTGTTAATTTTTGCAACTATACCCATCCAGCAAGACTTGATCCTGACTTCTTTTCTTGAAGAACTTAAAATGTGTTGTCCAGTGTGAAATTAAATATTCTGCAGTCAAATGCAAACATCCAACCCAAAAAGGTAGGTGCTACTCCAGGTCCAGTATCTATGTGTAAGTCATATTAAGTTAGCAAATGAAGTGGAAAAATGGCTCATAAATAGTTTATTCTGCTGCTTCCCTGTTTTTTTATATTAGGTTGCCCCTGGTATTTCAAGAGTTTCTATCCAGGTATTGTATACTCTCACAGCAAATCCAAACACAGTTTAGCAGGGCAAAGAACATTGGGAGACTGGCTCGGTGCCCAGAGCCTGCTTTTAACCTCTGCAAAGGCCCTTGTCTTTCTCAGCAGCACTGAGTGTGGTGTAGATATCCAACATTTCCTAGCTACAGGAGAAAAAAGAAAATTTCAAGATAGAATTTCTGAATCTTAGTGAATTGGGTGTAACAAATACTGGCCTAAAGAAGATCAGATTGTAAAGATCCTAAGAAGCAGGATCAGACATGTTTTAACACCCAGGTTAATGAGCAGAGAGCTATGGCACTTGATGAATTCTCACATAATTTTTAAAGGTATCTACTATCTCCCAGCTGAAAATTCACACAGTTATTCTGTATATATGTTCTAAAAACACTGTGACCATTAAATATTGTCTAATATATGTATAAATTCTGCATGGCTAATGTAGACTTTGGACGATTAATTTCTTCTTACAAGTATATTTGAGAATTCCTCTAGAGTAATCCACCAACTCATCAAGGAACTATTGCGTATAAGTTAAAGCAAATAGTATGTCAAGAGATTGACAACTTGATTTTATGTTGTTATTTCTCAGTGACTGAAGAAATTGGATCTGTCTCTCCATCCCTAAAATAAAGTAATCCCAACAACTTCACAAGTGCTTCAATCCCAAATCGAAGCACTTGTGAAGAGCTGTTGCTCATAGCATGATGCTCCTCTTGGAACTTCAAATAATGTGCATCCCTTTACAAGGTGCATGAATAAAATATTAGACAGGTAGAGTTTGTGACCTAGTTAAAAGTTATGTGCATGATCTCTTCTCCTTGGTTGAACCGAGGAATCATCTGGAGTGGGGGATATCTTTACGTACAACAAACCTCATCTGAGGTTTTGGTTTTCTTCCTTTTAGTGAAAGGGTCAGTTATGAATATGTGCACTTTTGAT
Organism: Passer montanus; assembly: GCF_014805655.1. Classification (NCBI taxonomy): domain Eukaryota; kingdom Metazoa; phylum Chordata; class Aves; order Passeriformes; family Passeridae; genus Passer; species Passer montanus. Next base: position 9,775,805 of record NW_024363160.1, on the reverse strand, counting down.
TTAGGGCTGAGCTTAAAATAGCTAGACATCTGAAAACTTAATATGCACAGTGAAATTTAATTAGGCAACTGCATAAAATCAAAGGGATTCTTTTGTAGACAGGAAGCAAGAATCCCCTTTTGGTACTTCCAGCACATATGAGCTAAGTCCTGTTTTCATCTCCTCCTCTTCAGCAAGAGGTGTTAATAATAGATGTGTATGATCTGCTGCCAAGGGTGATGGGCCAGGGATGTGAGGAGGAATGGACTATATTCCTTCCACTTGCATGGTGCCTTCGTCAAGTAGCTAAAGTGCACAAAGTCTAATATTTCAAAAGGCAGTCTTCATCTTTGTATGTTCCAATTTGATTTGCTAAATTTGGTCTCCACAAACACCAAGCACCTATTTCATGGACACTGTTTGACTTTTGGATGCTAAGTACCTCTTGAAAGTATAAACAATATTTCTGAATTTAGCCTTAACTTAGCATTTCCCTGAAAGATACAAGCCTAGCTTTTTCAGTACCTGAATTCATCTTTCTTTTTTTGGTAAAAATTACAAAAAAGTATATCTGTTTCTAAAAACTTTTTTATATCTATAATGTGGACTGACTGCTGGGAGAGATAGTAAGCTTCAAATGTGCTCCAGTTGCATCTCTCCAATTTAAGTTATTTATTTCAAAAATTGGTTTTCTTTCTTGGTAGGTTAGGCAATACCAAATAAAATGTTTGTCAACAAATCTGTTGAATGTTAACTCTCAGAATGAGAGGCTACCTGCAGTATTTGTAAATCATAATTATGTGAGACTCATTAAAAAAAAGCCAACAAAACACAGAATCACAGAATAAACTAGGTTAGAAAAGAGACCAATACAAAAAACCACCATGCAAGTGAAGAAATAGAAGATTCCATTGAGGGAAACACCAGGTACACTTTCTGAGCAAGATCACTGACACATCCAAATATGAATATTTCATATAAATCATCACACTTTTAAAATCACCTTTTGCTGGCAGTTTACCAAAACCAGCAAAATTTCCCAATGTTTCATTCAGGCAAAGGTCAGTGATGAATTGAATTTCATTCTCTTAAACATTTCCATTTCTTTTTTGTGACTGTGTCACTGCCTTGATTGTTTGAGGTTTTGTTTTGTTTTTCCCTTCTATTACTTTTTTTTTCCCCAAAAAGTGGTGAGATTAATATTTTTGCAAAGAAAGATGTTTAGGAGGTGTTTTAACTTTTTTTTTTTTTTACTCATGGAAAACATGTTGGAAGGAAGCTTTTCTGTGTCGTGCAACTTGTGGCTCCCACCTCCTGATGAATTTAATGCACTGTGTGCTCCTCAGCAGAGCATGGGCAGCATCTTGGAGCTCCCTCTCCATTCATTTACAGCCTGGCCAGTTTGGGCACAGGGCATTCCTCTCTGTGTGTCTGCACATGTTGGTGTGTGGTGTTCTAATTCAGATTTGTTGTCATCCAGGTAGTTCAAATAAAGTTTCATGTGTGGTTTTCACTTTTCCTGTTGTGGTGTTTCAATTATTTTAGTGTTCAAGGATGGGACTTCTCTGAACTTGTATGAAGGCAAAAAGGAGAGCAGCTGTAGAAAGTATATTTAGGTAATTTTTTAGCTTTTCATAAGATGCATTTAGTTGGCATGATGTTGCCTATCTGAAAATTGTTTTATAATAATTTCATCCCATTTTTTTCAGTTTCCATCAGCAAGGCAAAACAGTCTTTGCTTTAATTATTCTTCATTAAGATTCATATCTCTGAGATTAAACTGATAAGTTTTGGCAATCCTCAGGTTGTGGTTGTCTAAAGAGGAGTCAGGCTGAGGAATAAAACTCCCTGTTTTCCAGCAAGGAAAAGTAGGAAAAATCAACTATACTCCCTGAGTCCTCACTACAGTGCCTGCATGCTTACCCCAGGCACGGGGCGCACCATGCTTTTGAGTTAAGAGATGCTGAAGAAGATACATCCTTGACAATGCCTTTGAGAGTTTGTTATGAGATGTGTCCCTCTGCTGATAATATCCAGGGACAGATGTCTCTTCCATTCTTCAGATGTATCTCAAACAAGAAATCCAGATGTTAGGCTGGCCTCTTTCTCCATTTTAAAATCCTCACTGGGCTCTTGCTTACATGGCAAACACTTTGGCCATTCCTTCCTCTGGGGTTTTTCAATTTTAAATATGCAATGCCAGTCACAGGACTCTGAGTTTTGTTTCTCTCATATCATGGGTGCTTTTTATTTCAAGAATATTGAACTGGCAAGGGACCAACTAAAGGGATCCCTGGTGGAACAAGGTGGAGTTTTCTGTAGTTTTGTATGTTATGTTCATGTTTCAATGACTCTTAGTTCTAAAGGTCTCAACCTCATTGTGAAGATATTATTTAATGAGTCTTCTAAATGTGTTGTATTACTGGAGTGGCCTGGCACCACAAATGACAGGAGAGTTTCTGTTCTGCCAGTACCCAGCCTGGGTGTGGCTGTCCCCAAGTCAGTCAGTCTGTCTTGAAAAGGAGCATCACTCCTGCCTGAACAATTTGCATATCTTTTTGCTTACCAAATGGTCAAAAAATTCTAAAAAAATGGTAAAAATTATTAGAATTTATCTAGTTACAAACTTAATTGTAGATGCACAGATCTCCTTATATATTGGTTGTTAAAATTTTCCACTTGACCTTGATTTCAGCAGCAAAGAAATTTCCTGTTGAAATCAGGATAATGAGCCATTGCAGTATGCCAGCTGCCCAGCCATTGTGGACTGTTTTTCTAGGCATCCCAGGAGGATTTTTTTTGGAAAGAAATTTGAATGAGTGTGGGATTTTGTAGAGCAAAAAGCTACAGAAAAATATCAGTTCAGAGGTGAAAGTGGTAGGCTCACACCCATATAATTAAATTAGTTAATATTTTTTTGCAGTCTGAGTCTAGCCCAGAATTTCTTATCTTGGTTTGGGTGCTCCCTGTCTAGGTGAGGCTTTTTCTGCCCTTACAGAGGAGATTAAATCTTAGCTGAAGCTCAGAAGGGAAACCAGCTTTGTGTGTGCCATTCGGTGTTGTGATTTTTTTGTGATTTTGACAAGTCTGATATTAGCTGTTCTGGATCTCAGATGGTTTAGAGTATTTTTTGTTTTTTCTTTCTCTCTCTTTTCTCTCTTTTTTTTTCCTCCAAAGAGAACTGAAAAGATAAGGACAGTTGCTTTAAATATTCATGTTGAGGCCATTTCCACCAGTCTAGTAGGAGCCTGTGACCAATCAGTTCTCTGCACATATCTCAGCTACTGTGTGTTTGGCACTACATCAGCATATCTATTATTGATTTTTAAGAGAAGTACTCTGGGGGCACCTAATGTTCCTAGGAGAAAGTATTGCAGAGATCAGTCTTTCCTGTTGGAGTGAACCAAGCTGGATGGGGCTTTGAGCCATCTTGGTCTAGTGGAAGGTGTCCCTGGCCATGGTGGGGATGATGGAACCAAATGAGCTTTAAGGTCCCTTTGAACCCAAACCCTTCTCTGATTCTGTGATACAAATCTGCTTGCACAGGCCTTGTTAAGTTACTTAAAGGAAAAAAAAATACCTAAGAAAGGTTGTCAGTGAGGAAGGAATGGAATGGTGACTGCACACCATGGCAGCTGTGCCCCACTGTGCCTGCCTGCAGGAAGCAGGTCTGTCCATCACCAGGAAGAAGCACTGAGCTCTCAATGGTAAACATTTTCAAACTCTACTGTGCATCCAGCTGTACAGCAACATATACTGCTGTATTTTCATCTGAGTCATACAACTGCAGGAGAAATGAAATCCTGGGCCTCTAGGTCCAGGAAGAATGCAAGAAAGAATTAAAAAGTGCCTAAGAATCAACTATAGTGGCTGTCAGACATAAGTTGCCTTCTTGGAGGCCAAGCATTTGGTATTGGTTTATCACAAGTAGGTTGGTTCTTCTAATGCAGGGCTGGCCTGGTATTCTACTGCAAATTCCATGGAAGGAGTGGGACAAGAAGAGTCTGTTTATTTCTTGTCTATTTATAGTCTTCATATTTTCATGGAGAAAAACAAGTGCATGTAACTTGTTAGTGGCCTTTCTGGGTTCTTCTGCATTAGAACTGGGCCATTCAGGGAGGTAGCAGGAGTAACCGAAATTTGGGGACAGGGGTCTGTCATGGTGCTTGCTAAACACATAAGAATTGCACTTGCATGAGTAATTGGAACTTGAAAAATGTTCATGTGAGACCTCTTATGATAAACAGTATATTAAACTGGGAAAGGAGGATCTGGTGCTTTTAGCTATCCTGATAAGTCCTTGTTCATAAATTCTACTGAAATTTGTGCTGTATTCTTAATTTTCTCTACTTTTTCTTGCAGTTACATGTTAATGATTAAAAATACTCACTGTGGTGTATGTGGCCCTTCTCAGCTGTGTTAAGGGTGCTGTGTTGATTAAAAGATTTGTCTGAAATGTGTTGCTGAAGGGCACTATTTTGGACTGATAGAGTGCTACTGGACATCTATTACCAGAACAGTTCATCTGCTCAAACAGGGCAATTAGTACATAGTTCTGCCTTGGGCTGTTCATCCTGCATCTACCACTGCTGCCTGTCTGAGGCAGAGACATGTCCTGCTGTCCTGCTGGCAGAGACATGAGTCCTCACAGAGGGTTGTCCACACTGCTGCTTCACAGTCCCATGCATGAGAATATTGTGTGTTACACTGCAGAACTTACACAGTCTGTAACTTAGTTCAGAACTTGGTCTGCCTCCACATTACTTATAAGCTTTATCCATTGGCAGTTTTGTCAGTGCACACTGCTAAATAGCATCATTGGGGTTTTATTCCATGGCATGAGTGATGAAACCAGTCATGTGCTAAAAGTTCCACAGACCATTTACCTGTTTGAGTTTTGTATGTATATCTTCTTCAGTCATTTCTGTCCTGGGTCCAGAGCCAGGCTCAGTGAAGCCCATGTGGTGCGTGCTTTCCTGGTGGCTTCACAATTTAATGGAGACCCTTTGGGAAATCTTTGCGACCTAGAGCACTGTGTTTATTGTGGCACCAGAGGATTCTAGCAACTCACTGTACAGTAACTACTCCAGTATTAATACTTCCACTTTTTATTACTGTGACCTCTTTATAAACACTTAGAAGATAAAATAGGCTATACATTCTTAACATAGTGTACACTGGTGTTCACTAAACAACATATTTCACTATATAGTTCACACTGACATTCATATCATAAATGTGTTTGTTTGAATTACTACTATTGGAATAAACCACACGTATGTTAGTCATTATGTCTATATACTAGTATCATTTAGAAAGTAAAAGTGTATTCTTGCTGGTACAGGAAGATAAGAACTCCTTTGTGTGTGCACTTATGTGGTAACTGTGTTCTGGAGCTCTCTTACAAGCCATTATGATAGTGAGTCTTCCTCAGCTTGGCATTTCTCCCTTTCTGCTGGGTGTCACCAGCCACACAGCAGAGAGGAAAACTGCTCCTCCCCTTCCTCCATCACTGCCTTTTTTCCACATAAAAAGATGTGTAGAAAGCTGCATCCCACAGCAGAGGTGTTTTCCTCCCTAAGAAATACACTGACTTATTTTTACCTTACCTGTTGCATGCACAAATGCTTAATTACAGGAAAATTTTATCAAAGTTTCAAAAGTATGTGCTTTTCTGTCAGCCAATTTATTGTGAAGGTACTTGCAATCATTTTTAGCAGGTGACACAAAATACAAAAGTTTGGATTTTTTTTTTTCTATGTGGACTTTAATAACTGGTTTAAAGCTCCAAAAAGTAAGTAATAATTTTGTGGAGAAAAAGGAGAAGGTGTTGCAAATTAAACGAAAGATGTATTGATTGACTAGACAGGAGTAGTGTTTTCTAAATGCAATACTGCCATGGTTTTAAAAAGCATTGTCTAAAATAAATGTTTTGGAAAAGGGAAAGAGACTGAAAAAAAAAGCAAAATTTTTACATGTAGACATATAAAAATTAGAGTGGATTTTTTGTGCTTTTTTGTTGTTACCTTGGACATATCCTGTTATCCCTCCCAGCCAGGAAGGTGTGGAAGGTTATTGAGCACACAAATATTTTGCTCTTTGACCTTGACTTTGAGTATGGGAAAACAGATCATCGCTGTAGATTCTATATTTTCATGTCAAAATCAACCAGCAGCTGCCCTGAGATAACACTAACATTTACATATTGATATTTTTCCCTCAGTTACTTGTAAAGTAGCTGACGTTGATTCCATGCCCTACTAAATTTTTATCATGGAAACAGAGTTGTGGTATTTCTTTGCAGTATTTTCTCTCTTCTTTTTTTTGGAAATAGCCAAAAACACAACAAAAGGGATTGTTTATCTATAACAAGAACTTAAAAGGCACACATTTTTTTTTGTCCTTCATCAGTGAATTAAAAATTGCATTTTGACCCTGTTTGCATTTATTCATTGATCCCCAGCACAGATGCATTTAATCTCACACATCAGATACTGCGTCGTGCGCAAGCTTGTGTTCTAAGGCTTTCCTAATGACCTTCTAATTAGTTGTTATTATTACACAGCTCACAGGCTTCAGCCATGTTGATGTCATCATTTATCTCACCTTTCATGTGAAATAGTCCAAATTGCTGCTGTGGCTGTCTTGTACTTCTCCTCCCTTCTCCTGGCATGGACTGGCCTTGGTGTCCTGTTTCCATGACCTTCAATACTGACATATAACACTGAAGTGTTACTGCTATTTTGTGTTTTGGGGTTTTTAATGCCTTCTTCATATATTCTTGTTTTGTCTTTTTTTTTCTTCAGAATCCTCTGGAGCATTACATTCCCCTGTTTGGAGTGCAGACAAGAGTTTGGCATTCTGCTTTTACAGGTACCTTTTTAAATTAAAATGCACTTCTTTTTTCCCGGGGGTTGATAAAAACAGACAAATTCCAGAATGATTTTACTATGTCCTCCTCTGCTGTCTTGGGAGGTGTGTTGTGATAATGAGTTTCTCTTCCTCCACCTTTACTAGTCCATTGGGTTGGCAGATTCATTAGTTGCAAGTATATAGTTGAATGCCATTTCAGAAAGATTCAGGCTTTCTCTTCTCTTGCTGGCCTCAGTCATGCAGCCATGTATGTGCTGCAGAATCCCTTTTGGAAGTACTCCAGTAGTTCCAGGCTTTTTCTCACCCTTTATTCCCAACCTGTACTTTGGTTACAGTCACTCCATTCAGTAAATTTGTTTTAGCTTTTACAATGGAGACCTCCAGTACAAGTGAACACTTCTTGCCTTAGTCCTCCAGAGCTTTCTATTTATTTCTGTTACTTACCTGACTCCTTTTTGGAAGTATTCCAGCAGTTCCAGGCTTTTTACCATCCTTTATTCCCAGCCTGTACTTTGGTTACTGTTTTTCCATTCAGTAGATTGTGTTAGCTTTTTGTAACAGAGACCTTCAGTGCAAACAAGCACTGGTAGCCTCAGCACTTCAGAGCTTTCCCTTACTTACTTGGTTATTACTACTGCTTTCCAAATACTGAGTCACATAGAATCAAAGAATGACTGAGGTTGGAAGGGACCACAGTGGGTCATCTGGTTCAACCTCACTGCTTAAACAGCATCATCCTAAAGTACATGGCACAGAATTTTGTCCAGACAGTTCCTGAATATCTCCGGTGAGGGAGACTCTACATCCTTTCTGGGCAATCTGTTCCAGTGCTCGGTAAAGAAGTTCTGCTGGTACTTATCCTCCTATACAGGTGGAACTTTCTGTGGATCAGATTCTGCCTGTTGCCTCTTGTTCAGTTGCTTCACACCTCTAAGAAGAGCCTGGATCTTCTCTTGGCACCTTCCCTTCAGATACTGATAGACATTGATAAGGTCCCCTCTCAGTCATTTCTTCTCAAGGCTGGACAGGCACAACTCTCTCAGTCTTTCCTCATAAGAGAGATGCTCCAGTCCCTTAATCATCTTTATTGTCCTTTGCTGGACCTGCTCCAGGAGCTCCATGTCTCTCTTGTGCTGAGGAGCTCAGAACTGACACAGCAGTCCAGATGTGGCATCACCAGGACTGAGGAGAGGGGCAGGATCACCTCCCTTGATCTGCTGGCAATGTCCTTCCTAATTCAGCCCAGGACACAGCTTTGGCCTCTTGGCCACAAGGACACACTGCTGGCTCATGGACAGATGTTGTCCACCAGCACACCCTGCTCCTTCTCTGCAGAGCTGCTTTCCAGCAGGTCAATGCCCAGCCTGTGCTGGTGCATGCAGTTGTTCCTCCCCAGGTGCAGGGCCCTACATTTGCCCTTATTAAACTTCAGAAGATTCTTCTCTGTCCATCTCTCCAGACTGTCGAGGTCCCTCTGAAGGACCACACAGCCCTCTGCGGGATCGACCACTGCTCCCAGCTTGGTGTCATCAGTGAACTTGCTGAGGAGGCATCTGCCCTTTCATCCAAACCACTGATGAACAAGTTAAGCAGTACTGGGCCCAGTATAGAACTCTGGGGAACACCATTGGTGACAGGCCTCTGACTAGACGCTGTGCCCCTGATAATGACCCTTGGGATCTGCTGTTTAACCTCTTTTCAATCCACCTCACTGTCCAGGCACCAGCCCACATTTCCTGAGTTTGCTTATGAGGATTTTGTGAGAGACAGGGTCAAAAGCCTTACTGAGTACTGAAGTCAAGGTAGGCAGTATCCACTGCTCTCCCTCCAAGCATCCCAGTAGTTGTTCCATCACAGGAGGCAATCAAGTTGGTCAAGCATGATTTGCTTTTAGCGAGGTATTAAACTGATACTAGTGCGGTAATAAACTGGTACTCCTGAGCACCTTCTCATCATCCATGTGGATAGAGATGGCCTCCAGAATGGGCCACTCCATCACCTTTCCAGGGAGGAAGGTGAAGCTGGCTGGCTGGTTCCCTGTATCCCCTTTCCTGCCCATTTTGAAAGCTGGAGTGCTTTTTTCCAGTCCTCGGGCACAAGTCCATGCACAACACTCTGAGCTTGATCTCAAGGTCTGAGCAGAAGATGAGCATTATTAAAGCTTAATATCTTTATTTTTGCCACTAAAGCTCCAAAACAAAAGATGTCAGGAATAATGGAAAGAGTAACTTCATCCTTGGTGAGTACTAGTAAACCTGCTGAAACCCATGAGGACAGGAGGGGACAGGAGCTGAACATGTGGCACTTCGTAACAGCGGTTGTAAAATTCTTGAAAGATTAATAAGGTACTTCTGGTATTTCATTGTAGCAAAGAAAAAAGTCAGTAATCAATGTCTGATGTGTCATGTGTCAAATTAGCAACACACTTCACTAATACTTAGTTTTAATTCTGCTCAGTAAAAGGCATTTCATGTTCATCTGTTTCCAATCAGCATATTTGGCTCCAGAACATAAATTTGCATTGTGTGGGGTCTTAAATTAACAATTATCACTGCTGTTTTATTTCAAGACAAAATGTTAAGTCTGAGAGTACACATGGCTTATTTAAGGGTAAAAATATGTTCCCAGAATGTGAAAATCATCTCAGAAGCCATTTCTATCGGCTGAGGAATTGGGAACTTGAAATTCCAGATATGTTTCAGACATAGTATGAAATTAAGGCAGCAAAACCATTTTAGCTGTGCCATGGACTGACACCAGGAACATTCTGTGTTAATTTTTATGATCAAAAGTTAACCTACACTAATTTTACAGTCACATTTCATATTTTTACCGCCCTCATGTCGTGCTGCATGGGATTTATTTCTGCCATCTTAGAAATGGGATTCAATGTTTTGTGTTCATACAGATGCCCCAGTAGGTCTGTAGTTTTGTTGGAAATATATTGCTCATTTTGTCAACAGAAAAAATTGGATTTGTGATTTATGATGAAAGCAGCATTCGATCCTGGCTGGGGTGACACAGCCAGCCTTCCCTTCACATTAACTTTTAAAGACTGCCTTGAAACCAGTCCAGATCAGTGATGAGCTGGAACTGGGACTGAGGAACATCTTCAGTGGAGGGACTCAGTTCCCCAGCAGTGGTGGGGATGGTGTGCTGGCAGAGCAGCTGGGCCGGAGAGGTTACCTTTATGAAGCAGGCATGAGCAGATGAAAAAAGAGACACCATGTGTCCTCATTTGAGGTTTGGCACCTTGGTTTCTGTGTCCCATTATTTGTCTGCTTTAGGCATCTTAACTCTGCCATGCAGGGTTAAGTAGTTTCAGTCAACTACTTAAAAACTTCACTGATGCTCATCTCTTAATGAAGATAAAGCAGTAGTTACAAGATTGACATACCTATATCCAAATTCTGGGTTTGGGATAAATTTCTAATGTTACTTTGGGCAGCCAATATCAATTCTGTATTTAACTTCCAGTTTGGAGATTTGCTTTTGTTTACAGAAAAGGAGAAATCTGTTAGTGTGCCTGTGTATCACATATCTTAGATGAGAGTGGATATGTAGCAATCTTGGGGTGGTCTGATGCTCTCAGGGAGGGCAGGAATGGAGGAGTAGTTTAAGCAGACTTTCTAAGCAATAGTCTATGGCACCTGTGAGGACAGGATGGGGAGCATCCCTAGTTCAGGACTCCCCAGGGACAAGCCTGTTGTGTATCTGGTCATGCAATCAGCACATGAAAGGGGTCTGAAGCATTGACAAAAAGAACTGGATTTACTGAGGAGTGCAGCAAACCTCAGCACTCATTCAATTGACTGGTCAGTATTTCTGGTTCCTGGATTTACTCCACTATGCATTTTCATCCTGAAAGTGCGTGGTGCTCTGAGCCTGGTATCCCTCTGTGATATGCTCCTGCCAACCACCCCATGCCAGCTCCTTTGCCCCCAGCCTTCTAAGCTCAGCAGACAGAGTGCCCCAGGCACAGAGGCTGCAGGAGAGAAGATGTATGTCTCTCCTGCAAACCAAAAATGGTCTGGGTTAGCAGGAGCTTTGCTTCAGGAGGAGCTTCACTGAGAGCTTCACCTTTCTCCACAATGCCCTTATGCCAGCTCTGTTCCTTCTGCAGGATGTAGGAGCTGCAAGAGAGGAGATGAGGAAGAGAACTTGGGCTGTCTCTTCCTTTTCCCTATAATCCTTCTCTGTCCTTGTAATCTACTCCTACTTCCCAACTCACTCTTCAGTGCCTCCTTCTCTATTCCAAACACATTCTCCTCTCTACTCTTTGCTTGGTTAATAGCATTTCTCTTCTACCTCTTTGTGTCTTGTCATTTCTCACTTTTGTTTGTCTGTCCCTACACTCACAATTCCAGGTTTTGGGTTTCTTTGTTTGTTTGTTTTCTTGGAGTCCCTGCACTGCCTTCCTCTCTCCATTTAATTAAATGCAGTGGTCATGACTCAATACAGCTTTTGTTTTCCTTAAGATGGTGATGATTTTATGGTTTCTTAAAATCAGAGGTCAGGAAGAATTTCCAGCATCATCATCTTAACTTCACCTAACCCCTCAGATAGGCAAAAACCATTCAAAAGAATCTGGACAGTCTGATTTCTAAAATGGGGCTTTTCAAGAATATTGTTTTCGCGAAGGGTCATTAAATTAAACAGTAATACAAAGCCCCACTGTCAAATTTGCATATTAAACAAGAGTTTGGATGCTTATTGACAAGTAGCTAGCTGGATGTTCATCTCCAGTTAAATAGGTTGTGAACAGTTTCTGAAGATCTGTGGCACATATTTATACAGCAAACAAGAAGAAAATATGCTCAGTGTATTCTAACAGCAAACACCTCAACAACCGTAGCCAGTGCTGGTATAGTCTGAGGGGTTACACACACAAGTGTGTGACCATGCACAAGTGTAGCACTTGTGTTGAGTTATACAGCTGTAATCATTAATTGCAACATCATCATAACAATGACCTAAATTGTATTGTATTCCAGTGCCAAAACTGGTATGTTTAACCATCTGCTTGAAGAACTCTGTAATACATAGATACATCTTCAAGACATAATGTTATGCACGCCTTCAGTTTTCTTTCTTGACTTCTAACAACATGCATCTTTAGACGTGAATTTGGAGAAAAGGGGAATGAACTGTGCTGTGGTATGGGAAAATGTTCTCTTATCCGGAGAAAAACATAATTTTACCCTTCAAAAGTGAAAGAAATGATTCATGGAGTTGCTCTGAAGGTTGCAGTGCCCTTGAACACTGCTGTAAGTCATGTATGGTGTGTTTTTGCTGGTTTTTTTTCCCCAAATATAATTTTAAAAAGACTCAATTTGCTTTTGCATATAACTTTTATAGTGTGTTTATTTAAGAAAAAACGTAGGCAATATTTCATGTGTGTAGACTTGCAATGCTTAGAAATGGTTAACTCGGGGCAATTCATTTGTGGACATTATTTTTAAATAGCCATGCTGACCTTGCTGCAATAATATCTCATGTTACAGAAAAGGCTGTTTAATGCAAAGAGTTTTGACAAACAAGACCCCACAGCTAATCAGAAGAGCAGCTTAAAGTCCGCAGTTGTCAGAATTAGGCCACTCTATTGCATCCCCCTGGCTGAAAATTATCATTTTTCTAATGGTACTGGTTTTCCCATGCTCATTTTTAATTTTGCCTACTGTATTACCTCTTAAAGGTGGTCTTGTAAGTTTTTTATATCAGTAGCAGATGTTAATTAGTTTTATTTTAATATTTATTTCTAAAGATTAAATGCTTGTGTTCATGTATAGAATTTATTAAAAAAGAATTTTCCATATAATAACCTGTTAAAGTAAGAAAATATTTAAATATAAATAATTAGGTGGCTTTCTGGGTTCTTGCTTTTAAAATCTTGACAAGTATTATAAGAAATATTCTGTATGCTTAGACTGTTTCTTTCAAATATATTTTCACAACATGTAAGGAACTTCAGGAAGGTGCTATTAAGCTTTGTTTTGAAACTTTGAAAATAGGCATTTTCAAAAGATTAGTTTACTATGTACATCTCTAAAGGAAAGGAAATTTTAAGTATGATGTCTTTTTCCATTTATAATAGCTCTTTATGGTTTCTGATTTTTTCACTGCATAAATTGTTGGAATTGTTTTTCTTTTCTGGGCTCTATTTGTTTACTTTGGGTTTTCGTGTATTTGAACATTTCTGGAGTTTTGCAGGATGAGTAACTGCAAGGGAGTGTCTAACTGAAGCTGTTTTCATTGTGGGTTTATGGTTATTTCTCACATAAAATCTGTTCATACCTATGATACTATGTTCCTTTAATGTATTTCTCATTGTAAACAGTTTTAGAGAACTTTCATCAATAACTAAGAGTCTGAACATGGCAACTTGATATTTCAGGGCCTCAGGCCTTTTATGACAGTCGGGTAGATTTTTGCCATTCCCACATGAACAAGCTGGCAGCAGTGTTTATGTACATAAAATCAGAGATTGCTGAGCTCTTTTGAGAAATGAGAGATTGGATCAAATCCCCAGTCCCCAAACTGGGGCAAGTTTCTGACCTCCTGATGAAGAACAAAGTTGATCTTCCTATTTCAGCTGAAATGTCCTACTTGCTAGAAGTTATTTAATTGCACTGGAGCAGGGTTAGTAACCCGATTTCATTGTCAAGTACCATATGTGGTCTTTTTTTTTGCTCTTTTCTTTATTCAAAGAAAACTTGTAAGTACTTTTTTTTGTTTGTTTTAAAGTGGAAGCCTTTGCAAGAATTTCATTATCAAGTACCATATGTGGTCTTTTTTTGCTCTTTTCTTTATTTAAAGAAAACTTGTAAGTACTTTTTTTTGTTTGTTTTAAAGTGGAAGCCTTTGCAAGGAAATGCTGGAAAAGGATGTGTCTCTACATACTGAATTACAAATTTGTTAGAGTTGGAAGGCACCTGGGGATCACCTCATCCAACCCACCTGCTAAGGCAGGGTCACCTGGAGCAGGTGACACAAGAAGGTGTCCTGGTGGGTTTTGAATGTCTCCAGAGGGAGAGACTCCACACCCTCCCTGGGCAGCCTGTTCCAGTGCTCTGCCACCCTCAATGTAGGGAAGTTCTTCCTCTGTTTTTGTTTATGGCCATCGCTCCTTATCCACTGGCACCACTGGAAAGAGTCTGGCACCCTTGGCAGACACATTTGAGACATTTGTATAATACAAAGTATAGCCTGGTACTATGAGTATCTGCCCTGGAAGGCTGCTTCCAGTCTGGACTCCAGATCTAGTGGAAAAAGTGTTTTCTTTGTCATCCTCCTCAGCTCTGACTGTGTTTTGAGGTCTGGCAGGTACCTGCTGGATGAGACAGTGTGGATGAGTAAGGAGAGGAGATCCCTGGTTTTTCTGGAGTTAGGGAATTATCATTAGGTTTAGTTGCTTGTATGTCTTTTAGTAGAAATAAGAACTTCACTTATGCTAGGTGGCATGGGTGCTCAGGGCATGCCCATGGGGCCTCTTGCCTTGAACATGCCTTCTGTCCTACATGCTCATGATCATTCCAGGTTTTTCACAGCTCCCTTCCATAGAAGTGAAGTAGGAGAGATGGGCAGCCATAGAAGTCATATGGGAGATGGGGAAAGTGTCCAGGTTTTGACTTGGTTTGATATTCAGGATGTAGCTGAGGCCTTGCAGGCAGGCGGAAGAGCTCAGAAGTGATTCTCAGTGTATTAGTTGAGGGAGAAAAGTACTGGCAGAGGAACACATGCTTTGTGGTGAGATCCAAGCTTAAATATCAGCTACCCAAGATATTATGACTACTGCTGTCATTTAAATGGTGCATAGACTGTTTCCCCACAGAATATGCCATTTTAGGTCTGTGTGTTTCAGTGCTCAGCTTGATGTTGTTGTGCAGCAGTAGCTATGAAGGAGATGATCCTACAGAAGTCTTCTGGTCATGGGTCCTTAAGTCTTTGACTACAAGGCTGTGTTGGTAGGCACACTGTACATTTAATATAAACATACATTTTGAAAATCTATACTTGCACTTTACCCATTTAAATCTGGCTTGATTTGTTGGTATTTCCAGGATAAAAAGTTCTTCGAAGCCAAAGTGGTTTATGTTTTAGGGTGTACTCCATAGGCCTAATCTAGTCTAATCCCATAGCTGCACTGCTATGCCACAGTAGAGTGCTTTAACATTCATACAAGTTTTCAAACATTTAAAGGATTTAGGACTATGTTTAATTTATCCCAGTGTGACAAATTGCTCACAATTGACATTTTGAAAATACTGCTATCAAGATGTATGTTCTGTAGGTGAGTTAATAACTATAATTTTTTTGGTGAGGGAGGCTGCAGAAGTTACTGAGCAGTTTCCCAGCTGCCTGATTGCTGATGAGACTTGTGCTTCTCTTGTTGAGGACCAGGCTTGGTGGTGTTGTTGGGCAGACCACATGGGTGATGGAGCCTGAGAATCCTGCTAGTGAGGTGATGTGTCTGTGGTAATATTACAAGGAGGGTGTTTTGCAGATATATCTCCACATTTTTGCAGATAGATTTTTATTTCCTTCTTTGCAAGCGCATATGATTTCTACAGAACTTATTGCCATAAAGATTTTGGTAGCTTAAAATATGTCTCACTCTGAAATTGGGCTTGTTAAGAATTACCATGGACTTGAGATGGGAACTAAAATGAAAAGTTTTCTATTTAAAACATTTTTGCTGAGCTGCATAATTGAAATTATTTTGTTGTTCTGCCTCCCTCTGTTTTCCCCCACTTTGCAGCAGTGAACTCCCCAATTAACTTTTTTTTTTTTTCCCCCCACACATTGGAAGCACTACCACCAGGAAAAAAAAGTGAAAAAGGTGGTTTACCAGGATGCCAAATCTAAACCTGGCTGTGAAAGACGTCTACCAGGAGCAAGGAGATGCTACCTTTTCCTATCAGTAGAAAAAAGGAAAAGTGTAGTGCAGATAGCACTGCTCCTTCCATCAAAGCAGAGAAGGAGTTGCTGCATCTTGCAGAAGCAGGAGAGAAGTAAAAGCCTCCCTTTTTCCAGAGAAGAGGGACCAAGCAGGTGGGACTTGGTACAGCAACCAAACCTATATCAGGGTTTGATGAACCTCTGAAATGTAACTGAACACCAGAGCCAAGTATCCTGTATTGAAGAACAGGATTGTGTTGATCTCTAAAAGTGCATAAAAGATCCTAGGAAAACTGTGTAGGCTCAGGAGACCACAAGATAAACTGGGAAATGTGGCCTTGCTGTCAGGAGGAGGATGTAAATTTAAAACATGATGGTTACGGATAGATGTAGAATTAAAAGTATAACAGCAGTTTAGATTTGATACCATTGACACTGGCTGATGAACAAGCAGTAAGGGTGTTTTCTAAAACTTTTTGAAGTGTTTAGAGTATCATTCTCATAAAATGCACACTGAAATAGAAATATTCACATAAGGCTATAAATCCAGTAAAATATTATATTCCTTATAATTTTTTAGATGCTTCTCTGTTTTGTTTATTTTTTTTAATGAGCGACTGAAATTATTGCAAAGAACACAGTGCTGTCTAAGCAACATAGGGGTTCAAAGAAAACAAAACTGATTTAAAACACAGCTTTTCTAAACACAGCCTGTAGTACTGCTCCAAATAATAAGACATTTTATTTTGGTTTGTATTGTCTCATTAGAAGAAAGGGGAATTTAATTTCTGGGCTTTCTTCTGCATCTATGCAGCCTGTTGAAAGAAATCAGAGTTTTCATCATTGTGAGGTATCTGTAGGGCCATATTAAACCCAGAAGCATCAGAGAGTGGATTACTGCTACTGGGTAGGAGATGTAACAGTGATGGATTTCAGAACTAAAAAGAAGTAAAATAGTTTCTAAAGTTTTTTCTTTCAAAGAGGCATCTCTATCCAGCTCCCAGTGAGATCTAGGCATACATCACCGGGTCAGTATGTAAGTACAGCTGCTAGGTTGCTTTCCTGCTTTCCAGATGTTTACACCTCCATGGATTTCCCAGCAGCAATTTCAGCTTAACAATGTTAGCATTTCTGGTTATGACAACGTCCTGCTTTAAGCCTCATCATTTTCACTGCACATTGAGAAAGAAAGAATGCTCAGTGGTGACACTGTTGTATTTATGGAGAGTTTTGTCTTAAAAGCCTTTGATGTAAGGCAAAGCAGAATTAGCATAAATTTATCAGCCTGTATTATGCTCAGCTATGGAAGCTGTTGCAAACAATGCTAGTTGTAGTTTGGGTTTTTTTGGTTGGAAGTAACACATCAGCAGTGAAAAGTGACTGCCTTTGCCAAAGTTACTACCTTCCCACTTGGTGGAAATTTCTCTTGCCTACATAATTCTGCCACTTTTAGTTTCAGGTCACTGTAGTTCACATTATTCATGACCTTTTGAAGTTTTAAATGTATATTTGAACAGATGCATATTGCTCTTACTGTTCACTGTATCATGTTTTAGGGAAGAACAGAGTAGAAAATAGGCACTTTCATTAGTATTTTGAGTCATGGTAGATCTGAAAGACTATTTAATCTCCTCATGCTTTATCTTGACAGTTAATATTATATGAGACCAAGACTACACAGCATGCACATCTTTATCTAAAATTGGTTTAAAAAATGAAATACTGCTGCCATTCTTGATATGGATGACCTTTTTATCAATTTCAGCCAAGTTTACTTAGGCTTTGCCTGTTTTTTTAAACTTAGTTACATATGTATGTGAGGTTTACAGTGACAATTATCCACAGAATAACTTGTATCAGTTGTAGGCATACATATTAGTGTAACTTAGCACACAGACCTGTAGCAGGTCATTCTCAGTGAAGCTGTCATTTGTAGGCTTTGCAGTGACTGTTAAATAAACAGTATCTTCATAATGGGGTCTGCATTCTGAAGTGCACCCAGGTGTTAGAGGAACCTGACATTTGTCCTGAACATCTTCTGTGTTCCTGTGTAGGTTTTGTTTTGTGATGTCTTTGAGTGAGTCCTGTTGCAGCCACTTCTTGATTACTTATACTGGAATTTTTGTCATGTTTATGGTTCATCTTGAGGTAGTGGTAGTTATATTTTATCACCTGGAAAAAAAAATTGACACAGGCCTTTAAATATGAAGGAAGGCAGAGTAAAGGCTGCCAGCCTTTATTATATTTATCCACTGTACATCATCCTCCCTTCTGTGCAATCCCTTCATCTGCTGTCCCAGAGGGATGAATTAGGAGAATGAGCTTCATTGTGACTTTGTCAGGTGAAGCAATGTCCTCACCGAAGTCAAGGACAGAAATTTCACTCATTTCATTTGGACCACATTTTCACATGGCTTTTTTGCTGCTTTTTCTGTAACTTGAACACTGCTGAAATATGTCATGCCTTTCTGTGGATACTTTTAGACAAAGACTGGGTGAAACGTGGCCAAATGCGTAGGAGCTACAGGACACCACAGAACCGAGGAGGGAAGTGTGTCATTTGCTGTCAGTTAGCACCATTCAGTCTGTGTTTAGAATGCAGTTTTAGGTATGAGAGGAAAAAATGAGCTCTATTATTGTACAATACTATTGTGTTCATAATAGTGCTAGAAATAAATACTTGTCGCAATGGGGCCTGTTCATAAATTTCTCATACATTTCAAGAAACTGCATATTTAGAATATATGAACCTGGGATTCCAAAGTTTCTGCATTGTTTATCTCTTCCTACTGCTTTGGTTTTAAAGTAAGGAAAGAATATTTTATAGAAGATTTATTTGTAGTTAATGTTAGTCATGTAGCTATTGCTGCTCTAGGCTGTGTTGTGTTCCCCTAAATCATGCAGATAGTGCATTGGTTATTTAAATATGAATATCTGACAAACATATTACAGACTCAAGAGTGATTAAACTATGACGCCTAGAATGAATTAAGTGCTTTGAATCTCTGCCTCTGCCACAAAGGAATCCTGGGTTGAAGTGTCTGGCTGAAAATGCAGCTTTAAAAACCCAAAACTTTGTGCATTTTTTATTCTATTCAGCAGGTATGCAATATTTGCAGGATATTAGAGGAGCTCGGTAAGGCCTTTCGGAAAGGTTTTATTAATGTGTAAATGATATTAAATAGAACTATGTTTGACTGCGTGGATAAGGTTTTTGTCTTTGTTTTTCTTGAAATAATTTCTGAAGTCTAGTAGTTTTAGTAAGGAAGAGCAGTAATGGCAATCCAGAGTAAATCCTGAAAAACACAGTTCAGTCCATAGAAGGATTACACCTATAGAGCAGACCTCTGGATGTTAACGAAGAGAGAGGAACATTTCTTGGGTCCCTAGGTATATTTCACACATTTTCTGGGAGTGGGTGAAGAAAACCTGTTTGCCTTTGAGGGTGTTGCTGTTACTAGAGATGTACCCAACAGGGAATTCAGATGCCTAAGCCATGAGTTTCTTTGGAGTTTAAGCCAAAAAAAAAGCCATTTCTATGTCCTGGTTGCTGCAATGATGATTTTCCAACTGGAATTTAAGTCTTCCTGAGACTGCACTCTACTGCTGCTCTCAGCCTGTATCGTTAACAATAAAATTAATAAGTAGCACGGTTCTGTACTGTCGCTGTGGTGCTTCAGGTGCCCATGGACAGAAGAGAGGCTGGTAGGAATTGAACTCATTTTCCCAGTTAGCAGTAGGATCAGGCTGCAGCCATCATCAGCACAGGCAGAAGTTTCATTAGATTTTACATTCATCCACCTTTCTTTCATCACACTTTCTTTTTTAACTGTATCTGGCTAAATCTGTAATTTTTATCTCTCTGAGATGAGAATACTGAATAAGTTTTGTGGTGATATTCAAATGCAGTGCTTCAGTGAAATGGAGCAATTTAAACAATACACAAAAAGTTGGTCCCTTTTCATAGTGTTCCTTAATTTATAGCAGCAGCCCCACAGGTACAAAGCCTCCGTGGCTGGCACGTAACCTCTTGGCTGTTACCCCTCAGGCTCCCTGTGCTGGCTCAGGTGGACATTTCTGTCCTGGCTCCTCAGCAAGTCCTTGCTTTTGTTTCTAGACATGCCTGAAGCACATTGCCAGTTGTAGCATATTTCCATTGACTCCGGGGCACTTGGCTCCATACGTGCTTGCAAACAAGCACACTTGTTCTCTCAGATAAACACGCATGCATGGTGGGATTTATTTTTCTTCTTTGTTTTTCCTTTTAAGTATGGTGTTGAAGCCAATGTGGATGCTCAGCCTACTGGGCAATGCTTGCTGACATTGATGAAGGCTATCCAAAGTGAGGAAGTGGTTAAATGCCGGGAAAAGACTTCCAACAGCAGCCTCAAGCTGGAGGCCTCAGTTCCCGTAGGTCTGATCTGTAGCAGTGTGCAGAGCCACTCACCAGGAGGAGAATGGAGCTGGCAGCTGTCCTCAGGGGCAGGACCATGGTCACCTTTAATGACAGTGGTCAAGCAGGAGAGCTGTCTTGCTTACTCAAGTGGTATTAACTCAGTTGGTGACAATGTTAAGTACAAAAGCTCGGTTGTTTGTGCGGTTTTCTTCCTCTTGACAAACCCCCTGCTCTCACACAGATTTGATTTCTGCACACAAGTATTAAATATGTGCATCAATGGGGTATTTATTCGGGCACTTAGCCATTCAGCTCTGAGCTGGCAATGTGGAAAGCTTTGCTTTGTGTGTACGGAAGAGAAACGTGTGTGCAGATGCAAGTTGGAATTGCCTTCTGCACATTTGGAAGTTTCATACTTAATTTCAAAACAGTACCAATAAATATGTTGATTCAAATGAGGAAAGCTTTTTCTCTTTCAGGGGGACTTAGTTTAAATTCAGGAAGTCAAACTGCTGAGGAGTTAACACTAGGATTTATAAAACAGCATTGGAAGAGAAGCTTAATTAACATTTCACTACCCTTTCAATTGCACTGAATCTGTGTCTGGTTTATCACCCGCCTAAATATGTTAGTTTTTATTTGAAGAATGCTTGTGACAGTGAGCCTTCAGGAGAAAGCTCAGCTTTTTCCTGTAATCTCATTATAGCATTTGTATATTTTATTTACTTGCTTTGACCTTGGATAATATGTAGAAAGTATTTAATGTATATAGATCACATGTTTCTGGTCATCAGTGATTGAGGTTGTTTTGTTTTCACTGTTAATGTAACTTCAGCTGGAATTTCAAGTTGGGTATTGATGGATGAGAACACATAGAATGACAGCAACATGAAAGCAATCCCAGGGATCATCCCAGGGAAGGATGCTGCTCTGTGTTCTTTAGGATAGAGTGAAGAAGCAGTAGCTGCTTTTCTTTCTGTCCCTGAAGATCACAGTGATAATAGAAATGGGATATTAAAGAGGACAGCATAGATTAATGGGGCAGTAATAAAACAAATGAGACCCATTAGCGAAATCACTGCTTGAAAAGTAGATTCCATGGTAAGTGCCCTTCAGTGCCTCGTTTAGGAAAAATTGTTTCAGCACTTGTAATATCATCCATAGTGTTGGATTTTAGACTGTTGTGACAATCTCAGTGATAAAACCTTAAAATAATTTCAAGGAAGATAATTTTTATTTGTACTTACTGCTTGATGGAAAACCTGAGTTATTTTATCTACATGTTGAAGACAAGTTCTTCTTTTTCAAACCCAGTCACAATGGTTTTTCCTGTTCCCAAAATCTTACATAAAAAACCAGACTTTTTTGTTGTTCTGTTAAGCCTGTAAGGTGATCATGAGAGCTTGGAAGGCCTTCTTTTATTGCTGGAGCACCAGTGCTATGGATACTAATGTTCAAACAGACTAGGAATTGGAATTGGTGGATTTAGTGACATCTTCTGGTTTTCTTTGTTGATTCTATATTTGATTAGCAATGAAAGATGTGTGTTGCACTTAAAACACTACATGTCTCTGTTTACTCTGTGCTTTTTAGACCAGATTGTTTTCTGGACAATTTAGTGAGCAAGGAAAATACACTTGATTGCTGAGATTTACACAGTATGTTGCCTGTAAGGAGAAAAATCTTTGGGGGTTAGAGATAAAACATGTTCACAAATATACTTAACTAAGCCAAATATACTAATAGGAAGTGCTTTTTTACTGGGAGATGTGTGGCTTCAAGTCTCTGAATTGTCTCATTCGCTTCCCTTTCTCCCTCTAGAAATGCATGGCTGTATTGTGATGAGGCTTAATTTTTTTAGAATTTTTTTTTCCCCAATGTAATTTTGTAAAATCCAAGCTCAGAGCGTAAATATCAAACGATACACGACTTGTGAGACGCAGAGGGGTGCTGGGCAGGAGCGGGCAGTGGCACGGTGAGCGGCAGCCTCCCGGGCGGGCGGCGGTGGAGAGGAGGGCCGGGAGGCGGCTGTTGCTATCGCTCTGATGTCAGGCGCTCCCGCTAACGTGTGGTTGGTTATTCTGCCTTTCAGATCGCTGCCGCTCGCTCGTGGAGCGCAGAGGGGACGGCGAGACTCCCACATCTTTCAGCGAGAAGAAAGGAGCCAGCGGAGCAGACTAATAGGGACTTGTGTCGGGTGCCCTTGCCCTACAAAGGCTGCCTTTAAAAGAGAAACGCAGTGGTATTTAATGAGCTGTGAGATGAGGCACTGCTGCTAACGCTCAGATCCCAGGATTCATCGGCTATTCATTGTGCTTAATGTACATGTTTCTGCACCGTGCATTTAGGAGATCCCAGAGAAGAATCCAAAACGGCTGCGGGGGAAAGACCACCAAACATGCCTACAGAAACATTACCGACAGGTAGCATGGTGAAGCCGGTCAGCCCTGCCGTGACTTTCACATCTGCCGTTCCTCTCCGCATCCTGAACAAAGGACCTGACTATTTTCGCAGGCAGGCGGAGCCTAATCCAAAAAGACTGAGTGCAGTGGAGAGGCTCGAAGCCGACAAGGCGAAATACGTCAAGAGCCAGGAGGTCATCAATGCCAAGCAGGAGCCTGTGAAGCCGGCGGTGCTGGCGAAGCCGCCGGTCTGTCCTGCAGCCAAGCGAGCACTGGGGAGCCCCACCTTGAAAGTCTTCAGCAACAATGCAAAGACTGAGAGTGGAGTCCAGAGAGAAAATCTGAAACTTGAGATTTTGAAGAACATCATCAACAGCTCTGAAGGCTCCAGCTCAGGTTCAGGGCATAAGCACGGTCCCCGAAACTGGCCCCCCCACAGGGCCGATTCGACAGAGCTGAACCGACACTCGTTTGCCGAATCCTTGAAGGTTTACCCCACGCAGGGCCGGAGCAGCCCACAAGAGAGCAGCTCCAATGTCAGCAGAAGGCTCCTAGATCAGTCAGCAGAGACTTTCTTGCATGTCTCTCACAGCTCTTCAGACATTAGAAAAGTAAATAGTGCAAAGCCCTTAAAAGCAATACCCTGCAGTAGTTCAGCCCCACCTCTGCCTCCAAAGCCCAAAATCGCTGCCATTGCCACCCTGAAATCCCCAGAGATTGAGGCAGTTGAGTCTGGATGCGGAGTTAGTAGAAGACCCTCCCTACAGCGATCAAAATCAGACTTAAGCGACAGGTACTTTCGTGTTGATGCAGATGTTGAACGATTCTTTAACTACTGCGGACTGGATCCTGAAGAGCTTGAAAACCTTGGGATGGAAAACTTTGCAAGGGCTAACTCTGATATTATATCCCTCAACTTTCGCAGTGCAAGCATGATTAGCTCAGACTGTGAACAGTCTCAGGACAGCAACAGTGACCTTAGAAATGATGACAGTGCCAATGACCGTGTGCCATACGGCATTTCTGCCATTGAAAGGAATGCCAGAATCATCAAGTGGTTATATAGCATCAAGCAAGCTAGAGAGTCACAGAAAGTGTCCCATGTGTGAGAGCGAAATCCACCGTAGAAAAAAGCAAGGACTGTATCTTTGTCTGTGAATATTCAGTTTGTGAAGGGTTGTGAAGTCTACTTGAAGTCTTGTACCCTTCTCAAATCTCTTTGTGTTGCTTGTTGTGCAATGTTTCCAAGTTGCATGCCTGTCAACATGTGAGCTGACCTGGCTTCCACTTGAACAGTAACTAACTACAAAGCCTGGCTGAGCATACACATTATCTGCCAAAAGTTTAAGACAAGAATCTGATTAGGGCTTCAGTATAATCAAAGTGTTTACATGGAAAGGTTATATGACTTCTTTGGTATTTATGTGGTTCCTTGTGGATTTTATATATGTCACTTTTTGTCTTAATACAGATATTGTCAACTGACGTTACTCGTTTCCAAGTTGAAACAGAATCCCTTTGTGGGGAAGAAAAGTGGAATTGGCTGAAATATGATGTTTAGGCATACAACGATAGGCAAAACAGCCTTATCTCTTGTAGAAAGTGCATTATTGGCACATGAAAGCTGTTTCTAAAAGGCAAAGAATGCTATGTTCTTAAATTATGTATCATTGTTAAACTATATATCCCTACTTGTAGTAAGGCACTGTTCAGTAAAAGTTTATTTTTCCTAGGTAAGCTCCCTCTGTTTTACAGCAGAAGTAGTCTAGTGAATCTGCTTGACCTCTCATAAACTAAATGAGTCTTGCATTTGGGTTGGTGTAAGCATTTTAATGGTTTTGTATTATACCAGTTGGAAAAGCTTAAAGAAGTTTGGAGTCAACAGATGAAAATGGCGCAGGTGCAGGATTTTGTGGGTTTGATTTTTACTCAAAGATTCCTGGTCTTAAACTTTTGACAGGAATAATTAGATCCTATAGCTGATATTGAATGCCTTTATTAGTCAAAACACATCATGACTACAAACTCCATGCTGTCTTAATTTTTTTTTGTAGACCTATTTGAAGAATTAATGAACAAAAATGGAAACACACAGCCATATCAATATAACGCCTCCTATTCAGAAGTAAATACACTCAGTAGCTAAACTATATCTGAAAAAATGTGATTATGTTGTCTTGCATATGTTATATCTAAGGCTGTGAAAGTTTGTTCCAGCTCTAGGAAAGTGTAGAAACATGACAGTATGTAGCTTTTCTTTTCTTTTTTTTTTCCTCAAGATGGTTAGTGCTGCGAATCAACCTGTTACAAATCTTTCAACAATCTGTCTTCCCAGTGGTTTAATTACCTGTCATTTCAACTGACAGTGGTGGTGTGGTTGTGGAGAAGTTGAAAGTACAGTGGTCTGCTTCATTATTATTGTATTCATGCTTTGAAGTAAATTGCAGCACTACCTTATACTACATCAGCTAATAGGAAACTTTTTTATTGTGTAAATGCTGTAAGACTTTGTATATACTTCAGTTGTTACAAAATCTTTAAAAGGAAGAGTGTTATGCTAATAAATAGCTCCTGGTGCAGGTATGGTAGGGTTTTTTCGTTCTTATTTTCACCCCTCCCATTCTTAAAACTGTATCAGGAACTCAATTGCAGTGTGTTTTAGTGCTGTAGAAGGTCTTGGTTAAATAATAGTTCCAGTAAAAGGTTTCTTTTACTAAAGTGCTTTTCAGAATATAATTTTTTATAAAATAACTATAGCAGCATGATCTGTCTGAAGAACTAGAAGAGATTTTCAAGACTCCTAAAATAGCTTGCTTCTTCCTTACCTAGCAATGTTACTGTTCCCGTTTATAGCATCTGTTCGTAATGAATCACCGCAGTCTTCTGAATTATTCTTCAGTAGTGCTTATTTATATATTTGAATATTAAAGATGTTTTACAAAGTCGGGTTCTCTCTTTTCTCTGAGAAGCCTGTAGCCCAACTTATAACAGATAGTTACAGTTAATGCAGGCAAGACTGGAAGTGGAGCCATGCGATCATTTGTTTCCTATGGAATTATCCTACATCCAGTTTTATATAATTGTTCTCTAAATGTTTGTTTATGGAGGGAGGGAAGCACACATTCAGTTTCAGCACACATTCAGCTTCAGGAGGCTACTTTGTGATTTTTACAGTTGACTTCACAACCTAAGACGTACAACATTCCTAGCTCAGACAGAAAAAAAACAAAAAAAAAGAGGAGCTCTGTATTTCAGCTACAGGCCCATTTGTGACATTTTAAGCTCCATGGGTTTCAGTTGGCATTGACATCACACTGGTTTTTCAAGCATATTTTTCCAATAGTAAGTTCTACTCAGTTCAGTGACTGTTTTGCCAAGGAAAATAATGCTTGAGGGATTAAAGCCAAGTGTAATGCAGCTGTACAGCAATGAAATAAAGAAGTTAAAACTGAAATAAAAAATGCACCCACATTGTTCTCTCTCAAGTGTTTTAAAAATGATGATAAACATGCTATCTCAAGTGTTGTCAGCCAAAAACAGTAATAAAGAAGCTTTTATAACTAGAAAATGGATTAGAGCATATGCTAGTATTCTGAATTTGTTTCCCAAGGTTTGTTGGGAAGCCATAAGCTCTTGAGAAATCAAATTCATTGCCTTTTAATCACAATAGGGGTTGCAAGCTATCTGTAAGAGGGGGCTTTCCTCACCCAAAATCTTAGGCAGCACCTTTGGAACAGCACAGATGCTGATGTGCTTTCGCTGTCCCTGCTTCCTACCATGTGCACATGGGTAAGATTTTACAGGGCCTAGAACTTCACAGTCAGCTGGACTTGCAACTGTGGTGAGATTGCAGTAATAGAAATCAAGGGATTGCAGAATGTTCACAAGGCTTTGAACAAGCAGGTAACAATTGCCTTTATTTGTTGCTTTATTGCCATTTATGCAGATATTATTTAATTATTAGTCACTCCAGGACAATGGTCTTGTTTTTACCTGTACATTTGCATAAAATCCAAATCATTGGTGTCTGATTGGTTTTGTATTCAAATGGGAATAACCATTCTATACAATATAATATTATATATTACATGCCTTTGCAGACAGGTAATCCTGTCATGTCAAGAGTGCATTACTTGTCTCTGGCTTAGATTCCTCAGTGCTGAATGCTGAATTCACAAAGAGTTGTAACCAGCTGAAATGCTTCACCAGGGATCTGTTCTGGTCATGTTCCTGCTGTGTCCAGCAGGCATTTACCCTGGTACAAAGTGCACAGCAGGCGTTCACAGCTAAACAACAGAACTTGTTGCAGCTCTGGAGGAAAATGCAAGCCTGTCCTGTGATAGCCTGTACTGACAGCACTGGGCACAGCAGAGAAGAAAAATGCAGTGTGTCTTCAGTGATTGGGGTGAACTCATACATACACACATACAGACAGACAAAAGAAACCACCACAGAGGTTTATGGTGGTTCTGTTACTTTGACTTGCCAGAGAGGGAAGGGAAGAGGAAAACAGTGTGACCAATTACACTTTGAAAGCTACCTACAGCTTTGCACAGAGGTAAACCATTTATCTGAGTCAAAGAGGTGGGCATCAAAGTAAAACTGGTCTTTAGATCACTTCATATTATATAGTAACAATGTCATGAAAGATCAGAGATAAAACATCTGTGCCACAAATTTACATTCAACAAATACAAGTACTGAAATTGTCTTGTTTTTTATGAATACTGTTTCTGCAAAGGAGAGCTCTGTGCTGTGAATGTATGCACCATCTAAGTGACCGAGGGCTTTTGAAGGGGAAACACAGAATGATGATGCTTTTGGCAGTAATTCAAAAATCAAAAGGCATGCTCAGGCAACAGAGCCAATCAGTAGTGCTGACTTATCTCTTTTTACAGCAGTTTATCCATCCGTGGAGGCCATACGCACTTGATTCTAGTCATTGAATGAAAAACAAAGTGCTTAATGGAGCTCTGCAGTACAGAGCTGAATAATTGCAGTCTGCAGGAAAACGGAAAGGGAACTAAACCTTAAAAACAGTCTTCATGATACCTATTGATTATGGGGTGATAATGTTTAGTACATTATATTCAGAGCTCATTTGTTTATAGGAAACCTTTTATTGAGCAAAGTAGTCTTAACAAATCTGTGAGGTTTCATTTTTCCAAGGCCATAAAACTCTTGTTCATTGTGATTAATGCTGCTAGACCACTAACTGAACACATTAAGCTTAGAATATAAGAGCATCTGGAGTTTTGTTCCCATGAACAGTAAGGGATCCATTGCCTATTTTAATATAAATGTGGATATAAATGTGCTATACAGGAGAATAAATTGGTCAAGGTGTTTTGTCCTGAATTATAAGATAGCTCTACATTGAAATCCTTGTTACCAAGGCTTCAATATTCACTGATATTCTGAATTCATTTGACATTCCTTGCTGTCAGCGGAAAGACTGCAATAATCTGCCCTTTGAAATATGTCATCCATAGCTTAATGGGAAAGGCCATTAAAATTGTCTGTTCAGTGTAAGGAGTTTTATCTCCTGATGATGGCATCTATTAAGTGAACCTCTAAATAAGCATATTTCAGTCAGAAGTATTAACCCATAAATGCATTTTATTTTTCTCCCCGAAAGCCCAAATCATGATCAATAGCTGAGTCCTACCATTTGTTACAGTTACTACATTATTGCTCAATACTCAGTTGATATCCCTTGGGCTGCAGTGCAATCTAAAGTGGAGACACCTACACTACACCATCTGTCTTGCCCTGGTAGGTATGAACAGCCTTCAAACATATTCTACATTTGATTACTTAGGAACTTGGTTGTGGCTGCCCATCAAAACTGATTAATAATAACCAGTGACTTTAAAAAAATCATGAAAAACAATCATTTATAGATTAGATCAAAAAAGTAGTCTCTTGAATGTCATTCTTCTAAATTTAAAGTCATTTTCATAATGATCTTATTACAAGAGTAAGAGAGTGTTAGTATCTGTGCTATTACTGTTTCTTGCTTTTGGCACAGCAAGTCGTCTCCACCTTCTTGGTATCTTGCCCTTTCTGAGTTTTCTCAGCTTTCTTCTTGTTTTCTGTGTCTTCCCTTGTGGTGTCTGACTTTTACATCATCTCTTCTTTGAAACTTACGACCAAGGTCATCATATTCTCCTCGCTTAACCTCCTTTCAAAGCAACTTTCCCACAACTTGTTCTGTCTTTTATAACCACTGTATTTATGACAGCCTGTTCCCAAGAGAGTAACTCTGTGGCCACAGTTGAGCTGCCATGTCCTGAAAAGATAGTAATCTTTTTTAATAGATTCTTTTTAATTTTCTGGGGTGTTATTTGCAGGCAAGATGAAACAGTGAGAAGTGCCTCTTCAGGCAGATGCAGGGATTGAAAACACTCATGAAGAGCAGAATGTCAAACATATCTCACAAGTATCAACATCTTGGTCCAAATTTTTTTTCTCTGTCATATCTCACTCCATGCATAGTCCTGCTATCTCTTTGACTCCAAATAAACTGCTGGCTTGAGGACAGCAGTGTGCAAAGATGGTACAGTTTCCAGTGAGCAGAATGCTATGGGCCCACTGTCCAAGAAATATTTATTGTTTTGCCTTCTGCTGTTTGGTAACAGGGTACCTGTGTGTCTTGCACCTTTGGCATCCAGACCACTTGTGCTGCATGTGGAGTTCCCAGGCAGCTGGTCAGAGAGCACTGCCTAAAAGGACTTGTAAAACCAAAGGGCAATGGAAGATCCATGAAGGACAAAGTCTCTCCTCACCCTGACTATTATGGAAAACTTTCAGCTGTGGTAAGAGAAGGTGAAGTCCCCAAACTGCCATCTCATGCAGCCCTGGGGCTAAAGGTCTGAGACTTCAATCCTGTGTATGAGAGAAGGGTACCTGAGTGTCTGGGAGACAGGATAAATCAGTGTGTGGAAGCAGAAGGCACTTGCTGAAGCATGCTACTGTTTCACTAAATGCCTGTTATTCATGTCTTAAAACATGAAGATGAAAAAGGAACATGGTTGAAATTTGGAGAACAGCTGTGTATGCAAATGCTTTCAGACGAGATGCGGAGGTGGGCAGATAGTTTTGCTTTTTAAGAAAGGAAGCTTTTAAAAGATCTTTTAATAAATGACCTGCTTGTCAAGTATATTATTTTTTTATGAAGTCTGTCTTGCCATTCTTAACTGCAAAAGCTTTGCTACTCTCAGCACACAGCATTTAGAAATGTACCAACAGTGATTTGGAGTGACTTAAATAACAGAGTGCTTAGCTGAATGTGAACCTCATTTTACTAAAATTTTGGATGGTGGGGGTTTTCTTCTTAATTTTAAAATTATTGTAGGGGCAATAGAAAAGTAACACAGTCTTATTTATTAACCTCCTGCAAATAAGGCTGTGAAGTACAGATTAATGTGTCTGCATGAAAATTACAGTATTAGGTTTTGGCAGAGACTTGATTTTCATCATTGTTTTGCACACCTCGCAGTGTATCAGCTTACACAAAACTGGCACAAAACTCAATCATCCCATCTGAAAACTTATGGGTTTGTGTCCACCTGGTGTATTTTCTCCAAGACAGACACTGAGGTGCTGGAACATTTCTAGAGAAGGGCAAAGGAGCTGGTGAAGGGTCTGGAGCACAAGTCTCGTAAGGAGCACCTGAGGGAGCTGGGTCTGTTTAGCCTGGAGAAAAGGAGGCTTGGGGAGAGACCTTATTGCTCTCTAGGACTGCCTGGAAGGAGGTTGTAGCCAGCTGGGAGTCACTAACTTCTCCTAAATAACAAGTGACAGGATAAGGGGAAATAAGGGAAAAGGCCTTGTATGGTAGAGTCACCATCCCTGGAGGTATCTAAAAGATGTGAACATGTGGCACTCAGGGGCTTGGTTTTTTGTTCTTGTGTGCTGAGTTAATGGTTGCACTGGGTGATCCTAAAGGTCTTTTCCAACATAATAGATTCTGTGATTGTTTTGTGTTTAATGACTCTGAACAAAGAGCTGTCAAAATTCTTTCAATTTCACCTGGTTTTGTTTCTAGCATGTTCATCCTCCTCCTCTCCTACAGATGGAGTGAAAATAGGAGCTTTTTATCAGTATATGTATTCTCTGGTATTGAATTCAGGAGGTAGAGAACAGGTATTGAGCCAAAGCATAAAACAATTTTTTTTGTTGGTTTTGTTTTTTTTGTAATGAAATTACAGGTTTGGTGGGGTTTTTTTTTCCACCAAGATGCTGTACAGTCAAACAGAGCCAAGGAAGCTAATAAAGTATGTGTGTGTGTGTTTGCACTTATAAAGTGCAAAAATATATCACAGGGCCAGCAGCAATAGGACAAGGTATAATGGTTTTAAGCTGAAAGAAGGTAGAGTCAGACTAGATATTTGGAGGAAATTTTTTGCTATGTGTGCTAAAATATTGGAAAGGGTTGCCCAGAGAGGCAGTGGATGACCCGTACATAGAGACAGATTGGACTAGGCTGTGAGCAGCCTGGTCTAGCTGAAGATGTCCCTGCTCATTGCAGGGGGATTGGACGAGATGGCCTCTGAAGGTCTCTTGTAACCCAAGTCATTTCATGATTCTGGGTTTTCCCCACAGGAAACCTTAAAATTTGTTTGGCATAAGGAAACATTGAAACATCTCTGGACACTTCATCTGGGAAGACCATGGAAAAATGAATACCCAAATTTTAGCCCCATTGAAGTCAGTGGGAACTTTATTGATCTTTAGTGGGGCAGACAGCATTTCACCCACTGTGAGAAGTTAATATTTTGGCCTACATGGGGATGGGGTTTCTTTCTCTCTGTCGTGAATATCATGCACTATTTTTCTATCACTTTCTCTCCATTATTCTGTCATCTCAAAAAGTACAAGGGGGAAATCCCTCCAGACACTGCAGGTGGGAGGAGCATGGAGGAGCCATGGGAGGAGCAAAACCTTGCAGAGTCGAGGCAAAGAAAAGGTTTGGTGAACCACACAGGTTTGGTGAAGCACAAAGGTTTGGTGAAGCACAGTACTGGTGTGAGGAGAAGGTCAGGACCTACCCGTCCAGCACAGGGTGTGTCTCTACACATAAGTAGCACATATTTGTTTTCTGAATTTTTACGGAACAGCTAATGAGCAGATTATGGGAAACCTACAAACTAATGAACCATCATGAATATTCATATCAAGCCTCAGGGGTGCCCCTGCTGCTCATCTCTAACCACCAAAGAGGTCTTACAGGATCAGTGTATGACCACTGCTATTTGAAAACAAATTTGCTCTACTCCAAACCACATTTATGTAGTCAGCTGTGATGTCAAAAACCTTTATGGGCCATTATTTATTTGAGAGATAATTTATTAATTTTATGGGATGAACCCTGCTCCTTGGAGGTCACCACGGAAAAGCATTTACTTTTGTCATTATCCTATTTCCAGCTCTGCTACACAACAGCAAGCAAGAAGAACTCTGTTCTGGCTATTCTCCCACCATGTGCAGGACATCCATGTGCTGTCATCGCTCAGAGACATGGATGGTGTGATACCCAAAAGCAGCTGTGGTGTGAAATTGAAGATTTTTCTCATGGGCTCATTCCCACACCAGTTCCACACAGACCTGATGCTCAGGGTCATGTGTGCAGGGGGTGCTGAGTGAGCAGATGTGTAATGCCATGAAATTGTGCAATGTGTTGAAAACTTATGGAAAGGGGTTTCCTGACCATGTTTTGCTGAGTAAAAAATGGCATTTCCCATGGTTGAAATCTTAGCAGAGCACTCATTCAGTAGATACTGGGCAAAATCAGTGGTCTGATGGGCATACTGAAGGGCAGAGCTCATGTGACTTCAGGAGCGATGAAGTCCTGCAGCTGCATCAACCCCTTCTGTGATGCAGCACAACATGCTTTGTATGGGGAAGTGAGTGCACTGGAAGGAAGGATTAGCTCTACAAAGCCATGCCACCAGCCAGGCTTAGCCAATTAATTATGTTTAAAAAAAGTATTTTAAAGAATAATTTATAAGCTCACATTAACATGCCGTAAATCTAATCCATTTTCTAAATGTATTTGTGAATAGTGGTGCTTTTTTGGTTTTTTATATTAAGTTAAACGAGTAGTTCAATATGAACCCCTGGCAGTTATTGACACACAGGACCTTTTTTTTACTGGGCCAGATGAGAGCAGGTCATGTAGATAATAATGTGAGGTGTTAGTAAGTGATGAATAGATAAGTTATGAAGATTAACCACTTCAGAAAAATGTTAAAAATAAAACATAGAGCCTATTTTCCTGACTGATGCTGACTATTGCATGTGTCTTTCCCAACAGCTACAAGTTGTAAGGCTCCAAAAATGTAGATTGTCTTGCTGTCTTTAAAACCATTAAATGAGAAAGTAGGAAAGAGAGCATGAATCTTTAGAGCAACCTTGATGTTAGTGTATGCTGATCATGTTGTGTCTGGTATGGGGGGACAGCAAGGGAAGAGATGGCTGCTTTAGCACATGGACTGCAGGAGAGTAGAAGGGAGAATAGAAATGTGACCTGAAAATAATATTAACTGTGACAGTCTGACCATAAGATCTTCCTCATGAACAGTCTGCAGGAGCAGAGCTTGTCACCAGGTTTAGATGCCAGGCATTTCAGAGCAGGGATGTGGAACAGTTTCACTGCCCAGGGCTCCCAAAGGATCTGACTGGCTACAGCCACCGGTGCCGGCTTTTTAGTTTTTATTACTGCTTTCACAATACATCCCTACAGACTCATTTGTAATGCTTCTCTCATTCCTCTAAGTGGGGAATACCAGGATAAGAATACTGGAGGTCTTCATACTCTCAGCAGTGAAGAACAGAGAGAAAAGAGCAATAGGAAAGGACCGGGACGTTTTCCTCAGTCGGTTCCCTTCAGAACCCGCCTCCTTTGGGGGAGGCACTGCAACAGTGGAGGCAGGAGCTGCAGCCTTTAAAGGTTTTGGAAAGGAATTGCCCACCTCGTTGAACAAGGTGCTAAATCCAGGCACCCTCAGAGCTTCTGCTGAAAACAAATTGCAACTGTTTTCAGTCCTGCCCTGCACGCCACCACATTTTTGCTGCCACAAATAAGCAGCATTTCTACAGTGATTTAGTAGGTGTGGGGAGAAATGACATACTCAGGCTCACATGTCCCTTCCCACCATGGTGTAGGAAGTCATGCTTCTGCAGAGCAATGCTGCTTGTCTCTGTTTGCCCTGCATTTCACCACTGCTGTTTCTTTCCCAGCCCCATATTTCCACATCTTGGTTCTACAATTTCTGGGCTGCTAGCAGTGATTCTTGGCATGTACTCTGCATTTTCATTTTGATTTTGAGACCTTCCTAACAATAAACTATAAAAGCCACCAGATCATTATTTCTAAGGATAGTTCTACTCAGGAGCTGAATCCTTGCTCCTGGACCTTATTATTCTGATGTTGAGTGGTGAAACCAGAAGCCAGGGCTGCAGCTGTTTGGCTTATCCTTGAAATTTTTCTGACAACAACCTGGGTCTCCACTTTATTTATGACCAGCCATATGAAACTGTTTCGTGAAGCATATCACTAAAATGTTAGTTTTCCTGTTGCTTTTTTTTTTTTTTTTACTTTGAGATAAGGCCATTTATCTTCCTTGCTCATGTTTTCAGTCTTTCAGCTTCCTCAGGTTGAAGCATTTATTTCTTTAGGCAATAGTTTCTACATTCTTTGAGAGAGAGTCTATTTTTTAACACTATGGTACATGTTACTTTGCTAAACTATTGCATGCATGTAGTTACTCCATTGCATAAATATGCATTTGTGACCAGGATGAAGGAACAGCAAGTTCATGGAAAATTTTAAAAATACATTTTTGAGGAGCAGTTTGGAGCAGTTCCAGTCTATCTGAGCACTGCAGATGTAATGCAGGCTGCCTGCATTTGCAATGCACAGTAAAAATTATCAGAAGATTCTGATTAGTAAATGGAATGTGTAATGTGTTCCCAACAGACCATTTTCCCATAAGAAATAGCTCATTTTGAGCCCTGCTTATTTTTCAAAAGTGTATAATAGAGCTGACATTGAGAAAATTTTATGTGGAACAGGGGAAATAAAAAAGCCACCTTCAAGTTGTAGGAACTCCAAATCAAATAATTCAGTTGAAACAGTTCTGCGTTATTTCTAGCAAAGAATTTGATTGACAAGTGAGCCATGAAAGAGCAGTAAACCTCTGCTCCCAGGGATGTGTGGACTTTAAGCAGTGGAAGGGCCCTGCCCTCAACCCACCCCAGTGCTCAGAGGCTGCTGCTCACACGTGGAGCTGGCTCCAGCTTTAAGCTGAGTGAGTTTATTGTCTGAGATGCTGCTCTAAGATGCCAGCGGTTTTACCAAGTTCTCTCTGCCCTGCTTCCCAAAGATTGGTCTCCTTCAAAAAACATGAGCAGCCCTTTCACCACCATGGATTGTTTAACGTGCACTGTAAGAGCACACACTTGGCATGGTGTGAAGGTATTTTCACAACATCACATCACAACTGGTGATGGACAGCGAGGCAGCTGGTGTCCCACGATGTACCAGCTCACATCTGGCAACTCATGTCTAAACTGGGAGGATCTTTGGAGTCTGGAGAATTCACAGACATCAAAATCAATATGTCCTTTGGTCAAGTCACCTCTGCTCTGAGACCCTACTCTTCTGTACCACAAAGGCTGATGTTTTCTGCTCTTTGTGAGCTTTTAAAATTATTTGGAAATTGAATTTTGAGATCTCAGTCTTTTCTGGAGAGAATTCTTCCCTGAGACAGCATTGCTTTTGTCGGCACGTCTGCCAGGTGTTTTTTCAGGTTAATTTGTAGGGTGAAGCAGGCATTTATGGCAATTACAGTCCCTCCTTTTTCCAGTTCTTTCCAAAACAAATGTGAAAAACATAGAGATGTGTTCTCTGTAGGAAAATGTAGGAATAAAACCTCCTTTTCTGAGGCTTTCCAATAGTGTTCATGAAAAGGGTCTGTGCTCATACCAAATATTCTAAAATATGTACATTTGTCACATGTAAACCACTGAAAACCTAAATAAACAGAGGCTACAGGTTTTTCTTTATGCAGATTAGGTTACAGACTGCAAAACAGCTGCAAGTTGGCAACCACTGAGAGGTGGGATTGGATTGGCTGCCTTCTCAAACAAAGTGCCACCTCAGAATGAAAACGTGAGAAACAAAATGCTGCATTTCAGCTTGGCAGTCAGCCCTGGTCAGAATTTGAACAGGAGGCTTCTTTGGAGTCCTTGGACACTGAGTGAAATGTCTCTGACAATTCAGTTTGTGCACAGAGATAATATGTCAGCATATCAAAATGCAACAGGTTTTGCATTGAGGATCCAACATTTTTCCGACCTCTCCTCTCCTGGTAGCCTTGCTCTAAAGAGGGTTATTGTCTTTCCTTTGTTTTGGAAACTTTGTCCATTATCTCTTTCACCTAATCTGGCTTTTTTTCAATGTGTTTAAAATGCATCCTATACATTTTCATTTGTAGTTAAATTTCTGGGCTGCTAAACAGTGATTCTTGGCGTGTATGCTGCATTTTCACTTTGATTTTGAGACCTTCCTAACAATAAACTATAAAAGCCACCAGATCATTACTTCTAAGGATGCCACACTGCTATAAATGCAACCCTCTATAGCTGAAAAATAACAGTGACATTCCTCTATTCGTCTAATCCTTGATTTCAAGACATCATCAGATCAAAGCAAACGACTCAGCCAGCGTATGCTGGGTTTTCTTTATTTCCAAAAGAAATACCACAACTTGCAGAGCAGAAAATCCCCTGTATCCTTCTATAAAATCCTTCAGAATGAGACACGCTTATGGCTGTGAAAGGAGGGAAAAAGCAGATAAAATTCTGACCTCCTGTAGAAATGAAACTCCTCTGTTATTTCTGTCACTGAGGCTCTCATTTCACCCAAGAATTGCAACTGTGACTTCCTTTAAAAAGTAACTTGTTTCCTTAAACAGTTTTTTTAATAAATGCAGCACTATCACCCAAGGTATGGATTTGTGCTGGTGGAAAGAGATGCTCCATTGTGAAATGCAGCCTCTAGAAATTAATTCCCTGTGAGTCAGTTTTGCTGCACTTGGTTTGGTTTTTTTCCCCTTTTAAACAGACTCATCAATTTTTAGGCCAGATGAGATCACTTTAATTGTTTTGCCTTTCTCTCTAATACCAATTATATCCAGGCATGAATTATTTCCCATTCGAATTACACAGTATTTCAGTTGAGAAATCCTATTTTGATTTGAACAAAGGCAGTGATGGAGAACCCACAACAGCCTTTACTAAATCATTTCAGTGGTTAATAACCCCCTGCTTAGATAAATTGTAATTTCCTTTGCAGTCTGAATTTGTCCAGCTCCAAAGAGCAACCCCAAGATAGTGCAGTACATTTGCTGCTGAGGTTGAAGAGCCCACTACCACAGCTTTGCTCACTGCACAGAGATTGTGAGTGTGTCTGCCTTTAACTTTTTCTTGGGTACACTAAACAGCTGTCAGATGAAGAAATTTTCATCCTACCTATTCCAAGGTGTCCTAGCAGAAGTGACTAGCACAGCCAAGAAAACCCTGCATGCACCAAGGATCTAGTGTTACTGATATTCTCTTGTCTTTGTGCATTCTTTGCTCGTGTTGGAGCGATGGCTGAGCTTCACAGGCCGTGTCTGAAGTTTCCCCTCCCTGCTTGATCAGAGCCTTCCCCCTTCCTGCCATTCACAAAGCAGAAAGTCACCAGACCTGCTAGAACAATACCTCATGCCATTTCTCCCTAACCCACTTCAGCTGCAATGGTCCATGTCAAAGAAACAATTCATAAACGAACGGGAAGAAAGCAGCACATTGCCCTAAGTGTTGAGGCTAACCCAGATCCCAGTGACAGAACGGGGCTGGGGAGCGATTGCGTCAGCAGCTGCCCTGGGTCACCTGCACATTCCATTGAACAGCCCTTCTCAGGACCCACTTTTTCTGGAATATTTACACCTATCTTAGTACCCAGCTGTGCCCTGTCCCTTCAATACTCATGGCCTTGTATTTGCTGATGGTTAAGCTCACCAGACATCGTTCTGAGCAGGCACCTCACTGTGTTAGAGTGTGCAGCATTTGTCAGGCTCTTTGCTTGCTCTGGCATAACCAAACAATTTTGCTCCATTTCCAAATTTCATTAATTCTTTTATCTGTAAAATAAAAAGGCTACGGTTCTTCAAACCTCTTAAGCAATTGCAGTTCTCAAGATTGATGATCTATTACTAATAATGTTTTATAGTTTTCTCTTTCAGTGAGTTATTGTTGTAAGTCCTTGCCAAATTTTAATGAGGAGCCCCACTGACACACTTGTGGGAACCTGTGAGGGTTGCAGACACATAACCCTCAATGTTGTCTTCAGAGATCACATAAAGACAGCTGCAGTGTTCATCAGTCTCCATTCACCACGTGGAGCAGTTACTTTCTCCTGGTGACTCCCTTTTCTCTTCCATTCCCTCAGACATGGAGCCCCGGTGTCTGGAGCTTGTGTCTGGAGCACAAGCTTTCAGAAGGACTTGTGTCTCCTCTAGCAACTGATTCTTACAACAGGCACCATGAAGTGTCACCACAGGGGAAATTTTAGTACGGCTGTGTCTTCATTATCCTTTTGCCATCACACTTTAAGCTTCCTCTCAGGTTCCTTAGAAATATGTTAATTTAAAAAAGAAGTTATTTTCAGCAGAAGAGAGATGAAACACAGTGCTACATGTGTCCAGTTGCTGAGGGTGGGGCTCCCATCATCTCTCAGACAGCCTGACCTCTGCATGTTGGCTTATTCCTGCTGAACTGCATTTGACTTGAAAGAGTGAAAATAATGGCTTTGCTTCTTACTAGTCTAGCTCATATATCAGTCAACAATTGGCTTTGCCAAGGGCGACTCTTGCTCTGTTAATCCACAAGCTTGCTCTCCAGAGTCCTTCACTGTGGCCTCACCCAGCTTGCCAACTTCTGGGTCTACTCAGGGCTTCTTACTCACACACAGCACAGAAATAATACTAACAGCATCCACTTAAATCAACAAGACAGCTTTGGGACTATGCTTACAACTGTTAAGTCAAGCATAAATACTTCTGTAAACCTCAAAAATGTAAATTTAGAGTGGGAAACTGCTTGAAAATTCACCTATCACAGGTACTACTGCAGTTCCATATAAACATGAAGTAACTTTTGTTTTAACTTAGTAGGATTCCTAATGAAATATCTTGTGACTGCTTTTTTTTTTTTAATTTATTATGCTTTATTTCAGTAATTGGTTTATGACTGTAATTACTAGTCTTTCAGGCAACACTTATTAAAAATAAATTAAGATGCTGCAAACTCTGGTGATTTCATGATCATATAGATCCATATAAATCACAGTTAATTAAGCTCTTTATCACTTAGGTTTTCCATACACAATGTATTTACAGCATTGCAATAACAGGCAATATTCCTACCTTTGCACGCCAATTTAGTCATATTAAAACAAAAATGGGTTTGTAACAACAGAGGCTGAAAAACAGAATTTACTTAAGTAGCCTGCTGCACCCTAACAATGATATGATGGTGTAAGCTGATAGTGTTTATCTAGAGAGGGGAAAAAACCCCTAGAAATATAAGCATAATCTGAAAAATGCTATTTTTGAAAAGGGAAAATAAAGCAAGCCAAAATAAAACTCTTTGAATATATGTTTCCCTTCCAAGTCTTATCAGAGTTGTTACAGGGTATAATTCTGGCTGCAGTAAAATAAAAAAAAAAAAAAACAAACAAAAAAACCAAATAAACAATGAAACACCTAAGCCAGTTAAGAGTGCAAGTATTCCTTAAGATGTCCAAGCTGAAACGTACAAATATAGTCTGCGCTTGTTTTCTTCTTTACAAGATCCACTCTCTAATAAATTTTTCTTTAATAGCCATTACCACTTCCATTAAAGGTTTTTGTATTAAAACAGCTATGGAATGTCTCCTGACTTGCAGAAGTCTCTGAGTGGTAAAGTTAAAAACCAAAATGTGCTGTTGTCTTCAGGAGTTAGAATCTTTCAGGGACAACTCCACTAAAACTTCCAGGCCAAGATTCAACAGTTGCAAGTTTTGATCTTCAAAAGGGTATAATTCAAAATAGAGATGGTTTTTAATGCTTGTGGAATAAAGAAAATCATCAGTCAACCAAACCACTTGCACTGACCTTCTCAATTTTTGCTTTCATATTTATTATGACTGGAGAAATCCACCAGTTAACAATTATTAACTTGAACTTAATGCACTAGAAAGTAGTTGGGAGCTGCTGCCACCTCTCCCTGCACACATGAAGGCCATGCTAGGTGAGAGGTGTCTGGCTGTGCTCTGGAGGGGGACCCATGGCACCTTGAAGGGACTGGCAGGTAAGATGTCCCTCTGCAGCCCAGCACTGGCTGACCAGCACCTCCAAGGCCTGAGATAAAACAATATTAGTAATAAATACTGATTTCAGGCTGAAATGACTAACATCACTAGTAATTTATTAAAGCTGGATGCTGTGTGGATGAATATTTTCAGGCTGCTGGCATAAAGTAATGACTTGATGTATCAACATTTCCTCATATAATCACTACACAGTTCCTACAGATACACACGTATTATTGCTTTATGCAATACATCCTTGGAAATCTCTGTCACATTAGTTTAGTGACTTTGATGGCTGCTTTTGTGAGATGCTACAATCCTGACTGGCATGGAGCACCTCCAATGTGAGAGGTAGCATGTTATCATCTCACGTTTTCTGTTTCTTCATCAATATTTTTTCAAGTGAGTGCCCTGCTCCCAAACACCCAGCAACTCATTTCTTGCTGTGGTATATTGATAAGCTGAGTATATTTATGAAAAGATTAGGAGCCATGCTTTCTTAATATTTATGAATTCATTTGTATTTCACTAGCCCTGAAAAAATCATTAAATAAAACAATAAGGTGCATGTTGGAGCCAGTTTGAAAGAGAGAAAGGTTTTGTGAAATACTGTATTTTAAATGTTATTTTAGCAGGTGGGAGCAGCATACTTATAATGGCCAAAAAAAAAAAAAAAAGGAAAAGATCATTAAAA
The DNA here is from genome assembly GCF_014805655.1 of Passer montanus. Taxonomy (NCBI): domain Eukaryota; kingdom Metazoa; phylum Chordata; class Aves; order Passeriformes; family Passeridae; genus Passer; species Passer montanus. The sequence continues at coordinate 9,735,162 of NW_024363160.1, read as the reverse complement.
AGCAAAAAAAGTCCAACCTCAAATGTTACCAAAATGTCACATCACATAGAAACATTTTCAAAGAGGAAGATATGTTCTTTCTTGATGCACCAGTTCCATAATATTGTGACATTTACATTCTAATGATAACTAAACTTTGATCTTCGGGAAATTTTAGAGCAAAGAGCCTGATTTGCTGTGATTTTGCCACCTCCCTGAGGGAACTAGATGCAGCCTGCAAACCTCACAGGAGTTATACAAACAGAAAATAAGAAAGTAAAATATTGGGAAAGATGGCTGTTTGGATTATGAGTGCACAGAGAAGTCACGAGGATTAACCAGGTTGAACACTGAGGTTTGGTTAAGGATAGCTACACAAAACCCATGCAAACACTCCCTTGCATTTAGAAGGACAGGGAGCTGAAGACGTAAACCTGAACCCATCTATCTTTTACTGACACTGGGTCTTGAGAAGCTGGGAGGTAATGGGCTAAAGGGATTGCAGAGCTTCAGCTTTACTCCTAATCCATGTCACAGAATTAAAACTAACAAGGGGAGGAAATCCTGTAAAAACCCTCCTTGGGAGGGAATAAAGGACATCATTCTGCATACAGCTAGGTAGAGTACAGCTGGTGCTGCTCTCTCAGCAAGCTGGAGGCTGTGGAGCCTCCTTACTTTTACAGGGTGTGCTGTCACAAGTCCTGATAAAAATACCTACTTTAACAATTAGCTTGGGCTTGACTCAAGTTGCAGGAAAGGTTTGCACTGATGGTGAAATACTGGCATCTGGATGCTGCTGAAGGCAAATCCCCATTGTACACTGCAGCCATTCTCTCCTCTCAGAGCCTGGAAGGAAAATTTTCCCTCACAATGTTTTTCTTTCAAAAGCCCAGCAGCTACTGAGTTTTCAGGAACTGTTTTATTTCCTTTGGTGTGCTGGGAAACTGTTTGCCTTTAATGTGAGTAAAAAGGGAAAGAGAAATTTTACCTGGGTTTGTACCTTGCTGGATCCTGCAAGGCACATCATGCAACTCAGTGATATATTGGAGTGAGCAGGTATCCGGGGAGATAGCAAAAAAAAAAAAAAAAAAGGAGGTACATAATGCCATGCAACCAAAGATGTTTTGCTTATGTAATCATCTGCTATCATACCCCTATCCTGGGCAATGTTGTGCTTCTCCAGTTTGAAGAAGCGTTTAGGTTCATTGAGGTCTCCCAAAGGCCAGCACCTTCTTCCCCAAAGGAATTTTCATCAACTGCCCTTTAAATAATATATGGGACAGAATCAATTAACTCTTAAGGATTAGAATCTGAGCTACATGAAATAAATTCAACTACTTGCTCCTGTATGGACTATTTGCTGTAAGTAAGAATCTCCTTAGTGTCAGAGTGCTCAAGATAATAGTCTGTGGTGTGACTTTTCAGAGCCAAATTATCAAGCAATGTATATTCTGTGTATTCAAGTAATTCAATGATACCATCAATATTAATCTTTCTGCTGGAACTGATGCATAGCAAAATATCTCCAATGAGAGAAATATGGGGCTTACTGCTAAAATTCTTGTATAAGCTTTTCATACAATAATTCTGAACTTCAAATAATATAATGTTACTTTGAATTAAAAAATGAAATTCTCCCATCTCCCATCTAAAAATGAAAAATGTCTTTTCTGATTGACATAGAGTGTTTAAGGGTTAGAGTTCTTCTTTGCAGGGAAATATCTGTGGAAAAAAATACAAACTTTGCAAATTGTTCTTGGTTTGCTTAGTTAATAACACTAAATGTTTTATATTTAATTACAGTAGATTGCAATTCACTATTTCAAACAGATTTAAAACCTAATAAGCATCAGACTGCAGAGCAAATACTCTTCTTTTGTGTACATAACGACTTCCAGCTTCTCAACCTTTTGTAATATAAGTACAGGAAAAAGAATTTAAAATATGTACATAAAGAAAGATACACTAGAACATTTTGTCTGTTCATTGGAGCTGGATAGTCAACACGACAAGAAAAATTAAACTGGGATTTAGAGACAATTCTTTATTTTGCAGAATGAAGAGCTTTCATGATTTTACTTTAATTACCTTCTTGTTCAGTTTTTCCTTTGTTGTGTAAAATATCAATGAGATTTCTGTCTTCTATTTTCCATTGTTATGAATCTCTTGAGCAAAATTGCTGCCTTCAAGTAAGAGAAGAGAAACCGGAGACAAAGGCACAGAAATGTTTAGGCAACAGATTACATTTAAAAAAAAAAAAGAGGGAGAGAAAGTACATATTAATGAAGTAAAATTTATAAATATTTTTATTTCTTCCTACTGCAGAAACTTTCTGACCTCCTCCAGGAGAATTTCCTAAAACTGCTGGGAAGGCAGCAAAGTAGAAGATGGATGGAGAGACTGCAGTGCTCTTCCCTTCTCCCCCTGCTGAGCTCTGCCACAAGACAATGCCAGCTGAGCTCTGTCCTCTTCCAGTCCCTTTATCTACTTCTTAGTCCTGCCTTGTCTGTTGTTAGACTTCTAAGCTGTATTGGGAAGGAAAAGAGCTAGAAGAAACACACTGAGAAAACCTGCTGGCTAACCCTGGGAATTAGGTATATTCAGGTCACTGCAGCTCACACAATGTGGCAGCTGAAGTGAAGCAGCATCAGAAGACCCATAAAATCATTCATGTTGGAAAAGACCTTTAAAATCCTTGAGTCCAACCATAAACCCAGCACTGCCAAGTCACCACTAAATCATGTCCCTAAGTGCCATAACTACACATCTTCTAAATACCTCCAGGGATAATGACTCATCAAAGGAAAACCTTTTTCTAAAGCAAAGAAGTCTGAATTAACCAAAGCTTGGTAGCATGAGGATAAGATTAATAGCAGTGTACCACTTCTAGAATTAGGTGTTGGCAGAAAGATATTTGTTTAAAAGAATTCTTTCTTTAAAGAAATACACTGCATTATTATCATAACTGTAATAAACCCAAAAGATTTCAATCATAATTTTGTCTGGCAAACTAACTGTGAAATAACAAAATCCCCATAACTTTGCTTTTGGTATGTGAAAGAGAACACATCTAAATTAATCCTCACATCTTTTCACAGCTAGATTGATGAATAACTATGTCCTAGAGAACAAAAGTAGGATTTTCAAAGACTGGAAAGCAGAGAAGCTGAACTACTGCTCCTTCAATCACCTTTTGCTCCACACTGATGATTGTCAAGAAAGTGGGATGGAGACCACTGAGGACTCAAGACACCACAGCTGAGGACAGATAAGTTCTTCTTTTCCAAAAGGTTGTTTAGGGGAGGCAGATAGCCTTATTCCCAAAAAAAAAGATCTGCAATGGTTCTTCAGTCATGTAAAACCCCAAGAATTTGAGACACCTTCATGATATTTAGTATGAATGCAAACAACTCTTCCCAGGTCTTTGTTTTCCTTTTTCCAAGTTTTTCATGGGTTTGGCCTCAGGGTCCCTTACTCTTGAACAACTCTAGTGTAGAAAGTAATAGTTGTTAGTCTGGTTATTCTGAACCCCAGGAGAGTATTTTTGCAGCAGTCCTTACCATCCCTCTGAGCAATGAACTGCCCTTAATAGCACAGCATCCAGCTTCAGGATGTGTCCATAGGCACTATTTCACCAATATCTTGTTCTGGGGAGAGGCTTTCACCTGGGACACCTTCAATTTGGGTTCAAAGTCTAGGTGTGTGACAGAGATTATTTTGTGGATGTGAAGCCACTCATTGTCTCTGTGCTTTATATCTGAAATGGGGAGGACCATGTTTCACCTGTAAGAGGCTGAGGTAGTACTAATTTGCTGTGGTTTCAGAGGATGGGAGAACTGCATCAGTGCTTAGAAGATTTAGCAGAGTCACATCTGTATAATATCCAAGAGATTATCACTGGGTGGATATTATGTTGGGGTTTTAAATAGAAGTGGAATATAGTATGCCTCTGCCAGCTCAGAGGAACAGGTCTCACTCCCACTGCAAGGTCTGAGCAGACCTCTCATTTCAGGAGGAAGTCCTTCATCTTGCTTTCTTGTCTGCCTGCAGATGGCTTAAAGACACTACAGAATATTTTTCCTAAGGTAAAATATGCCTCTGTAGATGACAAGGTTTTAAAAGGTTGTTTCTTATCAATTGAATTCTGAGTTGAAATTGAATAGTGGCTGCCTTAGACCAATATATAGCTTGTAAAGTGAAGGCCTGACAGACAAAATACACACCTTCTTCTATCTTGTATTTATTCTTTTTTATGGCCCAGTCAAGACAGGAAACATAAAATGCACTATTACATTATAAACTTACTTGTGCACTACCTTCCTGGGGAAGGTTGGTGTAAGCTGGATGTCCCCCTCCTCTCACTAAGGCCCACAATCTTTATAAATGACAGTCTCCTCTCTTTCTGAAGATGTCTCCAAGAGCCATTACCTGCAGGTCCCTGCTCTGCTGACAGCCTTGGGGAGCAGCATGTCTGGTGAGCATGGATGTCTCTCCCCAGCTGTGTCACCTGTGCCCACATCCTTGCATGGCACTGACTGCTGTGGCTCTCTTCCCCACCATGTGGGAGGGCAGACAGCATTTTGGGAATGAATGTGCAATACCAGACAAGAAAGAGGGAGAATGGCTAAAGCCAGGCCTTCCTCAAAGGTCTGTATTTCTTCTCAGCATCTGAGTTGCATGGGAAGATGTAGATCTCCAAGCTGCTCTCTGCAAACAACTTCTGTGATGAATTTAGACTCTCTGTGCCTCTTGCTTGCCAGAAATTCTTGTGAGAATACACCAGACATGAAGAAAGGCAGAGAAGCAGCCACAGCTGGAGCCTGGCCAGCCCAGCTGGCATGGTGGTGTGTGTGAAGCCCCTGGAACCTGTCCAGGGACAGAATGGTGGGGGAAGCTGCTGGCAGCACGACCTGCTTTCCTTCTCCCACACATGACAATAGCCAGGTCATGGTAAAGGGAAAGCCAGACTTGGAACAAAAACAGTGGGCTGCACTCATGAGAACTACTGCAGCACCGAACAGCTGGAGACCACTGATGTTTATCTTTGGGGAAATGTGGCTGTTTCCATTTTGCCTTCATGTTGCTACACTGTTTGCAAGGAAGGGCAACCCCTTCCAAAGATAAACCACTGAGCAGCTGAGCCAGAAGAGCTATACAGTGATTCAAAAGGCTTTGACCTGTTTGTGTATCACACCACACGCCCCTGTAAACATGTGTTGTCATAATGGCAGCACTGGAGCGTCTCTTTTGTCAATGTACTGACTTGATCTACTGAGAAGTCCCTCGGTGCGATGTGTGCTCAGGTAAATTGTGCTGATTAGCTTTTCAAGAGGGGCTAATAAAAATCACATCAGCACTATTTAACAAAAAGGTAAATCAGGAAATCTTTTGGAACTGGGCAAATATTTGGCATCAGTCATGTGTTTCTGTGAACAAACCTTTTTAGAGGGGCTGCTGATCCACTGTCTATAAAGAGCCATGCGTGCAGGTTAGGAGTAAAAACTGATGTTGCTAAAATGTGTAAGGTAAATATTTTGTTTTACAGCTGAAGAACTTGTGGTAATCACACTTTCAGGACTATACAAAAGGAATTATATCCTTTTCTGGGCTATGAGTGCAGACCAGACAATTTAGCAAAGACACCTAATTTCTAATCTAAAGGCTTCATCAAGTGTTTTCATTACTAACACTAACTGTAATGCTTGACTAAAAAGAATAAATAAATAAAATAATGTGGTGGGGCTAAGGGATTAAATGAGCCCAGTTTTCTGGAATACATATATACAGACAATCACCATAACAGCTTGTCCCAAATTGAGACATTTTGTAATCTCCTGGCTTTATCTCATATCATGATAGTAACAAGACACACAAGCTTTTCCTTGAAAATGTGAGCAGTTCTCTTTCTTTCTGTATAACTGAAGGCTAAGCCTGCAAGGATTTGTAGAATAACTCCAGGGAGGAAGTTTCTAGGAACAGAACTCATTGTACCCAGAAACGGTTCTTGCTATGCTTGTAGGAGTACATCCTGCAGGCAGCTTCCCAGCAAGAGAGAATAACTCTAATTAGAAATGTGGGGGGGCATTGAGCTAGAATGAAGGTCAAGAAACTTTGAAAAAGATTTGCATTTTATAAGAGCTTCTACAATATGTAAATGCCCAGACATTTCATTAAACAAAATCTGTTGAATATCAATAATAGAGTTGGCTGGTGTCTCTTGATTGTACTATAGCCTTCACATCCAGTATTACCTTCTTTTTCCATAAGCAGGGATAGATTTTTACAATTAGCTACAGCATTTGTTGGACCTAATAACAGTAACTTCTTTCCTTAAGCTGCTCTTTTCCAAGGTCAGAAGGAAGTCGCCTTCTCTCCTTCAGCATCGCACTGTTGTCATGGAGTATCAGTCATGGATAGGTTCTTTCATTTTCCTCACGTGAATCCCAGTCATTACCAAATGCAGCAGTCCTGGCTGGGGGGAAGAGGGATGGAATAGGAAACCTGTTTGATCCAGCACAGCAAATACTCTGTTGAAGTTGGGATTCTTCCAAATTCCCTTCATCTGTGTCTCAGCATTATTCCTGCATATTCTCAGATGAAGGAAAACACACTACATCTTCATGTGTCTAGATCATAACAATTGGTTTCAATCATGACAGAGCTAAAATTGCCAATGTAGATAGTAACTTCAACTGTAATTTAAATGCTGGACTCAAAAAAGAGAATTCAAACAGAGTCTTTTTATCTACTATCTTGGGATGCTGTAGGAGGGCAAGAGAAACCATACAGCTGGAGTATGTGGTTTTTCTCTGCACTAAAAATTCCTTTTATTGAAGAGGGAGGAAAATAGTAGAATTTCAAAATCTGTGTATCTGATGAGAGAAAATTTTTTGTGCCTAATCTGGAAAGAAAAACAATCCATTGCTATGGTAAAGGATTTCTTCTGTATGTCTGCCAAGGTCATTGAATGCATAAATCCAGGGAGAGTACAGACTTTGAAAGCAGCTCAGCTGTTTCCCCACAGCAGCTCTCTTAGGACTCAGAAGGGTGAGAGAGTTTTCTTGACATTGCAAAACTGTTAAATACCACTGAAAATATTTTTCCTACTTTTGGCAGTTTGAGATCTCAACAACATGTAATGGATCTACTGATACCCAAGAGATTTCTATGGACAACAAGTCAGTATGCCCACATTTCTTTCCCAAGGTCTCCTTCCTTCAGAGATCCCACTGTGAGCTTTCTGTGTCACAGTCTTTCAACAACTGGGCTTGTTTTCAGGTTCTTTGAATTCAGGTCACTCTGTTCTCTGTTTTTTTTTCCATATCTGCTTTGCAAGGCTTTGCAATTGAGCAATTCAGAGCATGTGTATGGGTTAAGCCCCTCAAAAGTCCCTTCCTCCAGCCAACACCTTTCTCCTGAAGTAACCCATATGATTTCAGAAGTTTTACTGGAATTGAAGAACATCACGGTATCAAAACACAAATGCTCAGTGAAAAAGAAAGTTCTGTTTCAATGTACCCAAGTTGCCTCCTGAGTGCAACTGCCTAAGTGCCTCTTGGTACATCTGGCTACCTGCTACAGACTCCTGAATCCCAAGAAAACATTTGGAGATGAGAGATGTGGTGTCACAGCATGGGCTTTCAGCGCTGTGGTGGGAAGCCTGAGTCTTTCAGCTCCATATCCTGAGAAATGTAGAAGTCCTGGCCTTGCTCCACTGGTGGAGCTCTCAGGCTTTCCAAGTTGTTTGTTCTTGGAGAAACTGGAGAATATGCAGTGGAAGGTTAACAGGAGAGTGAAAGTCCAGCAGTATGAATCCTGTAATGAAAGGCTGGGCTTCTTTAGTCTGGTGAAGAGAAGGCTGGGGGGAATTCAATAGGAGCCTACAGATTTTCAGAATCACAGAATCATGCAATGGTTTGGGTTGCAAGGGACCTTAAAGATCATCCAGTTCCAACCACCCTGCCATAGACAGTAACAACTTCCACTAGTCCCAGTCTAATCTGGCCTTGAACACTTCCAGGGACGGGGCATCCAAAGGTGCTCTGGGTAACCTGTGGTATTGCCTTGCCATCCTCACAGTGAAGAATTTCTTCTTAACATCTAATCTAAACCTACTCTGACAACCTGTGGTATTGCCTCACCATCCTCACAGTAAAGAATTTCTTCTTAACATCTAATCTAAACCTACTCTGAGTTTGAAGCCATTTCCCTTTGTCCTGTCACTACATGCTTTTGTAAATTGTGCCTCTCCGTATTTCTTGTAAGTTCCATTCAGGTACTGGAAGGCCACAATGAGGCCACCCTGAAGTCTTTTCCAGGCTGGGCAATTCCAACTGTTTTAGCCCTTCTCCATCAGAGAGGTGCTCCATCTCTCTAATCAGCTTGGTGGCCCTCCTCTGGACTTGCTCCAGCAGGTCCATGTCTTTCCTGTGCTGGGGACCCTGGAGCTGGATGCAGCCCTGCAGGTGGGGTCTCACCAGAGTGGAGTAGAGGGGCAGAACCCCCTCCCTGTCCCTGCTGGCCAGGCTGTTTGGATGCAGCCCAGGACACGTTTGGCTCTCTGGGCTGTGAGTGCCATTGCTGGGTCATGTCCAGCCTCTCACCCACCAATGCCCCCAAGTCCTTCTTGCAGAGCTGCTCTTGATCTGTTCACCCCCAGCCTGTGCTGGGACAGGGGGCTGCCCTGAGCCAGGTGCAGCTCCAGCACTTGGTCTTATTAAACCTTATGTGGGTTCACTTCTTGAACCTGTCCACACTTGCACAGTGTGAACTGCACCACTCAGCTCGGTGTCATCTGCACATTTGCTAGGGTGCACTTGATCCCTTCATCTATGTCATAAATGAAGATAACAAATAACACAGATTATTTATTAATGTAACCAGTGTTGCAAAGATTATACAAATCCTTTGTAGTGGCAGACGTGATGAAGGGCAATAGCCACAAGCTCTGTGCTCAGTGGTTCAGGACAGGCATTAGGAAAGACCTCTTTACTGAGGTGACAGCACTGCACCAAAGCATGATATCCATTGATGTTGTAGAATCTCCATCCTTCAAGTTTTTTGATATTTAGAAGAATTAGACAAAGCCATGGATTCATGCAGTGTTGATGACAAACATACTTTTAGCAGGAGTTTGAACTAGACAGCTCCATATGGTGCCTGCTGACCTACACTTCCATGAATCTATGGTGATTTGAAAACTTCTAGGAGTCCTGCTCTTCAGATAAGCAAGATCACAGGCAGGAACAGCTTATTTATCTTTCAGAAACAGATAAACAATCTGCACTTTTCCTCCCAGGACAGCTGTACTTTTTCCCTCTCCTTCCTCAGGTTGCATACTTGCTGAATTTCCTGTCTGTGAGAACTTCAGAGAGGTTTAAACTTTGTTCTGTGTTGAGACAGCAAGCATTTCACATCTGTGGGTTTCCATGGGACCACATTAAGGATGTTGCCACCATGAGTAAATCACTGTCATAGCCAGGCTGGCAGATGCAGATGAAGACCTGAGATCACCAGCACAAACCTGCCCCAATATTCATGGAACAGTTTCAGTAGCTGGGCTGACACTTCCAGGCATCTCTCCTCCCAAATACGCCAGGTGGGATTGTTCTTATCTTCAATGTATCATGCTCCATCCAAGAGGGAAGTTGGAGTCTTGATATCTGTCTCCCCTTCTGGTGCTGCACCTGGGCTTATCCCCCAGAATCAGGCTTGCCATTAAGAGTATTTGCAATAATCTCTGCAAAGTTGCCAGAAAACCTTGCTGCTGCCTACACTTTACTTCAAACTAATTGGAAGGCTTTTCTGTGATTTTTTTTAACCACTCAGCAGCAACAGCAGCACAGTCTGAACCTGTAAAACAGCTCCACTGAGCACATCAGCTGAGTCACTGCTTTTTACCATAAACCCCTCACAGCAGAACCTGGAGGAATCAATAACACCAAGCAGCTTAGTAAAAGTGCTGAGGTTTTGCAAGGTTCTTATATAGAAACACACCAAGTGTTCACAGCAGGAAAAGCACCTCAGCTTATTAACACTGGAAAAAGCCTTTAATTCACCACACACACCGAGGTGCCACCTCTATGATGAGAGAAGGTGATGGCTGAAGAAATACAGGAAGGAAGTGGAATCAGTGACTCCACAAGAGGGGGAAAAGATCAGTTTTATAACAGCCTTGGAATACTGTTAATTTCATTTTGTATTCATCTCTATTCTGAGCACAGAGCCTGCATTAATACATGGATCCTGAACAGAGGCAAAAGATGAGCTCTTCTTACACTATAATGCTGAGCTGTCTGAGGGCAGGAGCACCACAGGCAAGCTGAATGCCCTCTCCCTTAGCAAGCCACCCTGTAAATCCTGCTATTTCTGGGAGACTGTGTTCCCATTATCCTCTGTGGAAGGGATAACAATATGCCAAATCCCACAAGAGTAGGGGAGGCTGTGCTACTCTCACCATCTATGCAGAGCAAACTCTCAGCCTTGCAGCATTGCCAGTGGCATGAGTCAAGAGTCAGAATAACAGCCTGTTCCCAACTTCTTGAACACACACACACAGACAAACAGACACACAGACATGCACACACACACACACACACACGTACATGTACACTCCAGTTTGCATTCTGCATCCTACAAATCTCTTCTAAGGAACTTGCCTCTAAGTATTGGCCAGGCTCCTTTGATAACTCTGTGAAACTCTTTGCATATTGCAGTGATTTTTGTCTTGCCTGCTCTAAATTTTGGAAGACCTGCTGGATGTTTCACCAGAATAAACACATTGAAGCATAACACTAGCTATCTGCTACACTTTTGTTCACTCTAGATGCAAATTTATATGAAAATGGACAAGTGTCTCTTTCTTTTGACAATTTTTTTCCATCTTGCATCAACATAGCATTTGATTTCACTTTTTCCCTCTTCTTTGTTTTAACTTTAGTCTGTGAAAAGGTGGACACTCCATCCAGAACAGTAAGACTTTCCACAGCCAGCAAGTAGATTTCTTTGTTTGAAATCCTATCCCAGCACACACTAATCTCTTATCTGGTAATATTTTGTGATTATAATCACAAGGTTCTTCTAATTATTACAGTATCTTCTTTATTCAGTTATGAAAGCGGTCCCTGGGAACTTGAGTGCATTCCACAGGGCATTTGAGTTCTCTGACACTTCAAAGTCTGTGATTGCGCTGCAGCAGCAGCGGTGACCTCCCCCTTGAAAACTTTTAGGGCCAAAGAAAGAAGTTACAGCAGTGCAGGAACACCAGGTACACCAGTTTAAGGAAGTGCAACCAGACAGATTACAACCTAGGTGTCCCTAGGGTGAGCTAAGGCATTGTCTCCTTCAAAGAGGCCACTGGAACACTGTCACAGCACCCCAGGGGCCACTGCTCTGTCTTTCTTCACTTTTCACCCCTCGGTTTAGCTGCTAAGACGTGAGGAATATGAGCAGGGCACCTTATGCATACACAGGCCATGGTAGTATTGGTTTTGCTAGGGTTGAGCTGACCTTTTGTGTTTGACATTTTCGGTTTGAAAGAAAACAATGGTGTTTGCCTTATATGACATGTAGACTTGCTAAAACCATCCAGCTTCCACACTGTCTGGGGATATTGAATCCATGGTCTGCAAAATACAGTGCTTCTCAGCTGTTGAGAATGAACCTGTAAATGGCAAAGAAAAGCCTGATGGAATAATAAGGGGTAGTGTAAAGCAGAAACATCCACAAGCCTTGTCTGGATCTGAATTATTTTCTTTACTAGCAAACTCTGATATTTGATTTATTTGCTCTGTGATAATTACAAGGAGAAGTCAAAGAGCAGACAAAAAACTGAGATGTATAAAGCAAGACAGGAAGAGTACTCACATCCCACCTTATAAAAAAAAAAATCTTCCTTTAAATAAAAGGTTTATTTTAGCATCTTTTTTTGGTGCAGCTAACATAACAAACAGATAAAAACCAAAACACACCTGGAGTTATTAATCACATTCTCTTCTGTTCAAATTATTTATCTACAAAGAAGCAGGTGAGAAACACCTCCTCCTGTAGGAAAAGCAGTTGCACCCAAAAAGTTCTCTTGCCTGTCACCTCTAGTGTCCCCCAGCATGACAGAAACACCAAACCTGATACCTCCAGTTTCACGGCCTGTGACTTCAAATTCTTTCCAAAGTAAGCGACCTTTTGAAAATTTTAAATTGCTTCCTACAACTAAGGGAGCCACTTGGCACAAGCTGGGGAGATTCCACTGCTCCTTCTGTATAACACATTGCTGCTGAGTTGTGGCTATGAGAGGATGCACTTTGTCCAATTACTTTGTACCAAGCTACTTTTCACCTTTACAAGCTAGATTGGATAAAGATTTAGAGTCCACACCAAGGGAACCTAGTCTGGTGAGGCTCATGAGTGGCCAGACCAACCAACTGAACCCTTCTTTTACTGTCCTACAAGAAACTGTGTGAAAAACTGCTTAGCACAAGGTGAAAAATGCAGTGAAGATACAACTCGAGATAACATTTTAGAGACTTATTACTGGGCTGAAAGAGGACATCCAGTGATTTATCCTACCTCAGGATAAAGAGACAGCAGGCTGAGACTCCTCTATCATTAGATATGTTAATTATGATATTTTAATGGCTCACATCTTCAGAGCATTGTCACTACAGGGAAGAGAATCCTTAGCAATTCACTTCATAAAGTCAGCTGTCCCAGAGTAATAATTTTTTACTGTATGTTCTTGCACTATTCTGCACAAGGAAGAGTGCAGCTCTTATCTTTCTCTGCAGTTTTCTCTCAATATTTCCTCATTTTTGCTTTAAAAGCACTCTCATATTCTTCTTCCCATGCCCTCTACATATATTTTCTCCTTTGCTGTACTGCAAGAAAAGCAAACTTGCAGTACAAAGGAGGTCTGTTGCTTTGTGTTTTTCAATGGCAAGCCTTTCAACACGTAGGTGAGGCATCTGATGGTCTGTAGGCCTTCAAAGCTGCTCACAAGTAGCAAGCACTGTTGAGTTCCTGCCATCCACATTTGTGCTGACTGACTGAACAAAGTTTCTTCTCTATTATTGCATATTTGCCTTTGGAGAACCATCTCCAGGAGGGTTCTGCACTTGCCTTCTGAGCCCCTGTACCTTATGCAATGCATGGTGTGCTTCTGTCAGAGACTCAGGGCTGTTTGCTGCTGTCACGGGGGAACACAGGGCTCTGAGACCCTGTACCTCAGGGTACCCTGTACCAATGCATGGTGTGCTCCTGTCAGAGACTCAGGGCTGTTTGCTGCTGTCACGGGGGAACACAGGGCTGGGGTGAGGCTCTAGGCACACACTGCAAGTCACTCTTCACAGGCAAAACCAGGACTGGCTGCACACCAAAGGGCTGCAAGTGGCTAAAACACAGCTCACACCCCAGGGTAATGGTGAAACTATTGTGACTATCTCACAAGTGCCAATTCTGACCCCATCAGCAATCCTGCAGGAGAGAATGAAGCTCCTGAGAATGCACTAATCTCTATCTCCCTACTGCCAGTGTCTCAGGATCTCCTCTGGTCAAGATGACCCCGAGGTGTGTTAAAAGTCTCTTTTTCCCAACCCAGCTGTCGAAGAAGAAGTCAGAATCTTCGGCTCACATTCTCAAGGTTGTTTATTATTTCTTATCTAAAACATTTTCTGTCTGGCCTGCCGAGGTCTGTTCAGCAGGTCAGTCTGAGGCACACTGCCCGCCCACAGGGCTGGTGTTGTCTTTTTATACTATAAACTACATATTCAATATTTACAGTTATGTCCCAATACCTATCACTATGTTAGACAGTGACTTTCTACTTTACACCAATCCCAAAGTGCCACCATCACCAGGAAGAAGAAGGAAGAAGAACAGGACAATGCCCAAATCCCTCCATCTTTCTTCCTAGACCCCCATAGTAAAAAAATCTTCCAAATTCCACTTTTCACCCAGTGACAACTACTATTATGCTATCTAAACTTTTGTGACTTGTAATTCTTCATACAAAGTTGGTAATTTGGTCCATGGATTAAGATCAAAATCCCTTCTTTGGCTTCCTGCCAAGGTCTCCAAGCTCCTGCCAGGATTTTGAGATGTCCAGGGCACCCAGAGGGATATCCCAATTTCCAACACCAGTGCTGGGTATGTGTCTACAAAATCACAGAGGTGTAAGCACACGTGCTTGCAGAACATCTTAGGCCTTGGGATGATGGTTTGAACTGGCTTTTGGAGCGAGGACCACACTACAGTTATTTGCACTCTGAAGAATGTCTGGCTTTTAACCTACTGATTGGACCATGGAGAATTCCCTGAAGGGAGGGATTGCTGGTCTCACAGCGCTGGTTGAGGACAACAGCAGGGCAAATATACTGTTTAGACAGTTGTCCTTGTTAGTTCTTTTTTCAAAGGAGGTTTTGAGCTATCAACCCACTCAATTTTTTGACGTATTCATGGAACACTGTGTACTAAAATTTTGTCTACAGTGAATCTATTCTTTTGGTGGGAAGGTTGTCCATCTGTCAAGCCTTTCCTTCCAAGTCAGGGTGAGCCCTTGGATAGCTGGAGGTCTGTCTTGGTTTAGGGCAAATTTGGGAGAAAATTTTTAAAGGGTTTTTTTTGGAAAGTAGATTTAAGTGGTTATTTTTTAAACTGGTTTGGGATTTTTTTTTTTTTTTTGAGAAAAGTGGAAAAAACCTATTTATTTAATAGGTAAAGTATTTAATAGTACAAAAAATAATGAACAATATTAAACAATAAAACGTTTGTCTGCTCGTAAGAGATTATAAACTCAGAAAGTCCACCAGTGGAAGAGAAGATGGCTCTGCCCATACAGTCAGTCCAGCACTATGCTGAACACGCCCAAAATGTGAAACATCTCCTTCTTTCCATGTATGTCCTGACACTGACAGATTAAACCATTTTTCATTGACTGAGTAATACTTCTCACAAAACAGTGATCTCAGTTGGTACCAAATTATTTGATTCAGAAACTTGGTAGGAAATTTCTCAGTGCAGTTACCACACTCTAAACTCTTCTTTATTTAGTGGCAGTGGGATAATCACAGAGGTGTTTAGGAATTGTATTTTATGTTGTATTTGTATCTTGCATTAGTATTTTGTTTATTTGTATTTATGTATATGTGCCAAACACTTGAAAATGGATGGTGGACACTAGGATCCCTAAATTGCATCTGCACAATTCATGCAAGATTGTGACCACTGTGCCCACACAAATTTTCTCTACCAAGACTGGAGCACCACTTGTAAATAAAACTGTAAAGGATGGAGCCATAAGTACAGAACTTAATGAGGCTGACTTGGGAAAAATGAATTTAAACAAAAAGAAAATGAGCTCTTTCTTTATTCCTGAGTGAAAGAAATGTTTATTTCAGATCCAATGAAATATTCTATTAAAAAGACTTAATTGTGGAGGGACAATGTAGACAGGTTTTTTTAGTAAATTAAATGTTCAGCAAACCAATCATCATTTTTCCAATAGTCATTTAAAAACAGAGTACACAGAAATGGTGATAGGAATACCTAAATTAAATGTGCTTGTAACTTAGATAGTATTTCTACAGATCAGTATCTCACCAGGGAAGAAAAAAACCAAACAATAATAGTATAAAATGAAACTGACAAAGAGTAGAGATTTTCAGTTTCACCAGCATTTATTTTCCCAGAAAATTGCTTTAAAATAGAAAAATTCTAGAAACTAAAAGTGTATTCATTATGAAATGATTTTGCACTAACTTGATAAACAACAAAATAATGGTAGGAAGACTTTTCTGCCCTTTGAGGAACACACTTTTTATTGAGTTTAAAATTATAATAAACCATTGAGAGCCTACTGAGCTAGGTAATAAATGTAGCACAGCAATTTAAGAGTTCATTTCTGTGGCTCTATAATAGTTTCCAGAGGTTTTTTTATCTTAGTAGGGTTTTTATGGTTGTGCAATTGCAGTAATTGAAAGTAGATTAAAAAAATTATTCTCCTCCAGACCTTTCCAGGAGAAAAAAAAGAGATGAAATCTGTACGATGTTTCATCTGGGAGAATATGGAAATATAATTTTCATATAACATAATGGTTAGTATGCCTGTACCTGCAATCTCATTATTACAGGGATTATGTATAAAATTTAAATTAAACTGGACATGCTCTCCTGGTTTGTACACCCATTCCCACCAGCAGAGGCAGTGCAGAGAAAAGTTACAGCTGGCACCCATATGAGCAGAGAAATGGGGTTTCACCAGCACAGCCTCACCAGTGGTGTGAAGTATCAATGCTCCCTGGAGCAGCCCCTGCCCCACCCCATGGCAGGAGAAGCTGTGCTGGTGCCAAGAACTCTCCCAGGCCACGGCAAGGTACAGCCCAGCCTTTGCAATGGGAGCCCGCAAGGGAAACACTTCAGGCTGGAGTTCAAGTTCTGAAGATTGTGCAGAAGATTCTCATGCTGAATACAGAAGAATAATCATGTGAGGAGGGTAAAGAGGGTGAGTAAAAAAATTTGCGAGGGAAGGTGATATCAGGAGGCTGGAGGTAGGCAGGGCAGCACTGGGAAGCTCATATGCAACAGAGGTGTTTTTCTGGGTCCTACCAGCTCTGGATGGGAGAAAGGTGGCAACACCGTAGGCAGAAGGCGCACCCCTCTTGTTTCCAGCTTTGACCAAAGACACAGGATTTTGAAGAAAGTGGGAGTTCAGAGCCTGAATCTGTAAATATGTGAAGATGAGAAGAAAAGTGAATTTTGGCAGAGGAAGTAGAGATATCATCTCAAGCAAGATATGTAGCAAGTGAGAGAAGGCAGACTTAGCATCCTTACAGATACAAGAGGTCAGAATTATGTGGAAAAACTGGAACATGAGCCTTAGATAATACAAAACCTTGAGGAAAAAAAGAAAAAAAGGAAACATATGCCAGGAGATAGGTATCCCCAATACTTAAGTCAGAAAGGCTGAAAGGGAAAGAGCTTGTACTGCTGTGATATTACACACCTGTGGCGAGAGAGCAGCACATAAGCCAGAAAGGCAAGGGTGCTGCAGGTGAAAGATCTGCAGAAGAATCTGGGATGGGGAAGGTGGGAAATCTCACATTTCTTATGTGGGAATTTGATTAGGTGTTCCAAGTCCTTCCAAGCTCTTCAGCTGTGCTGGAGAAGGAATTATACACGGCCATGTCTTAGAAATGCATAGTGACATTAATGAAAAATTATCTCTAGTGTGCTGTGTCCTGCTATGAACGTGCAGGAGCCTCATACCAAGCCCAGTGTCTTGGCAATTTTTGAAAACAACACAAAGAAAATACTTTAAACCAGATGAGTTTTTCATGCTGTATGAAATTTGCCAAATTTCATTCACGTTCTGTAAATAAAAATCCTGTTATCTGAGCCACAGTGACCTCTGAAATCAAGGAGACAGGGATATTGACACACTCAGGAAAAAGTTTCTGATGCTACATATGCATGAAGGGACTCCGGCTGTATCAGCTTTGTGAGCCGGGATAATGGACTCTCGTGGCACAACAGAGCAGGGGTCACTCTTGGAGAGCAGGATGGGGATGGAGTTGCCATCTGCACATTCCCGATTCTCTTCATGATAATCGGCCCATTTTTCAAAACATACTTTGCATGCAAAGGCAAGTGCTTAGCATTTATATTAGCAACATATGTGTCATTGTTTGAGCTGCAAGCTCATTAGCACCTCGGTGTGACGTACCACCTGAACAGAATGAAGCTGGCCCGGATTAAAAGGTACAGGGAAATGGCTGAGGGCAAAGTAGACAGCGGCAAACAATAATATCTAAAAGCAGGGAGAGTCATACTTTTCATTTACCATGCATTTTGATCGATGGCTCTAACAGCCTCCCATTTAAAGGCACACAAAGAACAGTCATGTCCTAAAGGCAATGGCTGTGAGCACGAAGAGAAAGAGTCTGGACTACACTTGGATCAAAAAATTGACCCAAGGAGAGAGGACAAGAAGACTGTTGAATCCCTGAAGCAGCACTGACATTTACATGTGACAAGAAGGTGGGAGAGGTACTATAAAAAAATGCAACTACTACTGTAAAAGATGATTATTAAAAGATCCACAGGCACAGATTGCATCTATAATAGCAGCACTTGTGACTGAAAATCATGAAGGATCAGTATGGATGCTGCTAACAGACTAAGACAGATATGAGGTAAACTGCATGGGCAACATCTTTAACACTTAATTGCAGTAGAAAGTCTGACTTTGTAGAGAATCCTCATCTGTTAAATAGAGAATGAATATTGAAGTGACTTTCTCTCTCTGTGAGGGTCCTCAGAAGGGAGCTGAGGATGATTTAAGTACTTAGATGGATGCACAAGCCACCAAGAAAGGAAAAAAACCAGTGCCAGGACTGATGCTGGTTTCTGGAGCAGAGGGCTGCTCTTGTGCGAAAAGCCTGGCTGGATTTTGTCTGCTCTGTTTAAGAAAAGCATAATAGAGGGGCTTTGAATTAGATATGAAAAGGTGAAAAAGGGCTTCTACTCAAATTAACGTGACACAACCCGATGTGAGGCAGAGCTGTGAGGTAGATCTTACACCTTCTCCTTCTGCCAAGCACGTGAAAACAGTTTTAGTCTCTGCAGATCCATTTTGCTAAAAGACAGGCTAGAGTTTAGTCACTGCTGCAGCCAAGGAAACCTGAACCAGATGCATCTGAAACAGATTAGAAAACAACATCTTGTAAATAAATATTCTCCTCCCCATATCCCAATCCCCTGCTCTTCAGAGTAGGTCCTTTCCTTCAGTCTTGCTCACAGACTGGAAACTTTTACTGACATCCTAATTGCAAGAAACTTTACGCAGTTGGGGAAACCTCTTTCTTTCCATCACCTTTGAGGTCTGGCTGCATTTCTGTGTTTCCTGACCTGCTCAGAAGCCTCCAGCCCCTCTGTATGTCAGTCTCCCTGATGCAGCATCTGCCCTTGAGTAGCCCAGTCTTGTATCCACAAACATTCCCTGTTGATGCCTTCTCTCCCTCCCTGCCAGGGCTCTGACTATCTCAAGTGCAGCAGTCCAGACTAATCTTGTAACAAAATAGATACCTAAGCATAAATGGGGAGCACACAAGTAAAAGCCATCATGCCCTTGCCATGTTTCAGTTAATGTGAGAAGTTAAACCAACACAAAAACTCAATTATCAGAAGGGTAATCAAGATGAGCCCCTTCCTGCTTCATCATATGGGATAACATAGAACTATATATGGAATATAATATATCACATAAACCAGGGAGTCCACTGGATGCTTCAATCTGTGAAGAAAATTAATCAAAGAACAAGTGAAATTATATACCAAACACATGTGCCTATGGCAATGGGGCTGAACCAGAGGAACACCACTGACAGAGAGTGGTAGCAGGAGTTGGTTCTCGTCTTGTGGAGACACTAATCCTGACATTACTAAAAAATGACAGTAAATGCAACGTAGAATAATAAAAGGTGAATATAAACATGAAAAAACAACAAAGAGAACAGATGGCAATTAATACACAAGGGGGGAATTAACACAAAATCAGTTTGGATACTGAACTGTGGCTACAACTAAGCTGGTTTCTGAGCTCAGCTAAACCTGAGCTGATTGCTGCCTGGTTCCTAAAGTACCTAAACACAACATCAAAACCAGCTTGGCATTGGCCTATTCCTCCTCCTCCAGGCAAGCACAATGTTCATTACTTCAGGCACACAGGCCTAAGTACATAAACTCACACAGAGAAGAAAGTTGCTTTGATTAAGTCACCTCCTTTCATTTTCCCACGTATAATTCTCCTGCATGACTGCAGCATTCCAGCCAGCCTGTAATTACAGCTTTGTGGCAATCACCACAGGTATTTGTTGACATTTCTCCACCTTTTTTGCGCAGACAGTTGCTTTGCAGTTGCATGGATAACTAGATCATCTCAAGCTGCCTTTGGAAAGGTTGGAACCTGTGAAGTCTGATTGAGTTTGATATTGTTATAATCTTGACTGTACAGTCAGTGTATCACAATACCACTGAATTTAGATGCAATATAGAAATGAAGATGCACTGTTATAATCAAGCCATCTTATATCCCACTATGGCTTATTTATTTTTTTCTTTACTCATGAAATCTTTGTGGTTTATGCTTAGCTCCCTTTTCCACAACATTTAATCAAATTTTCTTTTATTTTTCTTTTTGTAGGTCTCATATGGGTGTCACTTAAACTGAAAGCAATTAAGAAACATCTGCAGACAACAGAACATTGTCAAGTGAACAATGAAATTTCTTCTAAGAGAAGAGAGAGAGTAAAGCACGCTCTCAGCAAGACTGGGAAAGCTCTGTCCAAACAAAAACCATGTTTATGTCCTCACTGGAGCTCCAGTGTGTTGCAACATATCTCTCAAGAGCACTGTAAACCAAGACAGAGTTGACCCAGACATTGCAATCAGCAATACTAATTAAATTTCAAACACCATCATCAGCTAGTCTGGTTTAGGTATAGTGTTCTTATAAGACATAGGAACATAAAGCAATGATTACTTGCTTATGAAGAAGATATTTTAGTTTAAACTGATATTTATTTTTTTTTTTAATTCTCAAGAACTCACTAGAGAGCCTCATAAAGGTTATATGGAGACATTTTGCCTATCTCTAACCCAATTTCATTTCTTTTATGCTTCATCAGAAGTTAGTGGAATTGTCATGTTTCTTTATGAGATAATTATAACATCCCTGTAAGGTTTTATTACCTTAACACACTGGCATATATTCTCAACTCTAACTCTAATTTAATATGTATTTTTAAATAATTAATATGTATCCTAGACAAGCATGTGGCGCAGCAGAGAAATTAGAAATCAGGAGGGAAAGATGTACCCTGTCCACATTACTATCCTTCCCCTAAGAATAGCCAAGAGGGGTTAGACTCAAAAAAATTGGAACCATCACATTGCTGGTTCCTTCCTGCTGGTAAAACTGACTTTTACACAGTGCTGGCAACCTGAAGAAGCAAATAAAATATGAGATGAGGCTTCCATGATCAGGATCATGTGGTTGAAAATAAATATGGGGAAAAGGGCCAGAGATTTTTGGAAATGTGAGGATAAGAAAGAGGTTTTGCTGGTTTTTTTCTTTATGCAGGATGAGTTTCTCACAGGTCTAAGGAAAAAAAAAATAATAATTTGGTAAGGGCTTGAAGGCTAACTTGAAGGCTGTTGGTATCTGAAAACACCATGAGAGCATCCAACCCAGCCCTGAAACACTCAGCTCTGTACTGCTGATGTTCCAGGCACCACAGCCAAGGGGACAGCACAGATAAATTTCCAAATGTCTCAATGCAGTCTGGACTGGTGCATTTTGCAATAGACCCTGCAAAATCCATGCTATTACCCATTACTTCCTGTAGCTGGATTCATGCTGGGCTCAGGGCAGATCCAGGAGCTGCAGTGTTGACCTTTCTGGAGGGAGCTGACTGAGACCATCATCTGTGGCTTACAGTGAACATGGTGTCCATCCTTTTTCCTCATAAGAGATGGGAAGCCTTTACAGGTTTTTTTTGCAAAATAATGTTTTCTTTTTCAGAAGCAACAGACACTGGCATGACAGGTTTGTACTGCACAGGCTTATTTTTCTTCAGGCAATGGTACTTGTGCTCCTGGTCCCACTGGTATGGCCACAAAACAAGTCCTTAATTATAATAGAAAGCAAAAACAATCATAGTTATTATTTAAAGTAAGGTGAAGGAAGACAAGTGCCACAGATGAAGCAAATACCTGACTTGAATATCTCAGAATTGCCTTGCAACACTTCCCAGGAGGGGGAAGAGCCTTTATCACACCACCAGTTAACAGGGGCATGATCAATGACAGAAGTGTCTGTCACCTTTCACTAAATTTACCACCAAGACCTCTGATATTTCTTCAGAGAAAGGAAATTTGGATTGGTTCAGTAAGAACTGATTGAACTGAGCAATTTTCACATGGGGCATCTGCACATGGGGCAGACACCACAAAATCTGCACAATAACACCCAGAAACAAATGGAAGGATGCTTTGTGATCTAAGTAAATGCCAGTGTATAAAATTAATAGCTCATTTCTTTTTTTTTTATTTCCTCCCCTTTCTCTTTGCCTTGTAGCCATTGGAAATGCCCATCCATACAAGCATTCATTTTAATCAAATCTTCTTCCTTTTCTGTTCTGACATATCTCCTTATGTCTCCTCTCTGGCAATCTTGTCATCTCTGCAGCAAGTTCTTTAAAGCAATTTCTAATTTTATCTTGATCTGTGAATTTTTTGAAGATTCTCTGTTTGAAAAAGACTGGAATAAAAAATAGGCTGAACTGAATAAATAGTTATTCTAACATTTTGATGTCTCATGGGCTCAGAACGCGGGGGTAGGAGGAGGTTCTGACAAACAGCGAATGTATTAAAGCTCCTTTGCAGTTTTCTTTCTGAAACACAGGGCTTTAGGTCATGCAGCCTCCTTAACCTAGGTCAGCTCCATCACAGACATCTGATGCAGGCCTTGTGATGCACCACTCCAGGAAAGAGAAGAAACAGGGCAGGAGGAGATGAGTGAGAGGGATTGATTGGGTTATAAGCCTCTGCTCCATGCAGCTGGAGACACATGAACAATGGAAATGTCTGCAGAAGAATAAACCATAATTGTAGCAACAAGGCATGTCCTGCTTTGCTGTGAAAGTGTTGAAGAAATATTTGATTGCTTTTTGCCAGCATATATCTGCCTTTAGATTAAGAACAATGCTTACCTGTATTTACAAAAGCACTCTGAAAGCCTTAGTTAGAAAACACCGCAAAAATAGGGATACTCCTAAAATTCTTAAGAATGTGCTTTGGCTCAGTGGCTAATATTGGTGTTGTCTTATCAATGATAAATTTAAATTGGCAATTGGTCACTTATTTTGCTAAAGCTGCTTGGTGGTAGGCTTGCTATGTGTTTTTTTAAACTTAGGAGGTGCTCACTCAAAAGGTAAGTCTTCAGTGATTGACAGAGAATACTGTACACAATGCAGCACATTTAAGATGGGGGAAAAGCTTATAATGTAGTTTTTGTGCAACTTGGTAGGCATTGAGCTGAAACTCATACACTCCAAAGGATCCTCTCAAATCCTGCAAAGCTATTGAACAAAATTACTCCACTATTTCTCAAGATAATCAGATATAGTTTTAGAACATTTTCAGGATACGTTATTTCCCTTTTTCACATCTGAATAATTTTTTCCCAAAATTAGTAGTTGTCTTTGCTTCCAGTGTTTTCCCCAAACACCTTTCAATGTCGTCTGTGGGAGCAGTCACAAAGCAATAGACACATGCTAAACATATTGATTACAGAGTAAAATGGTTACCCTGGCAACTAAAAATCCCAGGAAAGCTCTTTAAACTTCCTTCCGTTCTCATGTGACTTCTTTTTATATACTTTTTTCTCGGGTGGCTTGAGAAATCGCGGATATAAAAGTATTTGATCTGAATATACAGCAATGGAGAAAAGGTGATTCATGCCTAGATTATTTATTCCACCAGGAATATAACTACCCACATTACTGCCTTAGTAATCCATCACTTGCATAACAGGCAGGCAATTTTTGTAACTTGGGGGGCAGAGTAAACCTCTCCCACTGATTTCTAAATCTATATTCAGATGTGACCTAAGGAAAGAAATTTAAGGGCTAGAATTTTCCTTAAGTTCCAAGGCAAGCAAGATGAACAGTGTGAAAGAATTAGAATTTATGTGGAGGTCAAAAGTTTGCTCTGCTCTGTACAGAGAAAAGGAAATGATTATTCTCTTTCCACAGATGATTTAGAATGAATGGTGACTAGGTGTGGCAATAGTGACCAAACCAGAGGAGCAGCAGGGTCCAGAGCTGGTATAAGTGGGGTCATGTCATTGCTCAGGCTCGTTCTAGGCACAGCCTGATGGTGCCAGGGTCTTTAAAAGCAAGTGCAATTGAAAAAACACATGAAGCTTAGTTGGGAGGAAATTTAGACCGCTCCTTTTTCTTGTTCTTCCTTGGTTTAACCCCAGACACACAGAAGAGTCTCTGCCTACTGCTCAAGTAGCCCTCATGAACAGGCTCAGCTTCTCAGCCTTTTAATATTTCAGAAGGAATTGCCCTCGCAGGCATTAAGCAGATGCTTGTTGATCCATTCATTTGTAAGCAGGAACAGTAACTGGACTATGAGGAAAGGGGAAAACATGGAACAATGATTACATTAAGGTTTGGGGGTTAGTTAGAAGAAGAGTGTCTAAGCCAGCAATTCAGAAAACAGACCACTACTATTCAGGCTTTGATATGCTGATTTTTTCTTCTCTGAACAAATGATGGTAGGTTGTTTTTAGGGTTTGGTGGTTTTTTTGTCCTCTATACTGGCTTTCCAAATAAAAATGGTTTTGAAAAGCTGCAATTACAGAGGTTACAAATAACACACAGCAACACAGCTGGCACTGGAACATTTCCAGAACATAATCACCTGTCGTGCCAAGATGAGGGCCCATTATATCCAGTGGGGTGCAACAGATTTGTTGTTAAAAATCTCATCTCTTAATAGAGCAGGTCTGGGGTTGTCTGAGCCCTAGCCTGCTTGCCTATGTCAGTTTGTGTTAAGGAGGTATGTTATTCCTTTGAATGATGGCTTTTTATCTGTCCCAGACTTGTATTGTTAATAGAAGGCTGAAGAAAATGTGATTAAGTTACATGGAACCATAAATTAGCTTGCAGTGAAAAGAAATAAACAGTAAACATAATCCTAAGAACTGAGTATGGTATAAAGTGTAAAGGGGAAACAGAATGTGGTAAATTTTTATGGCTGAAATATTACTTCAGTGCAGAAAAAGGCAGCTCTCTAACTCCCTTTATTTGAACAGATGTTGCCTTGTGTTGTCCTTTGTATTCTCAGGGGTTTTTGTCAGTATTGAGAGGGAAAACTTTGCTAATGCCCAGTTTCCTTTAATTATTTTTTTTCTGATTGAAAAATGCAAACCTCTATAGCACGACATCAGTATTTGTCTCACATACAGGAATCACTGTCACTTCTATAAGCAGCTTCTGCTGAAATACAGAAAGATAACAGTGAGCACCAGCATTTTGACATGTACCAGTCACAGGACCTAATGGTAACATTAAATTGACATACTTCTTAGGGAAAGGAGGGAACCCTCGAAGGAAATATGGTTCCACTTTTCTGTAACTGTCATCACTTTCCTTTGCAAGGTACTGATTTGGGGAAATTGGATCAAAACAGTGAAGTCAGCCTATAGATTACATCCCATCCTGACTGATTTTGCTGCACAAGTAGGGCAGAGCATGCATCAGATTGCACTCAGTCATCTGCAGCTATAATAGAGCCCAGACTGCTGTTCAGACCTCTATCTGTCTATCTGCCACAACTCCCAAGGGAGCGTTCTCCAGTTAAAATGGGAAGATGAAGACTGTTCATCAATAAATGCCAGAAGTTTATGAGATTTTTCCCATTTATGCTTGGCACCAGCCAAATTTATTGCCCTAAATCCTATGGATTTTTAATCCTGTCAGCTCTGAAGACTGGTGTGGTCTCAAAAGCCAGGTGAGCTTAGCTTCCCTGTAGCACGGGCAGGTCTCCTGACGCCACAGATATCCCATTCTGCAGGACACAGTGCCAGATGTGCCTGCCAAAAGCTGAGCTCCCTGGGCAGCTCTGCCTGCTTGGCCTCTGCCCCGCTGTGCTGGCTCCTGCCCCGGGCGAGCAGTGCCAGCCAGGCTGGCAGAATGGGCTCAGCTGCAGGGACAAGCAGCAGCCACCGTGGGTAAAGGCTCTGCTGCCAAAGGTCCTTCCCCAAGCCTTTGGCATGGCAGGATTTGTGCAACTGCAGCAGCTCCCTCAGCCTCTGGGTGGCTTCCCAAATCTTGGGCCAGGAAGGATTTGTATGAAGGTACCCTGGTGCAGCAGGAACACATAGCTGAATTTATGCACCTAGGATGGGTTTTGTGCTTCTTCACTCACTTCCCCTCTTTTCCTCTTCTCTCTGTGAATTACAGAGGCCTCTGTGTGACCAGGAGCTGACCCTTTGGGCACTAGGTCCAATGGGACATTTCCAGCAGCAGCTGGGATTGCCACGTGTCCCATGGTGTGGTTCTGTGAAAAGAAGCACCTCCAGGGCAGTTATGGAGAAGAGATGCTCCTGCTGCTCAAGTGTGCCTGTGCAGGGGGTGTGCACGTGGAGGAGTTGTTCTTGTTATTCACTCCCTGGAAATTAACAGCATTTCTTATGCAATAAGAGATGAGGCGTTGAGCACAGGCTGTGGTTTATTGGATGGGAAGGGTGTCACTGCTACCTGGATATCACTGACCCAAAAAACTTCTTTCTATCCTCCCAGGCCTCCTCACTGAGATGCTAGACACAGGCTATTCTTTCATTTTTTGAGTGTTTGTCTTTTAATTTTTTTCTGCTCTTTCTCTTCCTTTCTATGCACCTAGTATTTATCTACTTTTGTAGTACTTTTTGTACGAAAAATTTCCTTCATTACTTGATTTGAGGCCCTGAAATGGATACTGCTACTGAAACCCTGGGAAGAAGATAGGCTTGGGAGATGGTGGTTATTATTGAGGGCCGCAGTTAATTACAGATGCCAAAATGAGAGTGTGGAGGGGAGCAGAAGGTGAAAAGAGGGAGCACTCAAATCAGCATAATCAACAGATATGTCTTGTTATCAGCAGTGTTATAGCTAGCAGAGTTATTAGCAAAACCCTAGAGTTTTTGAGTTGTATTACTTTATTACTCGCTAATAAAGTAATATAAAAAAAGTGTTAATTGTTTTCACATGAGAAATTTAAAGGTTAGTGTATTCACTGTTTCCATGATTTTTTCCTATCTGATTTTAAGAGAGTCTGTTCTATGTGGACACATTTATGCACAGACAAGCTAAGCTCTTTATACAGCCACACAAATGCTACAGTTAGCATACAGACTATTTGTGAACTGGGGTCCTAGACTGACAAAAATAATGTCTAGGGTGAGCAGAAAGGCTCCTAATTTTTTTTATTTCCCAATTTCATCAGCTGATCTAACAAAATGTATTGATTCCTCCAAATAAACCTTGCCTCAGTAATACCACACCAGGCATCTGAACTTGCTCCCCATCTCCAAATGTGCAACTTACATTTGTTCTACAACAAACAATGTCACTAATATGCAGATGGGACAGTAACAGAAATTTTTGCCAATAGCTAATGGAAGTAGTAAAGCAGAATTTGGAGTTCTTCTGGGGAAGAAAAGTTCATGCACACATTGATAATTCCCAGCAGATGTCCCAATCTTGATGCTGCAGGAGAGATACACAGAGGAAAAGCAAGGCGCTGTTCCTCTGTTTATGTTGTGCCACTATACAGAAAGTGAACATATTCAAGAAGCCAGAAATGGAGAGCTCTA
Source organism: Passer montanus (assembly GCF_014805655.1). NCBI lineage: Eukaryota > Metazoa > Chordata > Aves > Passeriformes > Passeridae > Passer > Passer montanus. The sequence goes on along the minus strand of NW_024363160.1, from coordinate 9,707,768 downwards.
AACTGCACAAATGTCTCATTAAGTTTGGTCAGGAGCAGCTAAATAGCCAGATGAGCCCTGTAGAAACTGGTCCTGCATCTTTACATTTGGCACAGTGCCCTTAAACACTGCTGGTAATGCAACAGGTTTATGCAGGGCTAGATTTGGCATCTCTCACAGCACAACATTGTGTCACAAATGATTGTCTCAAATTCTGGATCAGTTGGTCCTCCTAGTGATTCTGACATATCCCAGAAAGCCTTCCTTCTCTTAATGCTTTTTTAGGATAGAAAATATATACATGTATGTTGTATATACACATCTGCTGTGTTAGACACGTACACATAAATCCCTGCCTTACCAATGTGTACAAATATTGAAGAAGACAGGGCTTGCTATGCAATATTTGCTTTTCACAAGGAAGTGGCTAGAAGTAGTTTTATTATTTTATTTTTGATTGTAAATAAAAAGCCCACAAATTATACATATACCCTTAAGGTAAAAAACAAATTAAAGATTCTAATGAAATCAGTACTTGATTCTTCTTCTAGTCTACTTAATTGAAAGCTCAGACATGCCTAATAGTTTGTATAAAAGACTAATGCAGATGATTTCCTCTACTTTGATGAGTTACAAATCCTTCCAGCAGAAATTACTGGTTAACACAGAGTCTATTATCCATTTGGTTTCCCAGTCATGTTTCAGACTTGTGAAGAATTAACATCCTTGAATAGCTTTGTTTTGCAAGACTCAGATCTTTGACTTCAGCTGTACTGTCTGACTCACATATATATAAGAGCTGCTGACTACAAGAGAGGTAGAAGACTTGTATGGCCTTGGATTTGAGTAATTTAATTGTGAACTCTTTGATTCATGAAAGGAACAGCTGGAAAATAGCATTCTGCATATTACTGGCTCTCTGCAACAAGAGGCACCTCCACAGGGTTATGTGCTGCCTTTGTGATCTCACACAATCTCAGAGATTGTGTCATCTCTGAGATGACAAAATCTCTGAGATTTGTAATCTCAAAGATTGCACCATACACAGCTCCTCCAGCTACATGGGTTGCTCATGCCAGCACTTAAAAAACAGCAGTAGCAAATGGAAGAGAGAAACATGCAGAAGTTGCTGGAAAAAACTGTGGTTTCTTGCAGGTGAAATGAGCCCCCTCAACTCTGCTATTTATCTATCTTTTTGTTTAATAAAACAAGCTGAAAGAGCAGATCAAGAAATTACAAGAGGAACACTTGAACTGAAAAGCAACTGTTTAAAAAATAAACCCAGGTGAAAGTTTGAAAATTAGGAATGTTACCAAATCCAAGAATATCAGCCAATATTTCTGTTGGGTGACTAACAGTTTTGAATTCCTCACTTTTCAGATCCCAGATGCAGCATTCCTGAGCACACAACATCAGACATCTGGAAATATGACCTCTCTTCCATCAACTTGCTTGAGAATTCAGAATTGTTACTTGCTTGTCAGAAGCATTATTCTTTGTGAATGTACTCCACAGAAGGTAAACATTTGTCTTTTCATTCTCTTTTACCTTACTTTTTAATGCTTTCATGATTATTTAGTTCCAGGCTGCCAGTTCACTCTATCAAATGGACTCTTCAGTTGCAGTTTAGCATAGGAGTATGCTTTAGGATGTAATAAACTAAGAGAGTGTAATAAACTAAGAGATTACTCAAGTAAAGGTAACTATGAGTAACTTCATTTATGGAGGAAGTGTCCTCCCATGAGTTTTCCTCTGTGTTACAGGTGGGTGGCAGATAAGACTCAAAAATTAGAGTTAGCCTCTGTTTCAGTTGTGGTTACCCAAGTGTATCTGCTGTCAGGGTAATTCATGCTTTAGCTGAATTAATTATTGGATTCCAAAATATGTTCACATCACAGAAACCAGCCCAGCTCCTTCTGCCACTTCAGTCTGCCAGATGTTCAAAACCCCCTGAAGATTACATTTATAGAGAGAGAATACATGTGAATAAAACTGAGAGTAAAATCCTAGCTTCATAAAAATAAATAGAAAATGACCCATTGCCATCCATGGAACTAAGACATCACACAAAGTGGCTTTGTACAGAGCATTTCTCTTTCTCAAAATAGCATTTATGCATGGAAGCTTCCACAGTGAAGCTAATTTATAATCTGGTCTAGATCTGTGTGCACATTCGTATGTCTGCCATGAAAATTTTCTACCAGCCAATCAACCCTCCAGAGCAGACTGGGAGTTGGCAGAGTAGCTAATTACTCTCACTAAGGGAAATCTGCTGCCTTGATTAATGCCTGTTTACCAATTGTTGCTGTTATTTCAGCTGTAATCTCAGAAAAAGGTTTGTTAAGGATGACTCTCCCGGAACTTTGTTTTTCATTTTTGCTGTGCTACAAGCCTTGTCTCATTCTTCATTCCCTGATGGATTTCCCTGGACTTCCACAAATGGCAGACATAGTCATGAGTATGTAGTAATTAATACAGTGTCTGTGCAGCACCATCCTCTTTCATAACATTATTCATCTGTAAATCTAAAACTTCATTTGGAAGGAAGCATCACTATCACTGTTTTGCAAATTGGATCTGGATGTTGAGGTTAGCCCCAAAGCTTCCACCTCAGTTAAAATCTTCCACTGGGATGAATAAGAACTAGCTTAACAGCACTTTTGATAAAGAATATCCCATTCAGTTTGCTGTTCTGAGACCTATCAGCTTCTAAATGGTATCTTGTCTTTCTAAAATGAAAAAAGAAAGAGCTTTTACTGTCTTCTGAAGAATTTCAAGTGCACTCTAAATGACAGAAGTGTTTGTCCACCTGCACCATCTCTCTTACTGCACTAATTCTTATTGATGAGGAGACTGAGGTTGTAGCTCCTTGGGAAAATCAGATTGTGTGAAAATGCATCCCACCTTACTTTGCTGAGAGCAGCAATCCTCAGCTCTCCTTGTGAGATCACTCTGGGGGCAAGAGACAGTACTGAGCTGAGCCTGCCAATCCTTTTTTGACTTATATTCATTGGCCAGGGCTCCCACCAGGCTCTGGTGGAGTTAAAGATAACCAGAGCACAGCCCACTCTCAATTCCCATTGAGAATTGGTGGGAAGGAGGCCACCAAGAAAGGCTGGCAGAGAAGCAGGTTCTGAGACTCAGAATCCCCCAAGTCCCCATAAAAGCAGTGGAAAAGGGTATTTCTCAGCCTGTGCAGCTGGCTCTGGCTTATCTTCTTCATAATGCCAGTGCTAATCTTTAGCATTTACGTATTAAATAAGGCCTTTGTGTTTCAGCATTTAAGACTGGCCATAGGAGCCAAAAGCTTCACCTGGCTCACTCTCTAATTTCCAGCAGCAACTTGTAACAGATGGGTTGGGAGGTACTGGACCAAAGCAAAGACAAGCAATACCTCCTGTGGCACACCCTCAGCATTGCCTCCAGCAATCTCTGGGTCAAGGGCTCCCCATCCCAAAAGTGGTATCTCTGCATTTGTGCATGTGTACAGGTTAACAGGAGCCTGTGCACGAAGTGTCCCCACTGCTGCCACCATCCTTCTACCAGAGCATGACCCAGTGTGCTCAGCAGCCACTTGCTTATATCCTGTCTGCTCAGAATGAAACAAAGAACAAGGACTGGAGCATGCCTTCGAACAGGCTCTGAGCTATGATGCTCAGGTCTAGATTTGTAGCTGATTTTTTTCCTGGAACTGACCATGTTCTGACTCAGTGTTCTGATTTGGTCTAAAGCTATGGTTTATGTCTGACCCTCAGCCCAGAGCCTGCCTGAATAGGATCTCTTGTTCTCTTTAGAGGCTATTTCAGATAGCAGTGCTCCCAAAGGACTGACTTCATGCCTTTTGAAGTAGCTCTCCCTCCCAGTGAGCATTTCATCCCATACAACCACAGAAACAGTCAAGTGAAAGGCTCTTTCTTGCAGGAAACTCAACTCAGACTGAAGATGGAGCTCAATATTTGTGCACTTGTGCTGTGCTTTGCACAAATTTGCAATATACTGGTGTAAGACATTCAAGCACCCAAGAAGCTGGCAAACTCTACCTTGCCTCCAAGCACAACCGTAGGAGAGGGGAAAGAGGAAAAGGCTGGGAGGAGCACAGCTGTCCATGGGGTCTGATTCAGTGCTAGCCTCCTCAGCAAGCCAGTGGGGTAGCTCATACATATCTCTTGGGTATCACAATATATTACTTGTGCATCTTTATTTCAGAGATGTTTCATAAATTTTACCTTTGTATGCTGTTGGATAGCAAAGACTGGGAGACAGAGCTGAGGCAAGATCCAGCCTCACAGGCCAGTCCCTGTGCATGTGGTGTACGTGCTGCTGCCCACAAAGCACTGATTAAAGGAGCTGGGTGCCCATTTCAGCTTTGAGAAGTACAAGTAATTCTCTGTAGTGAATGAATTATGGCCTTTTCAATGAACAAATTACCAGGCTCTATGACCTCCATTTCCGTCCCCTTCTCATCTGTTGACACACAGGCCTTCTGGAAGCAGCTCCTCTCCCAATGACACAAGAGTAGTTAATTTGCTTAAGTTGATGTTTTAGTTTAACAACTAGTTATTTCTATTGCCATTCCTTATCAATCCAAACAAATAAGGAAAATAAAATTAGTGCTCTGAGAACCTAAACATTTCTTCATCAACACAGCAGAAAAGACTGACAAAGCCTAAGGCAAATGATTAAATTCTTTATCTATCACATCAAGGAAAGCGGTGTTGCTCCTCTTGGTAATCAGGCTATATTTGTTGTCCCTGAAGGAGAAGGTGAAAAACAAATTAATGACTACAAGACATAAAATTTTACTTGTTGCATGGTGTATTTCAGGATAAAAATAGTTCCTTTGTGTTTGGTAATACATATGCCTTAAGTGTCAATAGTCATATTTATCACAGAAATTTGGGAAAATTATGAATTCCTGCACTTAAACCAGTAGCATTTCCCTGGGAAACATGGATGCTGACAAAATCTACAAAAGCAAGTGCTGTTGACATAATTCTCCTTTTCATCCTTTGTGGTTGTGTCTATCAAATCTATTATATTAGGGTTTCCTACATATGAGATATTTTAAAAAGAATAAATTCCTTTTTAATTTTAAAATTAGCCCCAACTTGAGATACTAGAAACTCATCATGAAAATGTCCTAGAGACCATGTTGGCATGAGCAGGAAGATAATTAATCACAGGTTGCCATGAAAAAAATCAGATTGTGTCTCAAAGGCACTGCCTTGGAGAAGAAAGTGTTATTGACAGAATTGAAGCAATGCAATGACAGTTGGGGAAAATCACAGATCTTTATAACTTTTATTGCCTTGGCATAGGTCACATTAGCAGAGGTGAATGTGAATAATTTTGATTTCTTATGCAGTAGGATAGGAAATATCAGGATTTAGAATTGTTATTTTGTGTTAGAATAATTCATGGGCAGGGAACAAAAATATGTTGAAGCATATTTATTTGTGATAATGGCAAATAAGAGAATGGAAAAATATTGAAGATGGGGATCAGTGATGGCAAAAGACTTAAGCCACGAGTGCTGAAGAAATGGTGTTACTGGAGAAGGGATCCTTCCAAAAGCATCACTGGCTGTGCTTGAAGCTGATACAGGGTTTAGAAAGGAATCTTTAAATAAAGAGAGAAATATGTGACACTGAGCCAAACTGTGAGGTTTTGTCTTAATGTTCTGCCAGAGTCATGATTAAAGAAGTCAGAGTATTTGGTTATAGTATTAGCCTTACTCTTTTAATCATTAAAAAAAATACAGAATAAAAAGCTAACTAGTCAATTCCCTCTGCTATTAACTTCTCTGAGGCATTGTTTGGTTTCAGGAGATCCTGCTGTGGGTTTCATCCCAACCACAGCATCGAGCTGCAGGCAGACCTGCAGCAGGTCTTGTCAGAGTCTGCCTCTGCAAGCCCACTCCTGCCTGCAGTGCCAGCAGGCACAGCTCTCTTTTGAAGTGCCACAGAAATCAGTCTGCTGGTTTTAATGTCATCCCTGGACAACACTTGTTGATATTTCAGAAACAAGAAAACAAATTCTAATAAACCTAGAGAGTATCTGGCAAGTAAAAAACCCGAAACAACAGAGAGGCAGGGGGATCACGAGATATCCTTGCAGTTCAGAGGTGAGGTCAAGTGTGAGAGTCATGTGGAGGAAATTGTGGAGTAGTTGTTGGCAGTAGCAAAGCCCTTGGCAGCCTTTTTGCTGGATGAATTCCTAAATCCACTCATCTGTTTTGCAAAAGACAAGGCAACACTTCTAGAGTTAATCATAACCAATTTATGTTTCCAAAAGTGTCAACATGTGATATAGAGAGAGTATTTTCTTGACTAGTTTGTCCTGTTGAATACAATGGCTTATTATTACTGTTTTCATTACAGTGTGAATATTGCCTTATGTGAATGGAATGAATAACACCTTCTCTATTGAATTAAGTTCTTCAAGATTGCATTTGTACTAGTGGAAGCCATCACTTTTCTTTCCCGGGTTACCTCAGCTCTGAGGAAAAGGTGAATAGATTCCTAAGAGATGGTTGTTTTATTGTGACTAAATCCACCTGCTGGGCATTCTGACTAAGTGCAGTGCCTGGCATCTTTGCTGTGACATCAAGCTTGCCATTGCCTCCACAGCTGCACCAGCTGGTAGGCTCAGTCCCAGAATTTAGATATCTGCTCAGATGGCATGCAGTTTTTGAGACAGTGTATAATGTGAAGACATTATTTTTGAGGACTTATGTTGAATGAATTTCTAAAAAAATTATCTTTGTTGCCTTAAAGGGATTTATTAAAACTATCTGCATGGCAAGTTTGCATCATATAAATGAAGTACCATTTGCACATCGCCTGCAAGATTTCAAAGCAGGTGCACCCATTCTGCAGCATTAACCCGGTCTCTTGGGACATATTTAGAAGCAGAATTCTCAGGCAAAACTTCTCAGAATAAGATACTTTAACACATGCCAGAGTTTCACAGTATTGCTCTTTAGCTTCCTCGCAGACACAGTTGTGTTGTAGCTGTGCTCTGGGAAAGTTGGCTAGCAAACTTTCTGGTGGTCTGGACTGTAACAAGAGCAGCACTACCCAGTCTCTGGCAAGTGGTTGTCTCTGACTCTTAATAAACCAACCATGTGCTGTGGAGGTGGAAACAATTGTTGGTGGAAACAATTGTTGTTGGAAACAAAATATTTTTATGAGCAGATTTAAAAAATCATCACTTGGCAGTGTAGGAAAAGCTACACTTTAGTGCAGGAAGACAAGCTTTAATGAATTGGGTGCTTACTGCCAATCTCTTCCAAGGAGAGGTTGTGAAGACTCCATTCTTGGGTATATCCAAACCACCTTGGGTACTTGCTCTAGCTGATCATGTTTAAGCAAATGGTTTGAATTTTACAGTCTCTAGAGGTCCCATCTAACCTCAACTACTCTCTGAGAAATTGAAGAGGTATTAAAAAAACAAGAGTATATCCATCATCCTAAAAATATATATAAGGTTAAAGAAGTATAGCACCATTTTCTTTTATAGGAAAATACAGACAAGCTGCTGAGGAACAGTAAAGAGAAATACACATTTTAAGTCCTTTAAAATAGTAAGAACAGGGTCCTCCAAAGGCTTAACAACACAGTGTTCATTAGCTTATGGTTCAACCTGACATAATTTCACTCCTTTGCATAATTATTTGTGCTCTTCCATACCCCAGCAGTGTGCTCCACCTTCTGCTTTTTTGACCTGTAAGCAAAACTGTAGCATGTACAAATGCACACATGCAAATTTGCTCATGCTCATCACAGATTCTCAGAGACTGCAGGAACTCACCAGATCCCCTCTGCAGGTACAGCCAGCTCAGCTAGACAGTCTAACACCCTTCACAGCTATTTCTTCTACAGGATGGCTTGAAAGTGACCCACACTGCTCCATGTGGTCCCTCAGGCTCTCCTTGCAGGGCTCTGGCACACCGGCTTCCTCCACGCTGGCTTGGTTTCCTTCTTTCAAGTCCTGAAAAAAATCACCCCTCGAGTGGGGCAGCTCGGGACAGCTTTTAAATGTCAAAGTTTTTTTTGTAGATTTTTGCCCACTACCAGCTCCCAGAGCTGGAAATCATGCTGAAAACCCTGGGAATCAGTGATGAGAGCATTTCAATTTAAACATAATATATTATAAACCACATTATTCTATGTCACTGGAGATATAATAGTTTTGTCCCTCCATTTTGTCTCTCAGTTTCTATCCTTCTTAATGTATGTATATCCCAAAGCCTTGCATTAAAATAATTTGTTTGTCTTTTGGAAGGGAACCTTCCAATGCATCTCTGATAAAGCCATCAAAAGCCTCTATTATTATGCGCTATAATGGTCCACAGGAGTGTTTGATTAGAGCATTTTCCTTGTCACACTGACAAGCTATGAGATATTATCTGCCTCCAGAGGCTAAACGGAAGACTTGAGGGATAAAAAGGTCTATTGCTATTACATGCGTAATCCTGTGGCTGAAAATGCCACCTGGGATTAAGAGAGCTCTTTGGATGCATGGAGTGAGATATTATATGTAAATTAGCTTTGTTTACCAACACTGCTGTGTTGTAATTATTTTATCCAGCTACACTTAAATTTTAGAATGAACTAGGGAATACTCCAACTGTGATTTGATTGCTTTCTCGTTTGTATCAAATGTTGTTTTCTTTATAATGGGAAGAAAGAACTGATGTTTATAACCAGGTAAAGACACTTTTAACACAGGAAGCTCAGTAGTGATATTAAATACTAACATTACATCAAATCTCCAGGCCTTGACATCCTCTAGGACTACTCACCTATCTCCAATGCCATGGTCAGTAGGACAACTTTTCCAGGTAAGCAAACAGCCCAAGCAGTCCAGGTCCACTTGGAACAAAAGAAACTGATCCTGCTCTCTCCTAAATTTTGTCAGTGCCATGTAATATATATTTATAGGCTTTGAACTAGGAAAAATAGAAACATTAGAACTGTGTGGTGCAATGTAAAAGTATTCCTGAATATACCTGGTTAAATGCATATAAGGAGAGGAAAATAAAAAGGCCAAATTATGTGGGTGCTAGGACACAGGATGTTGGTGTGCTTCTTCATTTAATTGTGTCAACAGTGATGTAATTGCTGTCAATCTTAGGCAATACACCCTAAATATATATTTATAGATCTATTTATATGATAGATGTACTGCTCTAAGAAAATGCTGCTTTTCGTGGTGGTAGAACAGTTGTTATGGTGACTCCTTCCCTCATTTAATACAGGAAACAGAGCAGCAAAATAAAAATCATTCCATTTATGGAATTTATAAGAAATCCACTCTGAAGCTGTAGCTCTTGAGAGAAATCTTTAGGAGTATTTAGTCTTTATTTTACAGTATTTGACCTTTCATTCTGGAACTTGCAATTTTGTGAAAAGATTTATTAACAGGAAATAAATGGAGGAACTGCATTTTTCTATGGTACATGCTGTAACATTTTCTCATTTATAATGTTTGTACAATATAGTGGTCACTGAATGTACAAGTACATTCTGCAAGTTAGGTACCTACTGCGTAAAGGTTATGTAGAGTTCTATTTGGAAGACCTCATTAGGAAATAAAATGGGTCATTTTTTTCTCCTTGATGATTCAATTTTTAACAACACTTTGTGGTTTATCCTTTGGGTGTTAGCTACAGTCATAGTGCTATAATGTTAAAGAACATTTCTGTAATTTCTTCATCGTACTTATATATTTCACAATATTTAAGCAGCAGAATTTCCAAGAGGCCTCTTTTTTTCAATTTCTGCTTAGCTCAAAGTTGTTTCTAAAGCTAATTTGGATATTAAATACTCCATGACCATATAAATTACTTAACATTTTATGCCAGCTCTGAATTTTGAACACATTTACTCCAAACTACCTGATAAGCATTGGATTTCTACTTTATAACTAAGAAGCTGAGGCAATCAGGTGTGCAGGTTGAACCCAGATTGAGGTTATGTCCACAGCCAGTGCAGATGTGATTTTGCAAAAGCTCACTCTATCTACAAGAATTTAAGCATGACTTATGTTGGCCAAAGCTTCCAGGTGGACATCAAGGATAAGCAGCTCTGTAAAGTGCTTGATCCCTATCCAGTAGAGATAATGATCCTTTCAAGGCATCTTCTGCAATGCTAAAGAAGAATTTGCACTTCCACAGAGCAGATATACAGAATGCAGAATGCGGGCTGAAGCAGTCATTGTCAGGAAGGGGCAGCAGAAGCTGATCGACAAGGGGGCTCTGGGAGGCAATGTGGGAAATTATCAACTGCAAATATGTAGAACAGGAAAAAAGGAACACACAGAAAAAGGGAAAATATCTTAAGTACATACATGTCAGGATGCAGCTGGGGATGTGCTCAGAGAAAAATTGAGGGAATGACAGCTGGCAAAAGTGAAACTGGTCACAGGAAATGCACAATCCAATAACACTTTTTATATGAAAATACTAAAAGGTATCTGTAGTGAAGTGTTGCATTTTAATTACTCTGAGAGGATGACTTCCCCAAGTGCAGTGTTATCTTCCTATCAGCCTCCTATAGGAAAGTAGCAACATGACAGTGGATGAGAATTGATAAAGTTTATTAGGACTAGACTACCAGTGTAACTTTTAAATGAGTAATTTATCACCCTTACAAGGCCTGATTTTATTATCCTCACCTGCAGCTGAAGATGAATTACTTTCCCAGTCTAGGAGCCAGCAGGCACAGAGCATACCCTTATCAGCAGCAAGACATTTGCCTAACAAGCAGATCCCATACCACAGCAGGTTTACACCTGAGAGCACAGTAGAGCTGCCTGCACGACTTGGACTGCACAGGGGTACCAAGGTTCCTGCAGTGCTGGTGATGCCAGCCCAGTGCATCTATTTCCATGCTGAAGGAGCCACACCCTATAAACTATTGTCACTACTTCCAGGCAGAGCTCCTGTTTCTCCCAGGTGCCTTCTCTTTTTTATTCCTAAAGCCTCACCAGCTAATTAAACATGTTTGGAAACCAAGTTTCACCAAGGAACGACATCCTTTGCAACGGAATTCCTGAGCTCAGCTCTAGTGCTGCCCAGAGCAAGAGCAGGAGCAAGAGCACAGCTTAAACAGGTTTGCAGAGAGCAAGCAGAAGAAGAGCTAAAGCCAGACAAACAAACCACAAGTCAATCTAAGAGGATCCACTTTAGATCAAACTGATGACTGTTCAGTTTAGGTTCAAAATGCAACCAGGAAGCCCGCTGGGTTTTTGGGTTTTTTTTAAAGACTAACAAAAGAGAGAAGGGCAACAAAGCTTGTGAAGGGTTTGGAGCACAGATCTTATGAGGAGCAGCTGAGGGAGCTGGGGGTTGTTTAGCCTGGAGAAAAGGAGACTCAAGAGGTATATTAACACCCTCTTCAGCTTCCTGTAAGGACTGGGTTTTTGGTTTTTTTTAAAGACTAACAAAAGAGAGGACAACAAAGCTTGTGAAGGGTTTGGAGCACAGATCTTATGAGGAGCAGCTGAGGGAGCTGGGGGTTGTTTAGCCTGGAGAAAAGGAGACTCAAGAGGTATGTAAACACCCTCTTCAGCTTCCTGTAAGGAGGTTGTAGCCAGGAGGGATCAGCCTCTTCTCCAGGTAATGAGGAATCAACGGGAAATGGTCTCAAGTTGTGCAAGGGGAGGTTTAGATTGGATATTAAGAAAACCTTACTTTTCCAAAGGGGTCCGACAATGGAACATGCTTCACAGGGAAGTGAAGGGAGTTACTGTCCCTGGGGACATTTAAAATATGTGTTGATGTGGTACGCGGGACATGGTTAAGCAGTGGTCTTGTCAATAATATATTCATGGATGCACTCAATTATCTTAAAATTATCTCAATTATCTTAAGTTATCTTTTCCCACTTAAACAAATCTATGATTCTATTGTATTATAAACCATGCAACTGTGAATTTGGGAAGGCTGTTTTTATTCTGTTTTTAATAACTTTGAACTTACTTTTTGCAAAGTGCCTCAGCTGATACCTAAATAATCTAGAGGGGGCAGGTTGAAATAGAGACATTCAGAAGAAAATATCTTAAAATTCTTCACATAAGAATTCTTCAGTCATTCTGGCAAGACATCAATCTATGAGTTGCAGGAGCAAAGAAACAAACCCATAACCCACCATGAGATAAGGAATGTTAGAGCACATTCTTAATATAAACCCCATGAAAAAATAATTTATCTGCTCTCTGGTTTTGATGTGAATGTGTAGTCCCCAGAAAGATGCAGCAGAGACTACTCACAAAGCTGAAGAAAAGGAGGCTTTGAAAATCATCTGGCTGATATAAGAAGTTTTATTTTAATAATTGCTGTTGGAACAGACCACTCAAAATGGCTGCTATGATTTCAAGCAACTCAATCAGTAAAAGCCAAATAGGATAGCTTAGAATGCCAATACCACCAGCCACACAACTGGAGTAGATGGGTATCACAGTGTTACTAATAAAGGAATTGTAAAGTATCACTAATAAAGGAATTATAAGGTGTGAGAAGGCAAAGCAGAAAAAAAACAGCCAAGTGATGTCCTGGATGAGAAAAACAAAGCCTTTTAAGAATAAAAAAGAATACAGAAAATTTCCTTCAGTGTTTACTGCATTGGCAAACTAGGCAAGCACTATTGCAGGATTTACCTAAATGAAAATGAACCCTTGAGAGTCTACATTCCACTTTGTGGAAGCAAAAAGACAAAATTTTAAAAGAGCACATCTTGCACTCACTGCAGCATAAAAACATGTCCCAACACATTGCCATACTAGTTATACATCAAACCAGGGGAAAATGAAATTCAACCTTCCTTCCTTCTGTGTTGCTGCCAAGGGACAAAAATATACCATAGGATAAAGGTTCTGTGCCAGCCCCAGACAGTTACAGCATAACATACAATTAACTTTCACAGCTGGTCACAGGCTTTGTCAGAAGCCTGGGGAAAACAAAAAAATCCTGCATGTTGAACTTGATTGTGAATGTACTTATTAAACATTTCTCATTAAATCCATCTGAGTTACACTTGCTGCTAGCTGGGTTAGCTGGCTGATGGTGTGCTTATAGGACCACATGGGAACAGTACAACATGACCTACCTCATCAATAAAACCCTTTAACTTCCACGGTCTAAATTACTTTTGTCGCTGCACTATATGCAGACACAGCAAGATCACTGAAATTGTGCTTTTTTTCCTAACTTTGGCTTCAATCCTGCCCACAATTGCACACATGCTCACAATTTACCAATGAGATTTATTCTGCTACAGTATTTGGACCCCACCTCTTAACTCCCTATGGCCAAAGCTATCATTGTATTATATGCATGGGTGTCAAAAACTCTATTTCTGTGACTGTTGTCCCTTTTTTGACCCAGGAAAACAAGGAGGGAACAGGAAGTTCTCATTTACTGCTTAGAAGGGCTAGTGCTGAGGTTTTTCAACAATCAGACTGTAACCTAAAGATTTTATGTCATCTGACAAAGACTTTCTCCCCTTGTAGTACTTGCATTAATGCATTAGATATTTGCCATATGCCTCAGAGGTTTGTGAACCACTCTTTTGTCTGATCTCAAAATAAAATGGTACTTTTTTGCACCATACTAAAATGATATTTGGCTACCAACCTGGAACCTGGTATGTATGTTGGACTTGGAGCATTTGGAGTTATCTGAATTCATCCAAATTGGTTTGATTTCCATAGAGAGGCCCAAACCCAAGCTTTTTAAAGGGACGATCACCTAACATTAATTGGGTTTCTGCTTACTGCAGTTATAAACCCAGTCTAGCAGAAATGGTAGCTCTTTAGAATTACGAATAATGCAGTTCCTCTAGCTATGTGGATCTGTTTATTTTAATTAAAATGAACGGTCCTGATCTTTACCAAGTTTTACCATAAGATAAGGTGGGAGGTACCGGATGAGGTGAATCAAACCAAATTTAATAATTTCAGTTGTATTCTTGCTACTATTTCCAAGCTATCCCCTGGTTGGTATAATGGCCTTAGTGAAATTAATGGAATTGTATTTTTTCTAGGTGTGTTCAGACACAGATTGATATTTTATGTTCAACAACCCTATGTGAGCCATGTATGTTTTTATTTGTAATTCACAGCATGATGTTGCTGCTTGCAAGGAATAGCAGCTCTCCTGAGACTACTTTAACATATGTACATTCCTATGGGAAGGCTGTGAATCTAATGGATAAAGCGTGTATTTCACTACAATTCCTCTTTAGCTTTTCTCAAGGTTCACCTGTTTTCCCTATACCTATTAATAGGAAATGTTAGATCAGTTCTTAATTGGTTTAGATCATAGTTATTTTCTAAAGTAGATCTTCATGGAAACCAAAACAGTGTGGAAAAAATAAACACAATCATCCGAAAGTGATCCATGGATTAGCTTTGCTAGGAAAAAGAAGTTATCCCAGTGTGTATATCCATCTATTTAACCATGAGCACTATAAAATTTCTTTCAAAATCTGTCTGGCATTACAGAAGTGGTAGCCTGTTTGCTAACAAAAGCATTTACCTCTGTTTCTACATCTGTTTGCACTTGCAAAAACATTCAGCCTAAGAGCTGGGCATTGGAGACAGTATTAAACCATTTAAATAGCCAGCAAAGAGAAAAAAAGCTGTTCTAAATTTCACTGTAGATGTTGCATGTAACACCAACCTCTTTTAAAAATATACATTTATAGTTCATAAAAAATGAACTCATTATAAACCTCTCTTCTAGAAAGTGAAATGACACTGAGGAGTGTCCACAGGCACAGGAACTAAAATAATATTTACTTTTAAACACCAGAAGGGTCTCTAGAATGTATTTGGCATTGACTGATTTGCACTTTTTCTCAGGGTATTGTGTGGGAGATCGTATAAGGCAAGGACCAATCCCAACATGCAGCTTGCCAATTTTACCAGATAGTTGTGTATTACATGGGAGATCTGGTTCCAGCTGTCACCACTACCATGGAAGCGGTGCAGAGAATTTTAGTTTAGTACTGTAAGAACATATCCTTAAGGATCCCTTGTTCAGTGAATGGAGCAAAGTTAGCTTTGCTCTTAGGCTCTTTGCACATGAGAGAAGCCTTTAGTTTACAATTCAGAATTTATAAAAAAACCCCACTATTTCACTGCAGTCTCTCTTAGGTAGAGAGAGATAATCCTTCCATAGCCTTGGGACTTCAGTGAGAGCATCTGCTTATCTACTTTGTTGAAAAAACCCCACTATTTCACTGCAGTGTGTTTGACTTAGGTAGAGAGAGATAATCCTTCCATAGCCTTGGGACTTCAGTGAGAGCATCTGCTTATCTACTTTGTTGGCATGTTTTATCTCTGTGGAAAACCCTGGTAGGGGAGACAAGTTTTTTTCTCTTTTGATTAGGAAGCTGTGTTAGATGTAAATGTTAACTTGATGTATCGTTGTTGCCACGACTTTAAAAACCAACCAAACAAAAAGGCCTGGCAGATTGTAACATGTTGATTCATAGACAACTAGGCCATATGAACCATAAGGGTCACCACAGTGTTCATGAGCTACAGGCTTCTGTCAGGATCCCATTACCCTGCAAAAGCCTCATCTTTAATCTCCTGAAACTGGATATTCAGTCATGTAGAAAATCAGCTTCCCTTCATGCCCATTTGCAATTTATATAATTTAGGGAAAGCTCATTTCTTCATTTCAACAAATACATTTTATGGTTCAATTTCTAAGTTCCATTGTCAAAATGATGTTCCCGCATGTGGAAAGGAATAAACTCAGGCACTTCCAGGATGTCTGGCTGTACCTGAAGCACCCAGCTCACGTACAGGCTGTGCTGTACAGATAGATAACTGCTTCCTGCCTACACTGACATATGGCTCTGAACTGCTAGGTCCTGGACCTGAGGACTGCTCTAATCTCACTCAGCATTTTGCTTGCAATTTTTTCTCCCTGGTGAAAGACACTCAGAAAGGAAACTATTCATTGTTTTCAGTGGCTACTTCCTTCCCCAAAACTGCTTTTACTCCATGTGGCATCTTTTCTGACCTGTACAGCTTTATCTGTCCCAAATTAAGCTTCTCAATGCTTCATTCCTTCTTCTGTCATCAGAACGCTTATCTCTGCCTGGAATAGGAGACTTCAGATAAAAGTTGCCATGTGCTCCCAAATCATATTAATTATTCACCATGATAAGTGCTTTTAAAAAAAGGCAGAAAAAAAATATTCTATACACTTTTTTAAAAAAATTGTATTCTAGAGGCATATATCTTTCCCCAGAACAGTTCTTAGCCAGATTTTTAATTATAAGAGCCTCTGCCTTCCAAAGAGCAGGACAAGCTCTGCAAAGATAAATTAGTTCCTAAGGAAGTCTGGGAGAATATAAAAGAGAGTGTCCCTCTGAGACCATAGTGAAGGTAAAAAGGAGCTTGTAATAGCACCATGTCCTAATGGAGTCCTTCTGCCAGGCAGGAATAACTCCACAGGAAATATTATAGATCACACTCAGGAAAAGACTCATGTGGCCTGAAACTGAACTTCCTCACATGACATCAGAATATGTTCCCATTGCCTTCACTGCAGAACTACCCACTTTCAGTGAATTTAAACACAGCCTAGGCAGTGAAAGTATTTTTTTAAAAAAGCTAACCCCATTCCCGCAATCTCCAAACAGCCAAGCATTTACCAAGTGGAAAACTTGTTGAAGACCTTGGCAGCAGAGAAACTCTAGAAGCTGTGTGACAGGAATGCTCTGTGACTTCATGTTAACTAGTTTTTTATTAGTTTTGCCTGCTGAATGCAAGGCATCAGACAACATCACTGAGAATGCTTGCTTTGAGTCATGGTTACTCTGCAAGTCCTTGCCAGAAGAACAAGCAGTCAGCTAAACCTCACTAAGTCTTGGAAAAGCTTTTTCTTTTTTGAATAATGCATGTCCATAGGTCCTCATACAAAAAAGAATGCCAAAGTGCAATTTAATGATACACAACCTCTAGCAGTGACATAAAGCTACTTAAAGAGTGAAAGACTACTGGTAGTTCATGTGGTACTTCACAGCTGCAGTATTTGGAGACAGAGAATTCGTGCTGAGGACAGAAAGGTGAAGCTACTTCATAAATTAGCAAGGAGATTTTTTAATGTCAGTGCTGCTCTGACAGAAACACAGCATTTGGAGTCTGGTCTTGAATATTCAGCATGTAGCAAGCTGAAGGGAGTTCAATTTATTCAATGTAATAAGGAGAAGCGAAAGCTCAGTTTATCACAGTAGTTTTAGCAACTGATGCTGGAAATTCTGCCAGCTGTGATATTTTAAGTTTCATTGGAAAACTTGAAAATGCCACTGCCCATCTAAGCACTATCACCACTGCAAGTAATGATGAACTCTTCCTTTGAGTGCTCTGCCATGATGCTGCAAACTGTCTGAGAAGGCACAAAGGAAATGTTATGCATCACCACAGATGGATTGTGACATTTTGCCAATTATATGCTTTTTCAGCCACCAGAGCAACCTCAGCAGTGCCTTGACACATCACCCTCTCTCCTCAACTTCCTTCCAAAAACCTTATCAAGGACCTTTGTGGAAGGGAATCTGTGAAGTCTGCTAGGATTCTGAAGGCATGTCTGGACCCCCTATTTTGTGTGTGGTCACCTTCCAGGCAGCTGCAAACTTCCCTGATGAGTGGAGCAGGCGCACTGCTACCAACACACTATCCTCCACAGTGAGACTGGTGGCCTCCTTCCTTGCCATCTGGGACAGGACACTCAGCTTTGGAGCTGGAGGTGGGATAGTAACTACAAAGTCAGTAAGACCTGTGATAAAGCAAGAGAGGTGACAAAAAGAGATAGTTACTTGTCAGAAATACCTATGGAGCAGGTAGAACACATGACTGGGAGTTTGGAGTAGGAGGAGGTGTGGAAGTCTATGAAGCTGTATGGGGAGATTTCCTACGGGATGAGCTGTGTTGGGACTGGCCATCTGGGTTTGTGTCTGCGCTGGGGTGACACACCAGGCATAGCCCCGTCACCCTTTAACTGTCTGACAGAAATGCCTCTCTGAGTGAACCTACCCCACTCTTCACTCAGTGTGACCAGTCCTTCCAAGGCACTTTTAGGACACCTTGTGAACACACATTACATCCCATAATTTATGATGGGATATTTGGAAGAAGAAAAGGTGATATAAAATTGGGACTTCTTTTCCAGTCTGAAATGATTTTTGTGATTCAATTCTCACATATTTTGTAGGTTTACAATGACATTGCAATCCTTGGCCAACTCCAATGCAGGGCAGTGGTGAAAAAAAAGAAGCAGAGGAAAAAGAAGGAACACTGCAAGCTGGTGTTATATGACTTATAACAACAAAAATCACTAGATATACAACTCTTGGTGTTCCTCAGAAAAAAAAGATGATTTTATCAATATTTAAGGCATTCATAGAATAACACATATCATAGTATCAACAACTATTAACAATAAAGTGACAGCATGGGGGTACTAGGAAGTGAAATTGCACCATAGATGAATGGAGGGAAAGCATCCCTAAGAGTATATATACATAAGAGATAGCTTGTGCTATCTCTTGCATCAAGACACTCCCTTTCAGAGATCAGCTGAAGAGTTACAGGGTAACTTTAGATGGCTAAAGCAAAAATAAAGTCTTAAGGAGATTAAGATCCATAGAATGCTTTGGCCTTGTATCTAATGAAACCATTAAGATAAAACCATTTTTCCCTCTACTATGAAGAATATGTATCCATATGTGGACATGACTCAACAACAGTGGCAGCTGCCTTGAATGCATAGAATAAGAGTCTGGAAGAAGAAGGTGAACTAATTTTGTAAGATTCAATGGCTATGATTTTAAAATGTTGTGCTGGAGAACCTGACATCCATATTCAGGAGAGAGAAACTAGAGACTCATGGCAAAGAGATTATATTAGAAATACATTGCTTTGATGACCTCTCTGTAACATGAGAGACATTCACATCCCCTGAAACATGGCTGAGTTGTCGCCAGCTTCACCCTTTCAAAAGCAATACAGTAATATCAACAGCCTGGTGTTCTGTGTCAAGCTCTTCTGAGAGGCTCTGGGACTGATGACTTCATGTGAATTTATCAAATTTTGGAGTCTGCTCCAAGCTGGTCTGGAAGACAGAGCACACAGGAAAAGAGGAAATTCAAGCAGATAATATTCATCTGATCATTTCCCTTAGGATATTTTGTGGCTCAGCTTTTCATGGGAAAGTTTTCTTTTCAAATTAAACTATATTATCTATACTTCATACCACAAAACCAGAACTGTTTCCCAAGTGTCTCAAAGGCTCAAGGGCCAATGTACTTAACGTGTTTGCCATCCAATCCATTGCCCAAAAAGGAATTAAAGTACTGTCTTTCAGCCACACAGACACATTATGGCAGAAATGAGAATCTAATGTAAATCTCTTAAATGCTGGATTTACTTTCAGCCATAGTAAGTATTTCAGCAAAACTACAGTCAAGATTTCTCATATTTATTGTGGTATGGAGTCCTTTTCATTGACACTGAAATGTGCATTTAGTGGAGGTTAAATATTGGGCAGCACTGCATATACTCAAGTTGTACTTAGATCACTCACTGACATTGTGTGTGATCCACCAGACTGCCATTGACTTCCTGCAGTATGGAAGCATAATATTCTTCCTTGCCATCAACACTGCAGACCACCCATAGCATTTTAATTCAGTGTGGCTCTCCTACTGCTTTGTGCAGCATCCACTCACCTATCTATTCTTTAGTCCCTTGCCCTATTCACTCCACTAGGAACAAATTCTTTCAGACTGTTACATTTTTGAATATATTTTCAAAACACTAGCAATGTATGCTGTGCACAACTCATCTTTGTTCAAAATATTTTATGATCTTTATTTCAAAAACCAGCTCTGCACATGCCACAACACAGTGCTATACAGTTCACAACTAAGTCACAAGGGTTATAGTCAAGAGACTTGCAGGGAAGGGATTGGTTTTGTTTACGTCTTTCAAGGACAGCAATACAGAATTTTAAAATTTGTATGTAGTTGTTTTACTGGACAATATAATTTTAAAATATCTGAATTACAGATTTATACATTCTATCTACAAAACACATACTTTTTTGTGTTCAGGAATAACAAGTAAGTTTTTCTTCTGTCTGGAGAATAAACTGTGTATGGTTTCAAGTCCTTTCACGTTGTCAGAACAGTGTTTGGGTATCAGTGTAAAGAAGAATCAGGTCCTACAAGAATCCGATTTTCAGAATCCCTGCTTGATTTTTCATAAGAAGTTTCAACAGAAGAATACAAAAATTTATCATATCTGAAAGATATTTCTTTCCTAATAGCAATTAGAATAGTGAGAGAGCATAAATCCTTGCTTACCCATTTCCCCCAAGTACAAAATCTGAGAGTTTGATTTAAACATTAAATGTATTCATGTGACCTAATGGTATGAGAACTGAAATCACTGTAGATAATATGCCAATGTTCACCATTGCAAATGTCATGCCAGTTGTATAATGCAATGTTTTCCCATAGTATCCATCAGGAAATACACACTAATGTTAAAATCATAAATATTTTTAATAGCGCCTAAAATCATAAAATTTACCAGTCACTAATCAGCATGAAATCTATTCACTATGTATCTGTTTATATCAGTTGAAGCTGGATAGTAGATATTTGATTCTTCTTCTAAGCCAATAAACACGAGAATTTAAAAATTCTCAGCAAGAAAGCAAGAGGAGAGAAATGGTGCTTTTCTGGTATCATTTTTTATTGCTAGGGAAACCATTTCCTTTTGCAGCAGGCTACAATACTTATTATATTTCTGGTGTTTATTACATTTGCTCCAATACAGTTCATTTCATTGTGTGGCAGCAGAAAGACTTTAAAGTCTCATCACTACTAATGGATACATCTAAAAGTACTGCCTGGTAACTGATTTTATTTCTCCAAGTTTCATAACACAACCTGCATATATTTTTTTCTCATAGCTGATATGGTTCATAGGTTGAAGTTTTTGACATCTATTTACATAATTTTCACTGTCTGAGAACCAAATTACTTACCAAATTTTTTATATAAAACATGCCGTGCAGTGAGGAATGAGTCCTTTTTTATCATTCTTGCTTTCAAGTAACAATAAGTTACACATCTGTGTGTAACACACCAAGTAGGACACTGCAGTGGGATAAGGTAGCAGATTATATGAGCTAGAACAATCTAACTGAATGTCTTTGCACTGCATGGTCAGGACTATAATGTTAAACAAAAGAGGGCATAGAAGTGAATTCAGAAACCAAAGCCCTGAGTGCCTGTATTACTTAATTGCTAGCCTGCTCTCTTTTGGCCTGTTTCAACAGGGTCTCTCCTTGAAAAACCTCCTCTAGAGTGATAGAATGCTAAGTACGATGGATACAAGCAAGTCAGTGCCACTTGGCCTCCTTCATACACCCATTTACATGCAATGGCAGTACATCTACATCACAAAAAGGAGAGACTCGCAGAGGTACTCAGAGTCATGGGAACTCAGATGCCTGAGTGGGTCAATGCAGCACTGCTGCCCAGCACTGGTGCGTTGTCCCAGCCGGTGGCCAGATGCAGCCCAGATGTGTAGGGTGGCAGGGCTGACTGCACTGTGAGATAAATTCTGGTCCTAAGGTGACTCATTACAAGTCATGTCTGATACTTTGTAACCCACAGTGATTGTTGTTGAAGCATGGTAATTTGCCAGAGAAAAAGGACCATCTTCTATTGGTTAATTAGTATGGAAATCATGAGGAACCTTTTGCAAAAGCGAGACTTCCTAACAATATCTGCTTGACGTTTTGATTCATTTCTACTGCTGATCTTTCTATTCAGTATCTTGAATGTTGCTTAGAAAATCCCATGATATCATTTCCTTTAATCAAGACTTTTTCTTTTTTAGCCTGGAAAAAAAAGGAAGGGATAAGCCTGGTACTTTTTCCCCCCTCAAAGATTTGACACTTGCACTCTTTGTTAGTCCTACCTTCAATAACTGCATTGATATTTTTGGACATGACAGGCAACATGATTTTGAGTAGCAAGTAGTGATTTAATCATATTGGCTTCCACAAGTGTTTTCTGTCTTCTAATGTTGTTTGCCTACAGAGCTAATGATAACATTTTCTTCAGTCAGCTCAGCTAAGTCTGCTCTGTTGCACACAGCTCTGTTCAGTATGTAACCACATGACATATTCTTGGAACTGAGTAGAATAGGCTGTTGTATGGGCTTTTAAGGCTCTGCTGCCTTTGATGAATCTCAATATAAAAATCTCCATGAATAGGCAAAAAAGTCATCCATTCTTTTCCTTCTAGTTTTGTAACATAATAAAATTAATCAAATATAGCCTTAAATTTATAAAATAAAATATTGTTAAAATGTCAAGGTTCAGTCCTACCTGGACTCTAACCTCAGTCTGGCAAGATAAATTTGCCTTGTAGAATAAATAATCATAATACTTGAAAAATAAATCCAAGTAATCATATCTAAAAGGTCACTTACAGCAGCAGGGTTCACTTGGTGCTTGATGGGAGAAATCCCTCTGACTTACCACATTTCACAAAGGAAACACTGACAGTACTGTTTGATGAAGCACTTGGAGCTGAAATATTTATGCATTGTGTGCACCTAGGGAAAAGTGAGGCTGCAGACATTTCTTCTCCACACCTATTTGCATGACCCAACACTTAACTGTTACATCAACACAAAACATTGTGCAAGGCCTCAAACCCTACCTCAACCCAGCCACAAGAGATGGCATGGCTGGACCACCTGAAAAATTTCATTGTACTGTTTTCAAACCAATACTATTTATAATCTAGGTAGAATGTTTCCTACTTCTGCAAAAATATCACATATCTCCAGTGGTTGGGTTTTCAAGGACAGCTAGGAAATCACACCTGCTGCAGACAGTTTGCAAGACATGGGATCCAAAACCCCTTAATGCTTGGAAAATGCCATTCACTGTACTGTAACCTGATACATTTATTTCTCTAGTGTAGAACAGACAATAGCCTGGCCAGACCTCCAGGTCTGGCACTTTAAAAAATTTTCCTTCTGTCATGTGTCTATTTGCTTCAGCTCCACTAGCTCCCACTGCCTTGGGGATGCAGTGCAGCACCTTGTTATTTAAGCAAGGATATAAAAAATGTTCCTGTATTTCATTTCTGTGCATGGGTGTTTTCTCAAAGGAAGAGCCCCACATCCCTGTGCAAAAAAAACCCAACCAAACCTCCCCCATGCAAAAGAAACATGAAAATTCATTCTCTTCCCAAAGACTGTTCACCAAATCTCTCACCTTTGGAGCACAGCTGGATGCAATGGCTACAAGTGGCCCATTTTCACTGCAGTGGTGTGTGGTTGCTGAGGTTTGCCCAGCACTTTCAGAGAACTCACAACACTGCTGATGGAGCTGTTATAAAAGGAGGACACAGTGCTGTAAAACTGGTTGGTTTTTTTTCCAGCAGGAAAGCAAATGAGTAAATCAACATTTGGCTAGTACCAGCACCAGATGGAAGTGAGAGAGAAAAAATTAAGGAGACCACCACACCAGTGCAGTCAGGAGAGTTTGATGAAGTGGCTTCTTCTTGCCTGTGATTTCCTGAAGGTGTAGTTGTTCAGGACTTATAAAATTCTCTTGTTAAACTTAAAGGGCCTTAGGTCAAGCCTGTTGTAGTGTAGAGTGCATTTCCTGTATTGCTGGCAAATAAATCATGTTGTTTTTCGACATTTTCCCTGCTCGATAAGGAGTTGTTGTGTTGTCTTACACAGTGTGTGAGGTTTGTCAGATTGGTGCAGTCTGAATCAAAGAGCAATTTTAACTCAAATGTCAGTTTTCTGCAAAAGCCTTCCTTCAAGGCTCATTCCCTTTATATTCTCCACCACTCTGAGGGGGTCTGTTTATGTACTGCAATATTTGTGGATTATAGAAAGGTCCTGTTATTTGGATTTTATTTTAATCCTTAATGTGTATTTATACAGTTCCAGGGTTTCATATCACCACTAGAATTGGTCTTTTGAAGTCTGGTGGGAAGCATATTTGTCACTCCCTCAAAACAAAGGGAAGCAGATGCACAGCACTTTCCAGTCTTGTTTTGTGTTCTACAGCCCACTTATGTCATCTGGACAAAAGCATAAAGTCCAAAAATTTAACATTGCACAAAAAACCACACTGAGCTTCCATTATTTCTTCCTTTCTCATGTAAATTTGCCTAGGATTAATTCTTTTAATTAGAGTATAACCTCCTAAGTGACACATATTTTGCATAATCTTACTTTCTCAGATATTTTTCTTCTGGAGTAATATATTTCTTATCCAGTGAATTTTGTGACTTCCTACCACCTGTTCAAACTAAATTTTAAAATGAAATAGTAAATTAACTAACTGTATATTAAATATATTGGCCACCAAGTCAACTGCAAAAGTATCTGAGGTGTCCCTAAAGGGTTCCCTCCATTTTCCCACACCTACTTTCTTTTATCATTCCATGTCTTTTACCAAAGGTATTATCCTGGGGTCTATATTATATTTAATTATACTTGGGTTGTTCCTCTTTTCATATGCTATATTTATCCAGTCATAACTTTTTCTTACTTGTTGTTGAATCTAAAATGAATGAAGTACCACATTTAGCTTTACTGTTAATAAAGAGAAATTGAATTATAGATTCTCTAGATACTCTACCCAAATTTTCACTTGATAAAACTGTGAAATACTGTGAAACAGCCTTTTGGAACTTGGTAATTTCCTTTCATCCTCAAATTTATTACAGCTGTATATTTTCATCAGCAAAGCAAATTAAGAATAGGTTATGCTGGTTTAAACAGAAATATTAATGTGATGTATAAATTAATTCACTGCATTCCACAGAGCTAAATGCAAATAATTTCATCAGTCACTTCCTGTCTAATTAAAAAAATAAATTAGAATCTTCTCAAAATTGTGCTATATGTCACTTTTAAATAGATTCTTATATATTATATTGCACCAGAGCCATAATTCAGGTTTCATGTTACACCATTTTGTGTCTGTGACCAATGGCTTAGAAAATTCTACTTTCTTTCAGCAGAAATATCTGCCTTCAAATTGTATCATAGTGCAACCTTCAAGATGCATACCAAGGGCAGGAAAATTGTCAATACACTCGCATTCATAACCTCTTTCAGAAACTTCTTTGACATCAAATATGTTATTTGCAGGTATGAGCATGACTTCAACTGCTCTCAGACCAAATTCTTGAGTTTTGAGCCCCTCTTAGGGACATATTGGACCATTTTAAGTCACAAGAATGTCTCCCCCCTTTCTTCATCTCCCATTCACCACACTTACTGCCACTATATATATTTTTCTACTTTTTTTTTAACCTTTTGACCTTTTACCTATTTTTGCACATCTCTAGGCCAGTCCATGGATGTATCTGGAACTCTCACACTCAGCAACACCAGCTAAGGTCTGTCCTAGTTAACATGTAACAGCCTTGACTGCCCATGCATCTGGGGACCCAAGTGGTGGAAAATTGTTGTTGTGCCTTACTGTGACGAAAAAAAATACAATGAAAATAGAAATTACATTTCTGTCATTCTGAAATTATATTATTTCACCATTTCACTCTTGCTAGAACACTCATAGAGAATCATAGAACTATACAATATTAAGGGTTGAAAGGGACCTTAAGAATTCTCTAGTTCCAATTCCTTGCTGCCATGGGCTGTGACTCTTGGAATTTACCACAAAGCAAATGTAGGGAGGTCATTCTTGTTCCAGATGCAAATCACCACATAGATGCTACAATGTTAAGGCCAGAGCATGAGCATCATCTGCATATCTACAGCTTGCATGTATGATGTATTAGTGAACTAATGCTAAGATTTTCCAAATTAAAACTAGTTGGTGGCAGCATATTCCAGATGCAAATCACCACATAGCTGCACAAGATGCTACAGTGTTAAGGCCAGAGCATGAGCATCATCTGCATATCCACAGCTTGCATGTATGATGTATTAGCGAACTAATGCTAAGATTTTCCAAATTAAAACTAGTTGGTGGCAGCATAATGGAGGATGGGAGGCTACCTGTAGCCTGAGAGATAGCCAGTAACTCCTAAAGTTTCAGCTCTGCATTATTTAGGGTCTACATAACATAGCATAAAAAATATTCAACAGTGCTTTGGTGTTTGTTCTGTCAAAGTCAATGCAATGTAGAGCAGACTAAAATGTTCATCAACTTTGTCTTATCTTTACCTGAAAAGAAATTTCCTACTCTCAAATAATACCCCAGGTTTCAGGATGTCACTCAATATGACAAAATAAAACTTTATCCTAGGGAAAATCAATAGGTTTTCTGTAAATGATTTTAAAATACATATCTCTTTGGAGGAAGTGAGAAGTTGTTTACTGTGAAATTGAAACACCATGTAAGACACCCTAGAATACTAAAGCATAATGAAACAGAAAGTCACTCCTAAATGTAATCTTTCCTTATATTTTGGGGACAATGTGTTTTATGAAAGGTGGACTTCTAGATTCTAGTGAAGAATATGGTCCTTTGTGTTATTTTAACATCTTGCACAAATCTCAGTAGACAGACTCTATAATCCAACAATCACAATCAATGCCTTGTTACGCCATTGAACAGAAAAAGGGTTCTTTGACAGGATGATTTGGTGTTATACATGCTAATGTGAGCCATAGCATCTGCAGAATAGCTCATGAATACCCCCAGTACTGCTCAGCACTCTAGTCAGAGATGTGTTTTACTTAGCAATAGTGCCAAGATGCCGTTTCATTAACCTTATTTCTCTTTCTTTTCTGTAAGGCATAATTCTGTTGTAGCATAGACTCGCCAGGATACGTCATGGATACCAAGTAGAGTAAATAGTATTAACATAATATGCACAGTCTGTGCTTCCAATTTCCATGCTTCACACAGGAAGATGTGTAATGACTAAAGTCTGACAGTTTAATTTATTCAGCCCTATGAGACTGGTTTGTTAAAAAAGCTTTCAATTTCAGATTCATTTTCCTTTTCTTAAACCATGAAGAAGGAAGTAATTTACTTCTATCCTGCCTTAATTTTTAACTGACCTATAATGCATGTGGCTAATGGAAGAGCTCAGATTTTTCAAATGTCAACAGAAACTCTGTCTGTAGTCTATATTTAAAATTCTGACCACTTCTTAGTATTGACCTCATGCCATGGTCTCTCAAAGTCAAAGAACAGATGAGTTAAATGTATATTCAGAAAAAAGAACAAAGTTAAAAACACTATATTAGGAGTGAGTTCCAGGATGCAAAGAGATGGTTTGTTATAACAGGAAGGAAGCTGTTTCATCCCCAATTTCAGCAAAGCTAAACAAAAGAGAACCTGTACTGTGTCAGAAGTTTATGGAAATAAAGTCATTGCAAAAACCTGGCAAATATTAGTGCATGCTTCTGGAACAAACCTTTTTCAGAGAGACCTTTCCTAAAACCTTAATTCAAGTCTCCTTCACAGGTTTGCACTGTAATCCTAAGCAAATCCCTTATGAACAGATTATTTAAAGTATTTAAATGCCAAATCCTGTTAAACATTTTTTTCTGTGTCTGTAGCCAGTTTGGTAACTTAGAAAAAAACAGCCTCTCTGTCATAAAATTCTATTGCAGAGAAGGTAGACGCATTGACTTTGCTCAGAGGTGTTGTGGAAGTACATAAAATACACATTCAACTGATAACTTTGGTAAGTTAAGACACAACGAATGTTTCCTTGTAAATCTCAATTCTCAACATTTACAGAATTCAGATTTTGAATTTTGCTTTCTGTAGTCTTCAGTGGTTGATTTCTGGCAAACTTCACCTTCAGTTATAATGGAAGGTACAGTAATTGACTATGTCAGGGCAGTTAACCTGCACAGATCACATTACAGCCTGAAGGCTTTCCAACTTCTTCCACATGTGAAAAAGTTTTGGACTCTGCTATCAGTGTAACTGTTCTGATGACTGAACTGCTCCTGTTACGTCTCTTTCAACACTCTTATTTTTAACACTGTCCAAGGTATCATAACCTAAATAATGTAACTGTTCTGATGACTGAACCGCTCCTGTTACATTATGTCTCTTTCAACACTCTTATTTTTAACACTGTCCAAGGTATCATAACCTAAATAAAAACACCCAACTTTCTAACTTGAACTTTTTGTAAGGTTACAATATTCACTCAAAGGTGGGTATTCTAAGTCATGTTTCTTCATTTTTGTCACTCACTAAAAAGACACATGAACGGCTATCTCCATGTGGCTGACAAGTAGCAACTCATCAAATCACAGATCACAATTATGAATCCTGTAATCCACATTTCACCTTAAACCAGTACTTTCCACACAATCAAACCTCCAGATTCCAATACAAATTCCACACAGTGGTGTCCTTGGTTTAGCACTGAAAGCAGCTTCTGATGAGTGAAATGATCCAGAAGTTCAACTATGCAATCCAACTCTCCACTCACATTCAGAAGCAGAGGGATTTTGAAAATTCAGAGCATATTTAGACAAGCAATTTGAGCTAAACGTCATTGCCAATAAGAGAAATATAGAAAAGTCCCTCAATGGCTTAAAATATGCTTATTTTGAATTACTTAATCCAACAATATTCTGCTGAGCAATTCACTGTATTTTTTTCCTTTTCTTCCACAATAAAAATCCGCTCATTTGGTTCCCAATACAAATGCAGCATCTAATTGCCTCACAGATGCGCCATGCCAGAGATGTCTCAAAGAAAAAAATCTCTCTGTTGATCAAAGATCTTTATCTTGTTATAGTTTCTCTCCTGGAAGAGGTATGCCAATAGAGCTCACCCGCAGCATTTGTTCTGGCTCTGCTAGACTAATGTCAGCACGTCTGAAAGTGCTACACCTTGCTAGTATCTTTGAGTCCTGTGCCAATAGCAGCTACTTGGTGAAGCTAGCAATCCTGAATGTAATTCTACAGTTACAACAGTTAAGCAAAATAAGATTAACCCTTAACAAATCAACAGCTCCTAATAGTGACCAAATTTGAAAAGTTTTGATAGAAAATTGAATAAAAAATCAGTAGAGTGAGAAACTGATACCACGTAACACCAAGTAATTTCAAACAAGAAACAAAATGCCCAACAGCCTACTTGTGCAGACACCGATGAGATTTGGACTCTGTAAAATATTCCATGTGGAAGAGTCTTTCTAGGGAGTTTGGCTCCATCATAACTGTGTGACCTTGAAATATCCATCTTGGGAAGATTTCACCTTTACTAGTGTATCATCATGTAGAATTACCCAGTAAAATGAAAATGAGGAGTGTTGAAGACCCTTTTCTTTTAAAGTGCTTTTCACTTAAATACAAAACAAGTCAGAGAGAGAAATCAAAGTTTACATAAACATACTAGAGGAAACTCCCAACAACCTCTTTTTTGAAGACAGACAGACCCATGAAGAACTTGTGGTTCCTAAATATCAAATCACAACAGAAGTATGAATTAACTCCTCAGAAATTCTTTTAATAATGTAAGCCCTGCTAATGTTGCTTTTCAGTGCTGTATCAACCAGCAGCTTTTTCCCTAATTCGTGGTGAATGGGAGGATATCCAGCATCACCAGGATGCACACAAACCTCCCTCACTGGCAAATCTGGGACCATTCTTACCTTACTTTTTCACTAGCTCTACCACAATTTGTTAATATGATTTCACATCAGATAGTTTGAAATGTAGTGTCACAGCAAGGCACATAAAAAGAGAGTGCCTTGACTCAGGCGAGAGACTTTACTAGGTGAAGAACTTGGAGAACCTAAACAGTATTTTCTTAGTTATCTGCAGGGAAAACCAAAGAAGCAGGACTCAAGAACTACCTAACCCTCCCCTCTTATAAATACAGTTGAGCAGAAATTTCTCACTATAGGGATTTTTTGACTGCACGGTGCCAGATTGTCACAGCTGACATGCTAGTGAGGAAAGGGCCTTGGTTTCAACAAAAATTAGTCTCTAAAAATATTTAGGGGGAAACCAGTAAATTCTGAATCTGTAAAAATATCTATTAGCATATTATTAATCGGGATACTCCAAATCCACTAAGCTACTTATTTGGAAATTCAAGACACTTCAAGCTATGTAAACTAAATAATGAAGACATCTTTTTTTTGAAAAAGTGACCTATATAATTCTGTTCATGAATATATTTCAAGATTTCAGTTTTTCATCTCAATTTGAGCAAGGGCCAAACTTGAAATAAAAAAGTAAATGAATGGAATTTTACTTCCAAAAATAAGTTGCAGTTGACTCACAGCTACTCTAGTTTACAGAATCCTGCAAGCATCAATCTACCAATTTATGCCATAAGAAGTGACCTTTCCTGAACTCCTCTGCTTTGCTTTGTGCAGAGCACTTCAAAGACTCAGCAGAGATGTCTCTTTTTCCAGGATTATTTCCTTATAGACATTTTTCAGGTGATGTCTTTTTTCAAAGTTCACATGCACTGAAATAGCACAGGTGGTGTTCGTCACCTCTCAGCTTGCAAGGTGTGGCAGGTTCTAGAACTCCACCATGGGCTGCCCCCACTAATGCAGATTAATGGGAGGGTGATTTGTAGATTCAGATTTCTGTCATTTGTCTCTAAGAGCCTAGAAGATACTGGTGTTGCTGGGAAGTAGCAGCCAACAGCTGTCTCTTGTTATTCACCTCCTTTAATTCTTCTTTCCCTCCTCATTGCTTCCATTTACTCTTTCAGCAATGAGGGAAGATTAAAGAACTGCCAAAGATGATAAATGCAAAATTCAGAAATGAAAGGAAAGGCTGCATGGACAGGATGCCTGTAGATGACTTTCTAGAGCTTGCTTTGCTCTAAAGGTCAGAAGCTTAAGTGAATGGGGATGAAGTATTGCCCTTATTTCCAGGTGCATTCTTCATTTCATTTTCCAAAAAAAAATAAAATCAAGTTAAAATATGTTCTAAGACATAACAAAGAATAAAAGACACAAAGACCTTATCCCTTAGAGTCAAGAACACAGCTGAATGTGGGTATTTTTTACTAGATGTGTCTTTCTGAGCACTACTCTGCAAAGAGGATCTTTATTTAAACAGAAAAACAACAACAACAAAAGACAGAATTGTTGTGGTTCCCAAAAGAACTGGGTACTTAATCAAATATTATAACACTCAGTGCAAATAATGGGAAAGTAAGCATGTGTGCAATTCTGCTTACATAAACCAGAAATTTAACAAATAATGGGAAAGTAAGCATGAGAACTGTGTGCAATTCTGCTTACATAAACCAGAAATTTAACAAATCCATGGACTGCAATTACCACTAGCAAATTAAAGAACAAATTAGTATTTCCTGGGATTAAATTCCTTGTAATATGTTACCTGAACTTTAACGGATGTTACCTGAACTTTAACAGATGTTTCCTAAAATTTCACCTTAACTTACGGTAAAGTTCTGCTCTGACAAACAGGAGGGAAAAAAAAATCCAAACAAGGACAACGGATGCTTTCTCCAACAGCAAGACCATGGGACACTTGTATTAGGAGGACTTTCTGGGAAATATTTTTTCTTTGAATAAGTTACAGGGTAAATTATCCTATTTCAGATAAGAAGTTGAAGTGCTAGGGACGTTATTCTATGCAGAGAGTATTTCTCTAGAAATTCTTTTTCAAGTGCCTGCCACACAATGCAACATTTCAGCCATGTCTCTTTATGTTTGCAGTAATACAAAAGTATACATGCAGGTGAGAACCATATTGAAGGTAAAGAAACTACCTCAACTTGACCTATAGTTCACCAGTAGCATTTTGTCAAAACTTCTGAGACTTTCCATGACTGCCATGTAACATGTTTTTAACCTGTTTGCCTGAACCAGCGGAGGAACAGAATGCTGTATATTGTGTTTTTGTTCTCTGTGTATATAGAACTTAGACTTGTGTGGCACTGATACACAGCTACAGCTCTCAGCCTTCACTGCAATAAGATGTCAATATTTAAAATTAGAAAGTGACGTGGTGATGGTATCAGCTGGAAGGAAAAGTTTTGAAATGGCTTTAAAGTTGATCCCACAGATCCTGCTTACTTGTTGTATCAGCACCACCTGCTGGTACCTCACATCTTTTCCATTGTAATGCTGACAGAAAATTTTCCTTTAACATTTCATTTAAGCTCTAAAAATATTTGGGGAGGCGTCAAAAAGAAAGATTGTTGTTTCCCCTAATCTCTATGGAGACCCCACTGAACAATTTATACTGATGTTATTTCATCTAAGGAGAACAGAGAAGGAGGTTTATCCAAATCTCTTAAATCCTAACTTAGGCAAATCCTGCTCTGAAACCAATGGAAAGGATCCAGAGAGTTGACTCCTGGTTTGCATAATTTTTTTACATGTTATCTAGCTCATCATGTTTTGGAACTGAAACAAAATTGGATTCATCAGCACAGAGAATGATTCTGAACAGATTTGCACACACAGTATGATTCACCTGTTGAGACATTTCTAAGGGAGGATTCATCTCACCTAACACAGTCACATCAAGGAGTATGTTTCCAATCCAGCTGAGTGCATCTTTTATTTTTAGCAGACAAAATATATCACTATTTTTATGTTATTTTGAACTCAAATTCTACTTCCTTTTGCTAGATAGTCAGATCTACCAAATAGATACCCAAGTGAAGTGGAGATATCTTATTCATTCATTGGAAAAGGGAAATATAAGGACAATGAAGTGTGTTCATTCTTCAGGGAGGCAGTCAGATGTACATTCAGCTCTGGACAAGACTCAGCAGATGATGTCCATGATCCAAGTGAGGGATCAAAATAGGTATCTAAGACACATGGCAGGGGAGGTGGGCCATTGCAGTGCAAGGATACTGGGGACATAAAAATGCTGATGGCGCTTACAGGAGGGGCTGGAGGTTCTAAAGTGGCCTTAGGGAGGACACAAAGGAAGACGGTGATATTTTGCCTTGGAACTGGAGAGAGATATAATGGGAGGACAAATACAAGGAGAAATGGAAATTATGAATGCAGGATATAGATTTGTAGGTATTTGGCTTCCTTAGTTCTGTTGAACTGTTCAATATGTCTATTTTTCTCGCTTCCCCCACAGCAGAAGCAATGGAAGGTCTTTTGCAGACCCACTACCTGTAGGCTTGCTCTCACATCGATGTAAATATGTCCTCACTGCTTTTCCTCATCAAGATGCTTTCCTACTGCAGTCTCATAAATCTGGTTTGCAACAGTTGCTGCACTACAGCCCAATTGTCAAACCTCTGAAAGCTTCATCTTTGTCTGTACTATATCTCTGCACCCATTAGTTCCCCTGAGGGAGGCAAGGGCATGGCTACTGGAGCATCAAAATGAAATAAACATACATTAGCACTGGCAGAATGAATTTAAATATCCTGATTTTCAGAGCATCTGCAGGAAAGGCAGAAAGGCTTGATCTCAAAATAGCCTTAAAAATATGATAAAATATCTACTTTACTTTTTATTTCATAGGTATTGTGTACAGAAGGTTTGTCTGATGTCCTTAAAGCCCTCTGTTGCCTCCTGTGAGTTCTTGAACCCTTTGCTCACATTGTGTGATCTGTAAGGTTAAGGTTGTCAGGGATCCTAATGACTTGTACTTTCTTTCCAAAGGTATTGAAGTGACCAGCCTCATTTGTCCACTGTAACTGGAAGCAGTTCAGTTCTGCTCTTGCATACTACACCTGAAGCCATAGTTTTGGAATAATTTTGTTTTGTTTGTTTTGATGGGTTATTTTTGTTTGCTTGGGGGTTTTTTTTTCCCCTTATTTCTCTCCCGTCTTAATCTTTCATTTTATTCTGCTGTTTAGGCTTTGATAGAAAACTTAGCCATGTGTAATTCTTATGAAGTAAAAGCCAAATACTTGTTGTTTATAGATCCCATAACTGTATGATACATTATTAAATCTTTTCCTCATCCTAGATAAACATACCCAGCAAAATGCTGTCCATGGTGAAACATTTGGAGACACCCAAAGAGAGCAGGGAAATGAAGACACTTGCTCTTTCACAGTTACTGTAATACAAAGTTTGTTATAAAATTCAATACAAATTGCAAAGTTAGGCCAAAGTAATTCTAGGTTGAAACAATGATGAAATAGCAGAACATTGGACCTCAACAGCAACAAAAAGCCTATTTTAACATACTGAGTTTAAGAATGGTAGTGCTTTAGAAATTAGAAATACGTGCAGATTTTTAACAGACTATGTTCTAATTATTTTGGTCTTTGGTGTTGATTTTATTTTTTTAATACAAATGTGAATCTCTCAGCCCCTAAGAAATTTCCTTTAATTTATCATACAATGTTATCAGTTGCAAAACAGCTGGTACATTGTGACCACAGGCCATGACAACCCATTGTGTTCACCCCAAGCCTTTTCTTGTTCCTAAATTATTTTCTGTGGGAAATTTCCCTCTAACACAGTTTACTTCACAACCACAAAGCACAGATGCCCTCGTCCTTATTGCATTCCTCTCTTTCCAGCACAAGCTTCATGGAACTGAAACTCATGGAGAAGTAAAGCATCAGTGAATTCCCTGCTGCCCACTAGTCACAAAAGTAGTTTTAAAGGACTATGTATTTTTGGCAAAAAACAAGAAAATTAATTTAAATACAAATGCTATGTCAGCACTTACTCATTTGCCTCTTGGGTAAGAGAGATACAAGTTCACTAATCAAGGAAATATTATAGTTCACTGGGGCTTCAGAACTGCATTTAAAAGTTTTTGTCTCACTTATCTGCATTCTCCACACTCTAGCATGGATAATTTTTTCACATTATGTATGTACTTTTTATTTATTATTTCATTTTACTTGTGTTTTTATGTTTGTTTCTGGACAGCGCCAACACTGTAGTGAAATTTTGGGGAAAAAAAGACCTGACTGCCAAAAAGAAGGTTTTAAATGCTGCTAGTTTTAGCCTGTAGGAGGAAAATATCTAGGATAGTTGAAACACATTTTAGACATAAAGAAAAATACAGTATCAAATTTAATTAAAGAACTAGAGCTGCCAGGTAGTAATTAACTGTTTTAAATCTACAGCTGTGTGAGAAAACATTGGTCATAAGAATAATGTTATGCAAATTAAAATGGATGCTTGGGTTGTACAAATTTAAATTTCCAGATATCTGTGACAATATAAATTTCAC
Source organism: Passer montanus (assembly GCF_014805655.1). Classification (NCBI taxonomy): domain Eukaryota; kingdom Metazoa; phylum Chordata; class Aves; order Passeriformes; family Passeridae; genus Passer; species Passer montanus. Next base: position 9,672,587 of record NW_024363160.1, on the reverse strand, counting down.
TGAGAAAATAATTATGTGCTGATCTATATTCAGGTGATCTCTTGAAATGTTGTTGACAGCCTTGAGCAGAGAAGGCAATCACAGAGAAAGATAGGAATAATGCCAATGTTTAGGGAAGATATGCCTGTCAAAATATGGAACACTGAATTATATAAAAAAAGATTTTATAATAAAGTTATTTGGCTTTTAAAGTGATTACAGTTTAGACATCCTCTCTGCTAATTCAGTCTGCATCACCACAGAACATTTTGACTTAGAAGCTGCACACCACGTATCAACCCAAGGAAGGCTGAATGAAATAACATGACTAAAGGTTTGTGCTTGGCATAGTCCTCATATAAATGCTTCAAGTACAGGAGCCAGCTGAGGGAAGATCCTATTTCTATTCAGGTTTCATTTTTTCCTAAATCAAGCAAAGAGTTTTGCAAGCACACGTCACCAGCATATAAAGTTCTGAATGTGGGAGCTGCATGAAATGTGTTATATATGCAATGTTATATAAATATGTATACATAGAATATATCTCCTCAGTGGTGCCATTCTTCCTTGTCAAGGACACAATACAGTTCTGTAAGGAAAAACCAATCATTCATATCTATATACTCCACAAGAACAATATTGTCACCATTGTAGAGACAAGTGTCACCAGTGTCACCATCGACCCTTGAGACGGATCTGGGTACCGGATCATACGCTTTTTCCTGCGCTGTTTGTGGGCTGGGACAGAATGTTCTGTCTACATTCTCACTGAGAGTTTGGCTGACTATGAAGGCATGAAGGGCAGAGTTTAATAGTCCAGCTTAAACAGTGAGATCCCAGCTCCATTTGCCACTATTAGCAGTGTTTCTAGACTGTAATCCAGCGTCAACAGGGTCCAGAGAGATTGATTAGAAAGCAGCGGGTGTTTGAGCTGAACAGCCCTAGACAAAACTGAGAATGGTTAGCTGGCTACAGCTACAGCTTCACAGTACTGCAATTCAGCTTTCTCGTCACAGCCAAGAGTTCTTCATCCTGTCTAGGCTGGAGTTAATTTTCCATAAATGCTGTGTTTTGGATTTGTGACTGAAAACCAGTGTTGGTAACACAATGGTGCTTTGACTATTGTTGAGCAGGGCTTACACAGCACCAAGGCCTTTTCTGCTTCTCACCCTGCCTCACCACTGAGCACGCTGGAGCTACACAAGGAGTTGGGGAGGCACACAGACAAATCAGCTGAACCCAAACGACTGCAGGGACACCCTATAAAATATGGCATCACGCTAAATTTTAAGGAAAACGAGCTGTTTTAAGGAAAAGAGAGGACACTCCCAAGATGAAGGGTCTGTCTGGACAAGAGCCATCAGGAGTGAAGTCAGCAGAAGTGAGCAGTAGCTGGGGGAAGAGAAGGATCCAGAGGAGGGCCACAAAGCTGGTGAAGCATCTGGAGCACAAGTCCTGTGAGGAGTAGCTGAGGGAGCTGAGGTTCTTTAGACTGAAGAAAAGAACTCTCAGGGATGACCTTACAACTCTCTACAACTCCCCGAAAGCAGGTTGTCGCCAGGTGGGAGTTGGCCACTTCTCCCCAGCAACAGGATGAGACAACATAGTCTTAAACTGAGGTGGGGGAGGTTTAAGTTGGACATTAGGAAGAATTTCTTCACAGAAAGGGGTTGAGGCGGGGGAGGTTTAAGATGGACATTAGGAAGAATTTTTTCACAGAAAGGGGGATAAGACATTGGAATGGGCAGCCCACAGAGGTGGCAGAGGGCTGGATGTGACAGTGCCATGGTCTAGTTGACATGGTGGTGTTTGGTCACAGGTTGGACAAGATGATTTCAGAGGTCTGTTCCAGCCTGTTTGGTTCTGTGATAGGTAATTCTGGCAGTGGGCGACCACAACCACCAACTCATTGACCAAAATGGACCCCAGACTCAAATGGAGGGAAGAACTGCACCTGCAGACTAAGTAGCATGAGAAACACGACATACAACCGGCAAGCAGGGCTTTGACTGCGGATAGACAAGCTATGAAATTTGACACGAATTAATGCTAACGGCTTTGTCTGCTGAGGCGCATAGGCACTGTAAAGCGCTGTGAAGCACTGACGGTCGGGCGGCCGGCCTGCAGCGGCCCCGGGCCCGGCTCCCGCCCGCCCAGCGCCCGGGATTTGCAGGTGAGAGGGCGGAGGTGCCGCTCCCGCTCCCGGGGGCGGGGTGGGGCCGGTCCGGGCGGAGCGCCGCGTCCCCTCGGGGCCGCCCCAGGCCTTCCCTCGGGCCGGCCCTGCCCTGAGGGGAGCGGGTGGTGTGCCCCGATCTGCCCTCTCAGCCTTCTGAGCTCTCTCGGCTTTTCTGCCTTTAGCTCCCACGCCCCTTTGGGGCTGGGAAGGGGAGGACGCCTCTGGAAGAGCACTAGGCCCTTTAGGGAACGGTGTGTGCTCGGTTCTACAGGGAACGGCTCTCCCGACACTTCACCAGTTGGGTTTTAACTGTCCTTGAAGTTACAGAAGTGCCATTGCCTTTCCTGATTATTTTATAGGAATGTCTTGTCCCGTATGAAAATGTCAGTCTCTGCAGATGTGGTGTAAGACTAAGGACAAGATCTTTTCCCAGGTGTAAGTGGGAAAAGTAGAGTGTGATAACGAATGTAATTCAGCATCAGTACTTAAATGCTTACTTACAAACCCTCTTAGCAGTATTAGCAGTAGTCTTTTTTTTTTCTTTTTTTTCTTTTTTTTTTTTTTGTGGGGGTGGGGGTTTGACAGTTTATGAAGGTTCAGAATCCTTTAGCAAGAAATTGATTGGAAAACAGATGAAACTTAGTAACTGAAACTGTCCCTGTGCTTTTTAGTTGCACACAATTGACAGAGAAAGATGGGTATAGGTTTTTTTTATGATTACTCTTTGGAATTTTAAGGTTCCTCTTAAGATTAATTTTGCTGCAGTCATAGGATGCTTAGATTTGGGAAGGTTGTTGGAGATCATCTTGTTCCAGCCCCAATGCCTTGGGCAGGGACACCTTTCACTAGACCAGCTTGCTCAGAGCCCCATCCAGCCTGGCCTGGAACACTCCCAGGGATAGGGCATCCACAGCTTCTCTGGGAAAGCTTTTCTTATGCCTCACTACCCTCTGAGTAAAGAATTTCTTCCTAAAACCTAATCTAAAAATCTCCTCTTGTAGTTTAAAACCATTCTGCCTTGTCCTATCACTGTCTGCCCATGTAAAATGTTGCTGTCCCTCTTTTTTTCTGAACCCCCTGTAAGTACAAAAGGCCCCAGTGGGATCTCTCTGGAGCCTTCTCCAGTGTTACCGTTGTGTTAATCTCCGGGATTGCTTTTTTGTTGCTACATTGTGTAACAGTAACAAAGTCTGTGTTAATACTTTTGGTTGGTAGGTCTCAGTCAGCTGAAGCAGGCTGGCATTTTGGCTGGATCCTTATAGATAAAGTGTTAAACCCCAAGGAAGTACCCTCCTGGTCTGTGCCTGATTTGTGGTGCCACAATGTGAGATGAGATAGGAGGAAAGCACAGAAGCCTGGCCATGCCCTTCCATGTTCTCTCAGCATCCCTCAATCCTTGCATTAGGGATGGTACAGGGTGTGTTGTCTGTGACTTACCCATCAGCTTTATGTATCTGAAAGGAATTTTCTTCTATCCTCAGATGGAATAGGGGCCTTCAGCAGATTTTTTTTTTCGGCTCTCTTTTCTCAATTTAATTTTTTAATGGATATAATTCCTCATATTTATTTTTCCCCTGCAGAAAATACCTCATAATATTATAAAAACAGCAAAAAATAATATGGGATTAATACCCTGTGTTTGTAGCAATGTGTTTTCAAGGACAGATGATGTTTCATTTTATTTTAATGAGTATCCCCTCTACATAAAAACATAATGAAATTGTAGCCCTAGTACCTTTTCTGGTGTATATGATAAAATATTAATGCCAGTCACATAGTGTGAGCAAAGTGGTTTGGGGACAAAAATAAGGATGATTTGGCAAAGTAGACTCTTATTCAGGACAAAAGGAAGATTGCTGAAATGACATTGCAGGTCCCTTACATACATTTCTAAGAATGAGCTTGCCAGTGATATGGCAATATTTTGGGAATCCTTGAGAAAAAGTTATTGGGGTTTGTGTAAGTTTTTGTGGAGTGATGCCTTGAATTCAAGCCAGCAAGGCTGAATTTGTTCTTCATCCCAGTACAAGCTTATGTGAATTTTGTTTCTTACATTTCTATGTAAAATGTTTGTAAAATTTGTTGTTTGCTTCTGTCAGAGGGTCAGGTTGCTGCTTTATTTCAATTTGTTACCAATAATGAACTGATGCTTAATATCTCTTTGTGTATTTACTCTTGAGACTGAATCTAATACAGATTTTATGTAGCTGTTGAAGCAGTAGAAACTAAAGAATAGCAAAGTGCAAGTTCCAAGTCATAATGGCATTTAAGCATTGTGTAGTTTGTTTGGTTTGTTTTTTTTTTTTTTTAATAAAGCACAAGAGAAGTTGAATTTTAGTTGGGGTTCCTCATGTTGATATTTCTGCTCTTCTGGACAGATGGATATTTCACATTAATGTTTGTCTTATTTCTATTCTATATGTAGTTCTTGAGTTATAGACTTACAAAGAAGAGTTTTGTTTCCTACAGCTGGCCTTGGCAGAGTTATATGAAGATGAAGCTAAAAGACAGTCATTGTGTTCTGACAAGACAACAACTACAAAGATCAGTAACCCAAAGGCATCACAGAGGTAATATGTGGGGTTTTTTTCAGAAATGCATGGATAGGTGTCTTATTAGCTCACAAAACTTTGTCATTCCTGCTTGATCCCTCCTTGTATTAAATGCAATCTACAGCAATTCATAAACAAAAATTGTGAATTCCTGCAATAAGGCATTGTCTCTCTTCTCAGAGTGCTTTTAAAATTTGTTTAGGAGCATTTCTACCAATTGGTATTCCAGGTATTCCAAAACACTTTAAACCCATTTCACATGAGATGCTATAAGCAAAATGCTGTGTTGCTCTTTTTTTACACAGACATAATTTGGAAATTTGCTGTATCAGAAAATCACTGCAGTTCCTTGTTTCTTCAAAATTCAGTAAACTGGCAGCTTGTGTGAAACTGCTTTCAGTTGTATTTATGGCAGTGCCTGATGAGACAAACATTGATTCTAAAAATTATTGGTAGATTGCTACCAATAGATTACAGAAATAAGAAGGGCTTCTTAATGAATTTGTCTGGTTTGGGCAGGTGGAAGGAAAGATGCATATTTATATTTCAGTCCAGCTTTTCCTAAAACACTACTAAACTGCAGTGTTTGCAGTTCACATAACATTTGAAGATTCAGCATAGTCCTGGATGTTTTTTATAAAAGTATCTTGCTAGTGTTTAATTAATTTTAAAAAATAATTTAAAGAAGAGAAATATTTATAAAACTACTAACAGTGATACCATAACAAGCCTTGTATGCGGCTTGTTTTTGAATCACTGCTGCCAGTGGATCTCAGTGTTAAAGGTCAAGCAACAGAAAAGATCTTAGTCACCAGTAATGCTTCAAGTTCACTGCAAATGCAGAAATCTCTTCAGGAAAGAGAGACTTTAGCAGAGTATGTGGCACTTGGAAGTATAGAGGGTTTTGAGGTTTTTTTTGGTTTTTTTTGGTGAACCCACTTAAGCTGACTAACCAGAACTAAGCTTACAAACAAATAAAGCAAACAGCTTCATTTGCCAATACATCTCATGAAGTTAAAACTTCCCACTCCCAAGCACAGGAGGTGCTGCAGTACCATATCTCAAATACTTCAGTGTGATCGTTGGCAAATACTTGTTACTTGCTGGCATTCATGTTGGAATCTGTGTGAGAAGGAAGAGATGAATTACTAGACTTCAGTTTGTTCTCAGATGAGAACAGTGCATTAATTGCATGGAAATAGAGCTGCTCTTCTATGCTGGAAAAAAATAATTCAGTTGGAATAGACCTATAGTGACCATCCAGTCCAACTGTTAATGCAAAATGACTCTGCCATATGTGTGCTCTTTCCTCCTTGTTCACTGAGAAGCATTCATGGCTGTGTACTTTGGCAAAACAAACCCAAAAAACCAAGCAACCAAACAAAACCCCCAAAACCAGAAAACACGACTTGATATTTTTAGTTTTTGAAAAAGAAGTAGTTTCAGAAGTTAGATATGAAGTTTATGTGCCAGTCATCTTCAAATGTTTTCTTTTATTCTCTTGGCAGTCTTAAACTGGATTCTCTTAAAAGGTTGAGAAAACCAGAGAGAAGCATGAGTGATGACAAAGAAAACCAAAGGTATTTTTAAAACAAAACAAAAAAATAATTTAGCAATTGTGAAAGTAATTGGGATTTGTGACACACTCACACTTTGCTCCCTCGTGTTCTTACAAAATGCAAGTGAGCTAGGTCTGTCCTGCAAAACACATTACAGTGTTTGCTGAACAGTATTGTTATAAAATTATATTTATCAGAATCTGGCTGCAGTGATGTAGGACCTGTAGATGCCTTAACCTGTATGGTCATTAAAGTTTTAACTTACACTTGTACTCAAAAACTTTTTTGTCTTTCTTGAATATCCTGAATTGTTCTGTATATCTAATGCTCAAATATTTGAGTACTTTCTTTCTTGAATACAAATTCTGATAAGAATTCCTGTTTCATATCCTTACCACTATAATTCTTTTAAATATAATAATTAAAAATTTTCCTTATAAATGGTAGTTTATAAGGGGTAATAAATACTGATTTATGTACAAGAGAGACATGTTACTTGGGTTGACAGTTATGTGGCATTAAAAACCAGTATTATTGTAAAGTACTCTCATACCAAATACTCTCTTCTGGTAATTGTAAAATATAATGGAATCAACACATTGTGAAGGCATTGGTCTGAGAGACAGTTTCACATGGATTAATTGATTTGCCTTACCCCAAATGGTTAAATGTAAAAGCTGAGGGAAGTGCAAAGCAGTTATTAGTTATTAATGCTTCCTGTAATCAAAGGCAAAACAATCAGGTTTGCCAGATTTTGATTTTTTTACAGATTTTTTACAGCATCTATTCCAATGATATTTAGAGATTGTAGTGCCTTTCTCAAGATAATTCTCGAAGGAATATCTTGATCTTCATCATCAAACAGATACAGTTTTGAACAGGATTATTTGTAGTTTAGCATTTTGTCTTCAAGTGCTAGTAATGGTGCTGTGAAGGAAAAAAACTCCACAAATTAGCTTTCACAACAGCTTCTGCAGGTTTTAAAATGCCTTGAAAGTTAATTATATTGATTAAAAAATTTCCATTTCTGATAATGTTGGGAATGGAAGTATGCTAGATCTTTGACTTAAAAAATCAAATTGTGGCAAACTGTACTTGGAAAGCCTGAACAGTTTTATATTTGTTCTGCTAAGGTGGTGTTAGATGTGACTTTATATTCTATCCAATCCAGGCACAGTCCCATGCACAGGACACCCCTGAGGAAATCAGTCTTTCTGGGAGTGGGTGACAGTCATATAAGATGCCCAGCTCCATCAGGACTGTGTTCACTTAAAACTTATGGCTTGCCATCTGATCATTGGCATCTGTTCCAGAAGGCAGCTTGGTAATTTGTTAGTCAAGTGTCTTTAATATAATGCTACTGGGATTACTGAGAAGGGTGGAACCAAGGGAAACATTTATCAGAATGAAAAGGTTTTGTGCCAAATTTACCTCTTTGTTAATTTTTTTTCTTTAGATGGGAAGAGAAAAATTGTGCTTGTTATTTAAAGCACTGTTGCTTATTTGCATTACTATTCTAAAGATTTTATTCAGGTGACTCAGAATATAGAGGATTACAGATTTCTGGGGCTTCTAATAATCCAAGTAAAATTGTTGCTGAACTCTTCAAGGAAGCAAAAGAACATGGGGCTGTACCATTAGATGAAGCCTCAAGAGCATCTGGTGATTTCAGTAAAGCCAAGGTAAAAGTTAAGAAATGTGTTGATCTCTCTTTACATTCATGTCTCTGAAATTCACCAAATCACAGGAGAGCAAGTGCCTCTTTCTGTGATTTACAAATAGCAGATTTGCTCAAAACAGTTTTATATTGTCTGTTTTCAAACAGCTTGCTCTAGAAAATAAAGAGAAAGAACCTCATCATTTCAGAGGGAATAATTAGAAATCATCAGGAACTGGAATTATATGCTTTGTTTTTAATTACAATTGAATAAATAAGAAACCAGACTAAATTTGCATCCCAAATCTTACTTATAGAATTGCTCCTACAGAGTTGTGGTCATCAGTTCAGTGTCCAGATGCAGGTTGGTGACAAGATGTCTGTAGAGGGACCAGTGCTGTTCTCTGTCTTTATCAGTAGCACAGACAGTGGGGTCAAGCGCACCCTCAGCAAGTCTGCAGGTGATACCAGGCTGAGTGTTGCAGATGAAGTGCCTGAGGCCTTGGATGCCAGAGGGATCTGGACAAGCTTAAGAAATGGGCTCATGGGAACCTCATGAAGTCAGCAATGCTAGATGCAGGATTCTGCATCATGGCAACCCCCAGCATCAGGCTGGAGGATGAAAAGATTGAGAGCAATTCTGGGGCAGGACATGGGGATAGTGGTGGATGAAAAGCTGGACATGACCCAGCAATGTGCACTTACAGCCCAGAAAGCCAAACGTGTCCTGGGCTGCATCACAAGAAGCATGGGCACCAGGGTGAGGAAGGGGATGCTGCTCTTCTACTCTACTCTGGTGAGAGCACACCTGGAGTGATTGATCCAGCTCTGGGATCCACATCACAAGAAGGACATGAACCTCTTAGAGCGAATCCAGGGGAAAGCTGCAAAAATAATTGGAGGAATGGAGCATCTCTCCTTTGGGGAAAGGCTGAGAGAGTTGGGATTGTTCAGCCTGGAGAAGACCTTATTGCAGCCTTCTAGTACTTAAAAGGAGCCTATAAGAAAGATGGGGATAGACTTTTTAGCAGGCCCTGTTTTGGTAGAACAAGGGATAAAGGTTTTAAACTAAAAGAGGGTAGATTCACACTAGGTATAAGAGAGACTCTTTTTTTTACAGTAAGTCTGGTAAGACACTGGAACAGGTTGCTCAGGGAGGTAATGCATGCCCCATTCCTGGAAACATTTGAGTTTGTTACCTTTAAAGGTCTCTTCCAACCTGAAGTATTCTATCATTCTTATGTTTGAAAAAGTATACAGAACAGAAGCTGAAACATGTCACAAAGCTTTTTTTAGTTTGACTGTGGCTGCTAGATATAATTTTCCACATAGAAAATACATGATAGAACAGTACTTGCATTTTATCATGGAAGCAAGCTTGTAGATGGCTTTTTTATTTTTTTCTTTTTTTGTGTGTGTGCCTAGGTAAGAATTTTAATAAACTGTTTTAGATAATTATTTTATAAGCTTTTATTTCTATTTTTTCAGTCATTTTCTGGTGGTGGATACAGATTGGGTGACTCATCACAAAAGCACTCTGAATACATATATGGAGAAAGTCAGGATGTAAGTAAAATTCATAGCAGAACCTCCAACGGAGGCCTGCTTAATCATGTTTACAGCTTGAAATGCCAGTATTACCAAAACTATATTTATGAGGAGAAAATAATATCTAAATATTAGCTATGTGTTCAGTAGAAATTGTTGAAGTTTCCGAAGAGATGTTTATTGGATTCCCCTAAGGCCTCCATGATGGAACTGTCAGATGTTAATTACTTTGACATTCTTAGCACACCTCCCTGTCAGCTACTTTCCACTACGTGTTGTCCTGGATTCTCTTAGCTGTGCTAACATTTTAATGCTTTTAGAAATTGATTCTTCTTGTGGCTTGCAAAGCAGCCCATCTCAAACTGGAGGGCATGGATGTGTCCTAGGGAAGGTGAAGCAGCAGGCTTGAGGCCTTTCTTTCCTATCATTTAAAAAGCCGGATGTGAAGGAGACGGTGAGGAGAAGAGAAGTTCTCTGCACTTTGCTGTTTTTGTGGACGGCTAAAGCAAATTTTCAGTTTGTCTAGAAACAATTACTAAGGCCAAAGGATGTGGTCCTGGCTAGGGGGTGCTGTTGTGCCACACGAGGAGCCTTCTAGTCTCCAGCAAATCTTCTACTCCGAGTAACAGCCAGCTGTACCCAGCCAGAATCTTTTTGGAGTGGGCTTTCTATAATCTAAAACAATAAATAGTTTTCTAAGGGAAGGCCAGTTATACTGGCTGGGAAAGCCTAGTTTTGCTGGATGGCAAAGCACTTAGAAGGAAGAGAGGATGCAGGTTTTGAAGCTGGAAGGCCCTGGCTGGACCTTTTATGTAGGATGTAGCAAAATAAGAAGGGAGCAAAGGAGGCTGGTTTCCAGGATTCTTAGCTTTTGAGCTGAATGGAGCTACTTTCAGCTTTGTTGGAGCTCAGCATGAAGTAATTTGAGGAAAGTGTAGATTTTTCTGTAACTGATGTATCAGCCGTAATTTGTAATTTTATGGGTTTATTTCTTAATTTCTTAACAAAAATGTTTACTGCTTTTGGAAATAATTGGAACATTGTGAAGATCACAACACCCTCACTGCATCATACTTTATGTCATGGATAGCAGATTAAGAGATTCTTTTTCCTGAGGTAGGAAAGTGGTCTAGAAGAAGAAAGTAGTCTATAACTATTGGGCTTTTTCAAAAATAATCTAACAATCACAGTTACAGTGCAAGGTATTATTTTTATTTTGTCATTTGCCTTCTTGTTTTGTGGTCTTGTACAAAATCTGTTTAGTGTAGATCAAAATTTCTATAACTAGTCTGTGCAAAATTGTGCTGCCTTATTTGTCTTCCTTCACTTTTTTTAAACTTGTTTTACTTCATAGGTTCAAATTTTGCTGAAACTGTGGAGGAATGGATTCAGTTTAGATGATGGCGAGTTGAGATCCTATTCAGATCCAACAAATGCTCAATTTCTTGAGTCAGTTAAAAGAGGGTAAGTTTAAATTACAACTTTTTTGAGGGGAGGTATGTCAGTGAAGTGAAGAAAAATCCTTTCTCCACACACTTATCAAAAGCTCCAGACTTCTTCTTTGCCTGAACCCATAAAATATAGTCTGTATTTGTCACCAGATGCATGGGACACTTAAAAATTTGCAATACTTTGGTTCTTTTGGTGGTTTAACTCTGAATGGTACTTGTTACAACAGCTTTTATATTCACAATATTTTCCTAGCTCATTCTGTGATTCGCCTGTCAGTATATTCTAGGTTTTGACTGTTAGTTTACTGATTTTTTTTTCTTTTAGGATGAAATCAATTCATAAAACAATTGAATATGACTTTCAAAGTGTACATAATATTAATTTTGACTCCTACTGTGTGTGTAGTTTTTGGATGATTTTTTTTTTGCAGTTCAGAATGTAATTGAAAGTGTAAATATTGTAATGTACTATTTTTGTAATTCAGGGAAATTCCTTTGGAACTGCAGCGACTTGTTCATGGTGGCCAGGTAAATTTGGATATGGAAGATCACCAAGAACAGGAATATGTGAAGCCCAGACTGCGATTCAAAGCTTTCAGTGGCGAAGGACAAAAGCTTGGAAGGTGAAGAAAGCTAATCTGTTCTGTGCTCTGTATTCATATGCTGTTTCATTTCTATGACTGAAAATTTCAGACTATTTTGTCATGGTACCATTAGTAACATCTGGTTTGGTTTTTTTTTTCAATCCTATAGCCTTACACCTGAAATAGTCAGCACACCTTCTTCCCCAGAGGAGGAGGAGAAATCCATTCTTAATGCACCTGTCCTGATTGATGATTCCATGCCAGCAACTAAAATTCAAATTAGATTAGCAGATGGAAGCCGGTTAATACAAAGATTTAACCAAACACACAGGTAAATTTATTCTGCATCAATGCAGGTAACAATAACTATTTCAATAAGTTTGTGTTTTGTTGTTAAATGAGTCTCAGCAAGACATCAAAAAGGGGGAAATACCAGCCTTGCTGAAATGTATTGTTCTGTGTCATTTCATTACATGGATATATGATAAACTGACTATCAGAAATTCTGTACTTGGAAACACAATATATTTGATAACTGCAATTGCTGTTCAAACTTTTATAACCAATGATGTTCTTTGGTTTTTTAAGGACATAGGACAAGCCTTAATTGTTCCCAGGACAACTGAAATCTGTATAGCCCCACCATGTAGTCATCCCATCTCTGGGTCCTCCTTGGGAGGACCAGGTGGATGACTTTAGAAACACTGTGAAAACACTTTATTGTGAAGTGTGGAGTATAGTCTCAATTGGAATATAGTCTACACTATGGGCAGAGAAATCCTCTGGCCCATAATCAAGAATTTCAGCTTTCTGCCTTGTTATACTTAAGGTTGTGACAGAACATGACACAGGCTGTAAGTGTAGACTGCAGCCCATATGCAGAAGGGTGTATAGACATTTCATGCTCATTTGAAATTTCAGCATGTGAGTTGGACATAATACTGAGAGCTAACTTCTGTTTTGGATGGTCATCTTCTAAGAATTGGCCTTGTGTGAACTTGTTGGAGGTTTTAGATTTGTTGGTAGCTTTGCTTATTAGAGCTTGGCACCGGTTTTATTGATGTTGGGGCAGTGCCACAAACAGTGTTGGCCAACCCCATGAGGTTATCTTAGTGCAAGGTTCTGCAAAGCTCTGCTCTCCACTGCTGAGAGATTTTTGGCCAGAGGACAGAGATTTGGGCAGCAGTTCCACCCATGCTTTAGCACTGTTAAAGCCAGCCTTAATTTGAAATCTGCACTATTGTGTTAGAACATGGCTGCAGCTTGAATCTGGACTTGGAAGTGGTGTACATGGACCCAATTCCATGTTAATATTGTTACATGGAGAGCTCATCTGTTTCCTTTTTTCCTTCTGGCTCAGAATAAGGACAAAGTGTAGCTTTCTTTACTTGACAGTTTACATGGACCACAGTGCGGACATTCTAGCTGAGATACCAGTATGGAGGAAGATACAGCAGTATTTTTGGATAGTTTAGACCTGATAATGTATGCTGAGAGTGCAGGCCCAGATCCTTTCTTCTCAGCATCTGCTGAGAAGTGACTGATACAAACCATGGGGCTTGTTGGGAGCCTCTGTAGCTGAGTTATTTGTTCTTCTGTTTGCATGGAGGAGTAGAAGCGGAAAAATTGCCAGTAACATCTGTAACAACCTAGATTGTGTTGACAGGAGATTGTTTTATAATTATTATTAACTTTTTCTTGACTGTGAATCTTTATGATTATCTTTAGCAACTGATTTTGATCATATATAGGTAAAGTGCATTACTTATGTCAAAGGCCTTGAAGATTGATAGAAAGCAGAAATCACTGCTTAATTGGCTACAGTAAATTTGCCAGCTTATTAATTGCAAAAGATCTTCACAGATTTATTCTCAGCTTAATGTCTTAATAAAAAAAAATCTCAAATTTCAGGATTTTATCTCTAAAATACTATTTTTTGTCTATGTCTTAAAAATTAAATTATCCTTGTTATATTGTTTATGTGAGTGTTTTATTAACTGTTGTTAAGAAGTTCACTGCCAAGTGAAAATAGGGGAAAGCTCTTGCTACTGAAGTGCATTAATAATTCCTGTCTGCTTCCTCTTCCCTACGACTATATATTTTAAGATTTTATTCCATTAATAATTTAATCTTTTTGGAATGTACTAATTAACAATGAAACTTCTGACAGTGATATTGAGATTACTTCCTCTGTTTAGGTATCAGTTTGCAATATACTTACATGTTAAAAATTTTGTTTGTTATTTGAGAAAACAAGCAACATTCACTATAATTTTTCTGGGGATTTTTTTTATGCAAGAACCAAATTGTAAGCTACAATCATTAGTAATCTGGATCAAAGAGAAATATGAAATCTAGAACTTACCTAGTGCTTTAGTCTGCTTAATGGTTTTGTGTTCTCTGATCATGTTAATGATCAGAAATGTATGTCAGATGTCAAATGTGAATCATACAGAGTTTTCATGTCCATGTCCTTTCCACAGGATTAAGCATATTCGAGATTTCATTATCCAGTCCCGTCCAGCTTTTGCAACAACGGATTTTGTTCTTGTGACTACCTTTCCAAATAAAGAGTTAACAGATGAAAGCCTGACACTACAAGAAGCAGATATACTTAACACTGTGATTCTTCAGCAATTAAAGTGATCTTGTGATTGTTGTACAACATAGGGACCCTGCTGTACTGTCATACAATATGTTTCCAACAGATGAAAGAAAGAAGATATCAGTGTCTTTTTATTTCCTCTTTTCCAGGGATCATATTTTTGGATTTCATGTCTTCCAGCTATAACATATCTAACTTTTTTATTTTAATTTCTCAATATTATTCAGGTTATTTTCAGTGTTAAAATGAATGTTCTGTGTGTTAATATGTTTCAAACCACAACTTATACTAAATGTGAAATGAGATAGGACTTTGTGACTCATTGTTTTGAGGGGGGTGGGGAGAGGAGCATTTTTCTGAAGGGGACAGTGTCTTTCATAGAGTTGGTAAGATTTGCACTATGGAAATGTTCTATGCTGCATTGACAAACAGCCATTTGAAAACTTAGACTGTAGGTTATGTTTACCTTGAAAACTGTATTAATATTGAGATGTTCTTTTAATAGGTTTACAGATAATTAATGCCCTAATATAATTTTTGTACGTTCTATTTGTAGTGTTTCATGGTGTAGTATAATATTTATATTCTAGTTTTTATGTCATTTTCCTTGTATTGTTGCTCGTATGAGTGAATCAGTTCAGGAGATGCAAACCTCAGCTGTTGCACACTATAATAGAATGTTCTTATTTGTATTCTAGTTGTACTACTTGTGATGAAAACAAATATGAATTTTTTTCTTCTTGAAAGTTAGAGAAATGTGAGAGACCACTGTCATCTGGGGAACTGATGTGATTTACAGGAGGCCTCTGGTCATTATGAATCTGAGTATGCAGTTGGACCCTGTGCAACAGCGTGATTTCTTACACAAACAGTTACTTAACCCCAAACAAAAATACACTGAGGTGCACAAACACAGAACTGAACTAATTTTGTGCATGCAAGTGACAGCATAAATGTGTTAATTGGTCACATATTTTTGACCTGAATTTCAGTTGTTTATATTTGGAATTTTGGCCAAAGGTATTTTGTTGTATTCACTGGGGATTTGGTTGTGCAGCTTTCACTGTGCTTGTTTGGAAGCTGTATAATTAAACCCCTTCATCTTTGAAATGACATATTTTTTAAAAAACTTGCCCCAACACTGCAGTAAGCAGGTAGGAGTCTTATGTTGGGGGATACTCGCTGCTGTGCTTTAGTAGTATGCAGTTTTTTAGTATTTTTGGACTTAGATGAGTGGATCACACTCTGAAGGAGAATAGGTGGGCTGTATCTCTTGTACCAATATGTGCTAAAAATTGCTGTTTTCCATGTTTATTTTGTTCTGAAAATATCAATACTTGTTTATTTATGTTAAGGTTATAATTGCTTCGTATATTCTTACATTTTTACCTCAAAGTAGATATTTGACTGAGTAGATCTTAAACATGCAGTTGTATTTGAAGTATTTTGTTTTGCAGTGTGAATATCTGCATGATTTTAATCATAATTCATTTCATGTGCTAAGTAATTAAAGTTTTATGTTTAAGATCACAGACAAGACTTCTTGTGTTATTCCAAATTTATGTTGTGATAAAGTGGTGATTGTGTTGTGTGCAAATATTTAAGCCTAAACATAAGGGAGCTGTCATGTACTATGCATGTATTTTATATCCAACATACTAACAACTCTCTATATAAATGCAAGGCCAAAGTTAATGAGATTGATTTTGGGCAGTCTGTGGTTTGGGCATATTTAGGTTCAGAATATAGGTAAAGTTACATTGCTTATTACTTCTGAAGACCATTATTGATTAAGCAGTGATGTATGAAGAAAAGGGGTTAACTAAATTTTTTCCCTCTTATGCCAAAACCTACAACTACATATTATCACAGTCTCTTTGTTTCAAATACCTGTTAAATTTTGATGTGTAATGGCAGCTGAGAGTAACTGGGGGTCCCAGAAGTTGACATTATTTTGTCAAGCACTAAGAAAATGTATCAATGTTTATGTTTAAATATTTCACTGCTTTTCTGTACATGAAAACCTATGGAAGCTTCTGTCTCATAATTTTATGTCATAGCTTTTATTATTATAAATTGTTACTTATAGCTAACATCTTGGCATTTTTGGCACAAAACTGTTCTTTGAGTGTAGACCTATGTGGATATGCAGTTAGGACTGGCTACAAGTGAGAAAGATCATGCTCTACCAAGTTCTTTCTCTCACAGTAAGGCTGCAAGGTTTGGGAGTTCCATTTAGTTTCCATTAAATACAGGTAATAGTCCTATTACTTGCTCTTATAGACAGCCTATGAAAGGCTCAGGCTTCACCTCATCTTGACTTTCCTAGAAATTCTTTATTACAAAAGAGCCAAATAATCAAAACCTGCATGTTTTTCTCAAAGAAAACTGCTCGGTAATAATTTATTCTGGATAAACACAGCCTTGTTAGTTTTTGAGTTTTGTTGTTTGTTTGTTTTTTTCCCTCAGCAGTCCACTGAGATGTTTGCAAACATTCTGCTTTAATTAAACTACTGGACACACTTGTATAATTATCATACATTAGCAGTTATCTCATGCTGTTCTTGCTCTTTGGTGAAAATCTGTCCAATATTAAATGAAGCAAGGAAGAGCACACAAGTACTCTGAGGTGCTATTTGCTAGCTCCCTGCTTAGTTGCTTGCATGAAGTTACAGCTCCCATGGTCTTTAAATTGTCTTACTCTGTGCAGGGAGAAGAGACAGAGATGCATCTCCCCCTTGCTCACACTGCTTAAAGCTGGCAGGCCTCAGAACTGGCATATGCTGTTCTCTGGGCAGGTGAGACAGCAGCAAGAGTCTGGGGTAAATGCTGAATCAATGGCATGCCAAAAGCAGTCAGATTCTGGCATTTCTGTAGGGTGGGTATAATTGGAATGGGTTCCTGAAAACAATAAAAGTAGGGCTGCTTCTATTTAGCCTGGAAAGCTGTGCTCCTGGAATGGGGTTAGATGGAAACAGTGCAGCAGAACCATCTACACCTATTTGAGGTTTACAGAATTGACTTTGTGACTGGGAGATGATTTTAATCCCTGTGTTTGTTATTAGTGACTTTGATCAAGTTTGAGTTTATGGTGCTGGTTCTGCTTCTTAATGACCTCTCTTTTTAGAGAGCATTTCCATTGAATCTTTGGTCCCAAGTTAAATTTCTTATCTTAAAAAAACTCAAAACAGGTAGCTTACAAGGAAGAAAAGAGGGATGAGGTGATTTAAAGTGGGCAGATACTTCACAGGGAGGAAAGCATAATTCTAATTAGAAGCTTGTACAAAGCTGGAAATTCAATTCAGGTATTCTCAAAGAGAAATTCAAACACAATTTTCAATAGCTGAACTGGAATGAAGCCAACTTAAGAATCAACTTTCTTTTTTGTGTTTTTGGTTTTTTGTTCATTTTATTTTATTTGGAGTTTTGTTTTGTTTGTTTAAATGTTATGCTGGCTTTCTGTAAGTTTTTTTTTAATTAAACCAAATTTATTTAGATTGGGTACTGATGTAAAATAAAGTAAAAAAAGATGGCTTCGTTTTTGAAAAGCAACTTGCTTTGCCTTTGTCTAGTCATAATTAATAAATTTGGATGTATGTTTCATATTCAAAGGGTTGGAGATGTTATGTATATCACTGTATGTATTCAAAATTTCCATTACAAGCCTCCCAAAAAAAGTCTGCTGAATATCAAAGAACTCAGATACTGGAACTCAACTTTTTACACTTAGTTGTAATTCTCCTTTAGTAATGGTCTTGTTCTGCCCATAATCAAAGAGCTCCCTGGCAGCACATCTGAAGGTTAAAGCAAAGAAACTAAGTTTAAAAACTTTTTCATCTCAAACTGAGAAATAGGGAGAGCTCTTTTCTGTTCACTGGGAGCTGTCTGCTCTGGAGTTAAATATGTAATCTACAAGCTGTGTGGTTTAACTCTTTTTCAGGTATATGAGAAGATAGATTTCTTATTCCACACTGCATTAAGATAAACTAAGAGAGAAATTCTTAACTATATTAAAAATAAATTTTAAAAAATGCTTCAGGGAATTATTCTGGAAGACCTACTATTTTGCATTTATAAACCTTTTTCAGTCCAAATTAATTTGATGAGATCCTAGACCATTTAAATACTAGCAAGCAAGAATTCACAAACGGGAATAACCATGAATAATTTTTCTAATCTGATGTTTCTTGCTGAAGTTTGAGTGGAAGGGACTGTTTATGCAGGGACATGAAATTGATATTTGTTTCATAGAATACTAGGTGCTGATATAAGAATTTTGATTGTTTTTTCTTTTTCTAGAATATACATTCATAGTGTTTACTAGCTCTAACTTTAACACTACCAAATAATTGCACTTTGAGGACAAATTAAATTTTCTGATTTCCAAATTAAATTTTTCTTTTCATGAACTTTTTTATGGCAATAGCTTTCTACTGTGTTTTGCACCAATGGAAACTTCAGAACTTCAGTGCTTGCCTTGTATAAACCACAGACAAATTTCCTTTTCAGTGCAAAGAATTAATTTTTGTTTATCTTAAGGCTGTTCCTAATCAAATTACACTGAGTCATTATTAATCAAATGTTCACAATGTAAATGTCCTTACTGTCTCTCATGACAATTTAGTCTGTTTTAAACTAGATTTTGCCAACCAATACCTCAGCCTGAATGTGAAAGTGTAAGTACTAGTTTTTTTGAAAGCTTGCAGTTAATAGAGAAAAACATAGGTAACATATTTACTTCTATTTGCATTTGAATTCTTCCTAGCAAACTGATTCTTGGTATAAGAAATGGAGAAATTTTCAATAGAGAAGACTGTCTCTGAATGCAGAAAAGTGCTACCACTCTTTGTCCATAAATTAATATCTCAATACATGTTAATAGCAGTTTCCACTTATTTATTTCTCCCTTTTTTAGTATTGGTTCTCTTGTTTTGATGTTTTCCCATGTATGCTTTCACCTCTTTTAACTATAAAATTATATTCTGCATATTGTTATTAATGCGGGACTTCTTCCCATAGCAGCCCTCAAATCCTGTAGTCTTAAAGTAATCACTGAAAGTGGAGGAGGGAGCATATAGGATATAGGCAAATGGTTATGTCAAAAAGTTTTTTACTAAATTATTTGCTCCTGCTCTTGTAGTCCAGTAACTTGTTTCATTTTCTAAGGATAATTCCTGAAAACTGTATTTCATGGAAACAGACTCAGACCTTAAACCAGGTTGCAACTGCTTGGTAACCTTGGTCACTACACAAAAAATTGTAAGCCAGGATTTGCTTGTCTGGGTTTTGTGTGTTTGTAATAGTATCTCATGGCCCAAGTTAAGAAAGAAGCTTAGGTCACAGATATGATAAGGATGTGGAATAAGTCATAGTGTCAGCAAATAAATAAATGTGAGAAAACTAGAACCTTGAAAGGATTTTGGAGGAACTTTGACTATTCATGTTTCTTCTCTAACCTGCACTGATCCCTTCCACACATGTTCTTTTATTGACGTGTTCTTTTATTTACTCATCTAAACATTATTTTGTGCCTGTATAGAAAGTCTCTTTAAATTCTGTCTTCCTATGTAATTCCTATTGGCCTGCCTGTAAGCACACATGAGAATAATGAACTTCATGTTCAATGCTTTCGTCCCAGGTTTTTTTTAGGCTGGTTTCATATCTCTCAGCATGACTGCAATTCTGAAAAATAGTGGCTGCCTGGTTGGCAATCTTCAGGTCCTACTGCAATAAAACTTCGAAACAATAAAAAATCAGATTAATGACTGTGTTATTGTTCCCATCAACTGTAGCTCCTATTGCTTTGACTGATATCTAGTATCAGAACATGTCAACCTGGCAAGGTCTGTTTGCCTTCGCTGTCTCTGTGGGTGTTATTACCCAACCGACTGCGCAAGCAGAGAAGGTAGAGCTGACCCAAAGTCAGTGATTTCCAAATGGCCTTTACTCATAGTCAAGGCCACCAACAAACACACGCTTAATTTTATGAGTTTTCTTAGAACAGTAGCGTATTCAAGCTCAGAATGCTTCTGGCTTTGTAAAAGCACAGTAACAACTTATTAAGTGCTGTTAAAATAGTGAGATGTGTTTATTATTTAGAAAGCTATATTCAGCTAATAGACTTGCTAAGAAGATGATCAGAGGGATAGAGCACCTCTTCTCCAAGGAAAGACACAGAGAACTGGGATTGTTAAGCCTGGAAAAGAGAAGGCTTTGGGGTGAGCTCATTGCAGCCTTCCAATACCCAAAGGGAGCCTTCAGGAATGATGGAGAGGGACTCATTATAAGAGCAGGTAGTGACAGGATGTGGGGAATGGCCTCAAATGGAAGATAGGTTTAGATTGCATAGTACAAGAAGTTAGAAGAAATTAGAGCATTATCTGCGAGAGAGGTGAGGCACAGGAACAGGCTGCCCAGAGAACTTGTGGATGCCCCACGTTCCTGGAAGTGGTCAAGGGCAGGTTGGATAGGGACTTACAGAAGCTGCCCCTGCCTGCGGCAGGTGATTTGGAATCTAGGTGATTTTTAAGCTCTCTTCCAACCTATACCCTTCCATGATTCCATGATACTCTTAGATGAACAAATCAGTCTCTTCCCTGTAGAGTAACAATGTGATAGTCAATAATATGGATTTTTGTAACATATTCACTAAACTTGAGGTTCTGTAGCATTGTTACAGAAAACTTGTTCACAGTTATAAGGATATTTAATTCCTGCAACACAGAGTTTAAAACCCAATAACTATACAATTATGGTCCTGGCAAATGACTAGGAGGAGGTTCTTTCTCCTCTCTTTATCTTCACATTCTGAGGGAAGACTAGATTATAATTCATATCAGGTATTTCTCCTAGAAAAGCTTCAACAGATGTGAGTGCCAATGAAAGACACTGCTTTCTTACTCCAGCTATCTTAGCATTCACAGAACTTTCAGTCTATACTTCCCATGAAGGCGGCTGCACATCTCTGATAAATGTCATTCCTTCTTTTTCTATTCTTGCCTTCTTAAACACCTGGCACTGAAACTGAGGGAGTCTTCTGACAACAAAGTTTCCTTCTGTACTGTCAGGATCTCATCTATTATGTTGCACCTCTTCCATTTTATTTGGTCTTCTGCAGCTAATGCTTCTGCTTGAGTAATGAGGTGTTTCGGTGGCTGATCATGTTAGTTTGAATTCCAAGGATAGTTCTTCTTTCTGAGAAATATATTTTTGTCCATATTTAAGAAATTATTTGGAAGAAATATATTAAAACAGAAGAAAACAACTCTTCCTCAGCTCAGTAATGAAAGATTGTCACTTTTCATGCAAACATCACTGATGGATTCTGCTGTTTACACTCTGCACTTCCCCCCACCCCGTAGCTAAGCTAAATTTTTCATATCAAATTCTTTTATTATCTTTTGACTTTTTTGACCAAGTGGACAATTATCATGTTTAACTTCAGTTCAGGGCACTTTGGCAGTATTGCCATCCCAGTTTTACCAGTAATTGCCATTACCCAGTTTTTGTAATGTGGTTTTAGCCATTATTGCAGCTGATCTGTCAACCCGTGACATGCTAAAAACTGCATAGTTCAACCTGGGACAACTTCCCCTTTCTATTGTTTTTCTTTTATTTTTTCTTGTTCCTCTGTGTTCTAAAGCAGAACAGATGAAATTGTTGTAGAAGTCAGCAGAATTTGTTCTCATCCTGTGATCCAATGAGTTTTATAGATAAGGAAGTTAAAAGGCAAACAAAACAAAGCAAATCTTGAGCAGCAAGTGACTTCTTATGACCTTCCTCTGAACACTGCATCAGAGGTTAAACAAGGCCAAGTGCAGGGTCCCGCAACTGCGTCAGGGCAACCCTTGGTATCAGCACAGGCTGGAGGATGAAAGCATTGGGGGCAGCTCTGTGGGGAAGGACTTGTGGGGAGCTGGTGGGTGAAAAGCTAGGCATGATCCAGCAATGTGCATTCACAGCCCGGAAACCCAAACAAGTCTTGGGCTGCATCAAAAGAAGAGGTGACTCTGCCCCTCCACTCTGCTTTTATGAAACCTCACCTGGAAGTGCTGTGTCCAGCTCTGGGGTCCCCAGCACAGGAATGAGGAGTGAGTGCAAAGAAGGGCCACAAAAAAGTGAAGAGAGAACACTTCACCTATGAAGGCAGTCTGAGAGAGTTGGGGTTGTTCAGCCTGGAGAAGATAAGGGTCCAGGAAGATCTTCTTGCAGGCTTTCAGTACTTAAAGGGGGCCTGTAAGAAAGACAGGGACAGACTTTTTAGCAGGGCCTGTTGCAATAAAACAAGGGTAAAGTTTTTAAACTAAAAGAGGAGACTAGAGATGAAGAAATTTTTTTATGGTCTGGGTGGTGAGACACCAGAACTGGATGCCCAGAGAAGTGGTAAATGCCCCATTCCTGGAAACATTCAAGGTCAGGCTGGACTGGGCTCTGATGTAGTTGAATATGCCCCAGCTCATTGCAGAGGGGGGGGTCTGGACTAGATAATCTTCCAAGGTCCTTTCCAACCCAAACTGTTCTGAGTCTATGGATTGCCTGGCAGAGAAAAAAAAATGGGCTCTGATGAATATTCCCCAGCTCATTGCAGAGGGGGGGTCTGGACTAGATAATCTTCCAAGGTCCTTTCCAACCCAAACTGTTCTGAGTCTATGGATTGCCTGGCAGAGAAAAAAAACAGATGTGATGCACATGTCAAATGGAAAGATAAAGGTGTGTGGACCTATTGGGACCACTGTCACCAGAGACAACTCTTTGAAGAAGGATTTCTTTCCTTTTATTTCACAAATGTTAGGAATAGGCATTAAGAAAGGGAATGGCTGCAAAGACTAAAACATAATCTTTGCTCTTAGAATCATGACTTTATGAACTTTTTAAATATGACTTAGTTTTTTATTGTATACTAGTGAGATTTAGGGTAGAATTCTTACCAAGAAGTATTTTCCAGTTTTCTTCTGGTTTCTTTAGAATTATTTATTTGAATTATATGATTAATGAATGTAATTTCTTTCAGAGTTGGGGAGGGGAAGTAACAATGGAAGTAGATTTGACATGCATCAATGAGCTGAGCAAGACAGGATTTTTTTACTTTCTGTTTTGTACCTTCTGGGATTTTTTTACCTTCTAAGACTGTTTTCTTTTGCTCTCTGCATGAGCAAGTAAATTAATAAAATTCTCATGCAGCAAAAAATGTAACTGTGTAGAAGCATATAAAAATAATAGAAAACTTAAAATGTAGTATTATAAGGTATCAGTCAGTGACTTTGATTTGTGATTAGGAATTTGGGAACATGTATTTTCTGTTATATTTTAAAATAGAAAACCAAGATGCAGTACTGCATCTGAATATTTATTGTAAATGTTTTGTGCAACATGCATCTCACCAACTGCTTTGTGCCTTATGGCTGTGACAGTCATGAGACACTGCATACTAAAATTTAATGTCAGCAGAGAGAAATATCTCTCTAGTTTGATGGATCTGTATTTGTGCATACAGCAATAGATAGCAAATAATTTTTGGAATCTGCTCAGATACATCTCTTCTGTTCATTGAAGTTAATAGAAATATACAAAGTCACTTTCTGTACTTATTCCAAATGTTATTGAGGAGAATTTGAAGAGCAGTACACAATGATTTCTTTTCCTGTGGTGAAAGTTTTAGATTAAGTTCCTTCTGATATTGATAAGAAAGGAAGCAAACCAGTGCTAAGTGTCTTTGGGAACTTTTACTGTATAAGAACTCCAAAGAATTGGATGGTAAATATTTTCAAAAGCAAATGCTGTATGAGTTCTTTATAGATTTCAATACATGAGTTCCTGGTAGGAGAAAGTTAGCAATTCTATGGGTAAAATTGAAAAGAAGTTTTAGTTACTAGGGAAGCTATGAAAATAATTAATTCCAGAAAGAATTGGATGATAGCCATTTAGTAGATTTGGCCTAAGTCAAGCATGTCAGAGTTTTCAGCAAACCAAAACATTGTGACAGCCAGTATAGATCAAATTAAATAAAATCATATGCTTTTCATCTTTTAATTTTTTAACTGGAAGTAATTTTGAAATGAAAGCTTTTTAAATGGAAGAAAACCAGGAATGTGTCATTTTGAATACAATGGAAGGAAAGAATTAATTTTCTTATTTTCAATTGAAATTTGTATTTCAGGAAATATGAACCCTGTATAGCTGCTTTGAGTGATTACAATTTGCATTTTTCCCTCAGAAGTTGTTGGCCAAACTATTTTTCAGATCAGTGCAATCTTGACTCACCTAGTTAATGCAAAAATTACATTATACAATTCCTGAACCAAAACCACTGTATCTCCGGGACCTCCTTTCAGAATGTAATCAATCAAAATCTCCAGGGCAGTTTTATTATTAACATTCTCAATAGCTATTGTTCCTGTTGAAATAAAAATTTGCTTTTGAAAACTATGACCAAAACTGAATTCAGAGGCTTGCATTTCTTTGATGGTCCTCAAAATTCTGAGAATGGGATTCAGTTCAAAGATTAGGGCACTTAAATGTACGTATCTACTTGTGAACATTTATGCATGAGCAAAATGCCCAGCTCCCATTCTGTTCAGTAGAGGTTTAGGGCTTGATCAGGCAGCTATCTGACAGCCAGATGCCTGGAGCTTTTCAATTTCTGAAGACACCATGAGGTCAACAGACTCAACACCTGACTTTTGGGACTGTAACTCTGTACGAAGGGAGCCCAGAGATACTGGGTTACTACAGGGTATTTCAAATGTCTCTACTTCCTGTGTGGGGACAAATGAGTCAAACCCCTTGTGAGTGCCATCATCTCAATTTAGAGATTTATTTGGTTTACCCTAAAGTAACACCACATTGGCAGCTGCTGGTTCAGCTGCCTGCCTGTGCTGGCCAGATCTCCACCATCTGTATGAGTTTTGAAATTTAATTCACATTTCATAACCTGTGAACTGACTCTTACTTTGGGTGTCTGTCACTCTTAAAACAGGACTTTAAATATTTTTTATCTTATTTTCCTGTAGTCTTTGGCGGCACAAACTTAATATTTTTCAGACTACAGTATAGTTTCATATGTGGCACCCATTTTTTCCCTTTCTTTCTCATATTCTCACCACATACTCATTACATATTCTTATCATGTACTCATTACAAAAATCACTATTACACTGAAATTGGGAACTAGAAATGAAGTCTCTTAGGTCATGAAAAAAATTGCCTGAAAAATATTAGAATTATTCCCCAGATAAGAACAAGAAGCAGTAAAAGCCTGTATTCCTTTAGCTACCTCTTGTTATCCAGCATATTTTTGACACAACATAAATTGTAATAGTGGTTCTGTGGTGCTGGTGATGGCTGCATGTGTGTCTTATTTGTCAGGCTCCAGATACATTATACTCTGTATGGCTTCAGTGGCAGTCCTCTGCACAAGGTTCAAGGCTGATTGATGGTACACTTTGATGTACTGATCTTTAGCAATAGCTGTAGTAGTGGAACACCTTAATAAACGCTGTTCGAGGCCAGTTTCAAGGCTGGACATTATCACCTAATTACTTTGATCAGAGTGGTGGCAAATATTTGCATAGTACATACATGTGGATTCAGCCTGTTGTATTTTATTTACAGAGTAACTTTTTGGAAAAGGGTCTGTCTGAGGTCTACTCTGGAAATTGAGATTCACGGTTTCCACAGAACCATGCTCTTGCAGATCTCTTCTCCTCATCTTCTGAGTCCATCCTCAGAGCCACCTTGTCATACCCTCTCTTAACCTTTTGTTCCTCCCTAAACATTATTACCTAATGCCCTCTTCTCCTCATCTTCTGAGTCCGTCCTATTGTATCTCCTCTCTTAACCTTTTGTTCCTCCCTAAACATTGTTACCTAATGCAAACTTATTTCTGTGCTGTTCATGTTCTGTTCCTTTCTTGCTTCACAGCTTGCTGAATCATTAAAAAAATCATATTGTGGAGCACTGCTTTGAAGTGTCATTCTGGCTCCCCATCAACTGAATTTATACCTGCTTCACTCAAGTGATGCTGCTTCACAATGTCTTTACTTGGCTCAAGACCCAAAATCAGTATCCCATCCTCACTCCCCCTTGGTCACCCATCAGCAATCTCTGTCACTGTCCATGCACTCCTTCAAATGTTAACTTGCCTTCTGCATAGCTGCTGATAAGATATAGCCTCCCATAGCCATTCTCCTAAAAAAACATTCACCCAAGTGTTTCCTCCTTGTGCTGCAGTAATTTTCCAGTGCTGACCTCTCCTCTCCTGCTACATCCATTGGTATTTTTACCACAAAGGACATTTATTTGTGCTGTAATCCCTCCTCCATTGCTACCTTATCCTGAATTCTTTATAGTACCAAATATAAACTTTTTTTTGCTTCCAAGGAGATTTGTACCTTAATTCTCATGTCTCTGTCATCTGGTATTAGCTGCCTAGTTCTAGTGGTTTAGATCTGACCAGATCAAGATGCTTTGGTGTCAGTGATATATGTGACCTTCACTGACCTCTTGGTCTCTTCAGACCACTAGTTGTCATTCTGGCAATGCTGCCTCATTCATTCCTTGCCCTCTTCCATATGGATGGTTTCACCTTGTCTTTTCCTTAGATTGTGACATCCCTGGGAGAAGCATGGTGATTTTGCTCTGTGTTTGTACAATTCTTATAGCAAGTCCTTACACGTGTAAAAATAATATTAGTAATAAATAATGATGGTAAAACTATTCTTAGCAGTGAAGGCTGATGAATAGGCAAGTAATTTTTGCTACCATTTAGCTTGAGAAATAACTCATGGGGCAAGATAGTGCTGGCCTTCATCTCTCACCTCTGCTCTGCCTATTCCAGGAACTTCAGCAGGGAGCTGGGTCCTCTGAATTGCAGCCAGGCAACTCTCTTCTGGCTCTGCAGTGCCTTCACTAGGCACCTCATCTGCAGACACCTCTGCTTGCAGTGTGGTGTATCACCTCTACATCCAGCACCCCTATTCTCTGGCTATGGTTGCTGCAAATTCACAGGATTGTTAAATCAATGGATTTTAAGGACAGTCCTCTTACTGTAATCTCTTTCCAGGCACAGGAGAATCTCTTCTAAGTCCAGACACAGAACTTCAATGGACAACAGTTCTTTTGGTCTGTTTAGCCAAGTTTGTTTTGTCTAAATAATACATGTAAGAAGTTAATGTACCAAGAGTAGTATCAGGCACAGTAAATGTAACTCATGCAATTGCATCATTGTCTCTCCCTGTTGTTTTTAACATCAGCTTTTAATTCTTATAAGGATATTATTCCTTGTTCCAAGTTCTTACACTGAAGAAATAAAATAGCCATGAAATTCTCCATTCAATGTGGAGGATGTATTTTTAGAAAGTGCCCCCTTAACTATTTACCATTCCAACGTTTTGCTTACTTGGGCAGAGCAGTCGAGCTGAAATGTTACATAAAGCAGAGAAGTCTTTCCCTCAGCCTAAGGAGCAATTATCATTAAAGAAGAGCAGAGCTGAGGTCACTGTAGGTCATCAAGACCCAGTTCCCCTCTCGCCTGCTGATTCAACCCCTGGGACAATGTTCCTGTACTTCAAACCAGACACGCAAGCTGCAGCAAGTGGGGAACAGAGCTTTTTGCAGGCACAAAATGTTCGTATCTGCCTCCAACTCCCTTGCAGGATCTGGCTTACTTTTAGAGTCCAGGTGTCCATATGGAACAGAGGCTAGGATGAGGTGGGGTCTGGCACTGTCCTCTCTCCAAACCCAGTGAGAAGAGAGTCTGGTCCCAGGGCAGGTGGCAGAGCCACAGGCACATCCCGGGGCAGACAGCAGGGACTGACTCTGTGCTCCTGCTGGCCAGCATTCTGCACAGGGTGCTTACCTGCAGCTAACACGAAGAGGGAGGCTTCCAAAAGCCCTCCAGAACCCAACAGAAAACCAGCTGGTTTTTTCAAACCTGCTGAGCACCTCTGAGAGCAAGTCTCTTCCTCAGGAACCTTGCCCAAATCCCAAGCATCCCAAGGAAGCTCTGCTTGTTCTTGTCCTGGGTAAAGGGGAGCTCATTCCATACCTAGGGTGAAGTGACTTCTAGCTTGACTTCTTCCAGCTTATGGTATTTAATATTCTTCCTCTGGGTGTTTTTATGTTTCAAGTCAGCAATTACCAGGGGCCTTTTTCAATCCTTTTCCAACTGACTGTTATAAGGATGTTACTGAGAAATAATTACATGATCAGTCGCACTAAAGAGTTCTTGAAACAAGAGAGATTCAGCCAGCCAAGGTGTTTTAATCTTTCAAAATTTCTATGGGATCCTGCTAGCTGATGAGACAAATTTTAGTAATTACTGTTATCTTTAAAAAGATAATTGAAACCCACAGGATCTTATTTATAGGTGATTTAAGTATAACAAACTTCTCATTTGAAAAATCTATGGCTTTTTAGTGAATTGTTCTGAAGTGACCTCTCTCTCCCTTCATGACTCATGGGTCACTGAAGATCATTTGATTTTAAATGTGTCTCCCACAGAGTTATCTGTCTTGGCAGAAAACAAATTAAAGTAAATAAGAGTTAGCAAGCTGGGTGTTTACACTGATAGCACTCCTGTTAATAGTATGTAACCTTTTTATTATTTAATTCTAAGGTTATTAGGAGGCAATCACTGCTTTTGCCACCAAAACCCCTGTATGCAGCCAAACAATTATGATCAAGCCTCATCTGTATGTTCTTTAACTGTGTGGAGCTGGTGTAAATGAGAGGAGTTAATAGAACCATAGAATCATAGAATAATTTGGGTTGGAAGGTCATCTAGACCAATTCCCTGCAATGAGCAGGAGCATCAGAAGATCATGGTCCAATCTCCAGCCTGTTGACTTTCAGATATAGCATGTTGTGCAGTTCAAAAATGGCAAATACCTATTTATGGTGCCACAGGTCTCTGTTTAGACCAAGGTGATGAACAAATTGAAGCACACTATCATCAGCTAAGCAAAATATATTTTATGCTTTCAGAAAAATTATCCCATGATTTTTCCTCTTTTTGCTTCCTCTTTTATTTCATCAGAAACTTGCATAAGAGGTCTCATAATAGAAATACCAATTTATCCTGATATTCCTACAGTAAGATACAAAAAAAATTGAAGAAGGGTTTAAAAATCTATGCTCAAAACCACTGTTGACATGTTGAAGAGTGGGTGCCTGAACTCAGCTCTGCTACAACAGTTGTGGCCAGCATGGTTTCAGAATTGTAAAACTGCCTTGTTTGCTGACATGGTGTCATGTTTCATTAGTAAAGTCACCATGTCACTTCCAAGATCTCCATGATCAGTAAAGATTTCTTTTAGCTTGAAAAAACTCTAAAACATTTTCACTGCCTAGGTTCAATCTGTTCACCCAAAATGCTCACCCTCCTTCTGCTGGATTATGAGCCATGTGGTCTCACTCAGCTGGCTGTGCCTTGCTCCTAATCCCCAAATCACTGTCCAGAGGCATCGGACCAGCCCAATGTCCAGCTCATCTGGGTCCAAAAAAGTCTGAACATTTAATCTACCTGGTGTGCCTAGTCTGTGTTACGCTTATGTGCTCCTCAAGAGTCATCCCTCGCTCTTACTCACCCTATACAGGACAACCACAAGCATAGAGTTGTCCCCTGGGGGTGTTGGGGAGACTGAACTCACTAACTTCCTCAGGGACTGCAATCTGAAATTGAAATTGAATCTCCTCTCAACTAAGAGAACACTTTGGCTGTAAGGGCACTGTCAGGGAGTCATGCAAATCATCCTGTTGAGTCTGTTGCTTTTTTTTTTGCCTTTTTTTTTTTTTTTTTTTTTTTTTTTTTTTTTTTGAGAAAGCACACGACAAATTCCCCGAGAAAAATGCCTGAGCTATCCTAATGGTTATGGTTGCCCACCTGGAAGCTGAGATTGTGGCTCCTCTTCTGCCCGTACCTCTTCATGCATTTAAAATAAGTATATAATGTGAAATACTCACACAGCCCACAGTAGAGGCTGCCTGCTTGCTACCAGTCTGGATCTGCCCAATATATTTCTAATTGCTCTTATGGCTTTAGTATTTTTTTCTTTGTTTTCCTGTCTTAATACAAGTCCTGCTTTTAAGAGAGGCAGCAGAAAGAATTGCCCTGATATAACCTTGCGGTGTTTGTGACCCTGGCAAGGCAGATGAGTATTGATTGCTGAAGTATTTGATTACATTAGCTGAGGCATAGTGCCACAGACCTTGTACTTTCTTTTCTCCCTTCACCTGCATCCCTGCAACCCCATCAACAGGGGTTTAACTGAGGTTAGAAAACTAGCAGCTACAGCAGTAAACAAAAATACTTGCATATAGAGCAATATATATTAAAAAAAAAAAAGGGAAATCCATATCCAAGATATTCAAATTGTTCATCTGTATGTCTTTTGTCACAAAGTGGAATCATATTTAGGGGCTTATCTGGGTCTTTTCATCTGCATAACATGAGGTCCATATGAAAAAGAAGAGGCCCTGCAGACATGCTTTATCACCCTCAGGCTACAGGAGTCCAGAGCTCAGCAGAAAGGGCTGGTTGCCTCTGTTCTATACACTGCATATCAATCAGTTATGGGGGTCTGGTGGTTAATCTGGTGGTTAATCTGGTTATGTGGTCCAGCATCCATGGCGAGCTGCTACCCCAGCAATAGGGGACTGGCCCAGGCTGAGTGGTGAGGACCATGGTGCCACAGGAGTTTGGGCAGGAGTGCTCGAGCCACCCTTGCAGGGCCCTGTTTGGTGACAGTGCTGGTTTCCACCAGTTTGGATTCTGCACTCCAGTCAGTATTTTCTCCACGGTGTTCAGAACTGGACTTTAATCTGTGGGGTGATCCTCTGGTGTTTTTCCCTGAGTTCTCTACTGTCAGTATTCCTTGGTGTGTGAGCCAGCTCAGGCAGGACATAGGAGCAACCACAACAGCATGGATGAAATGGAAAGAAAATTTGGTTTTGTTGAAACCAAACCATGAGTTTTCTAGCTTTTACCCTTCTGATTCTCTCCCTGATCCTACTGCTGGGGGAGTGAATGACTGGCTGTTTGGTGCTTGGTTGTTGTCTGGGTTTAAATCATGATGCCAGTGGGGGTATTCCCAAAGCAGTACCCAGGCAGAGGCACACAGGCAGGGATGCAGGCACCATGGAGCTCTCTGAGTGCTAGGGGATCACCAAACCTTCCCTTTTTCCTCTTTATTGGGCATTTATGCAGGTGTAGTTTACTACCATTTGGTTGTTCTCACAGCAGGACAGAAATCTCACCCAAGCTCAGCAGGATACCTCTAAATCTATCCCAGGACTATGTTACCTGAACACAGGTGTTGTCCAGCACATGAGGCTAAACAATAACTGATATGATGTATGTATGTGGGTTTTGACACCTCAGCTTGCAAGCCAATTGACCATTTTCACAATATTCCTCACCAATCTTCCATTATTCTCCCACTTGGGAAGCTGAAAGTCAAATCAGCCTGAGGAGATACTGAATACTTCAATTTTTCATTGGCCAAAGGAACTCACAAGAACCCCTTAAACCACAGCCAGAAAAGTCTGGAGCAGTTGGTTTGAAGGAGACAATGGGATATAAAAGAAGCATAATTTTTGAAGCAACCTAGAATTAGTTTAGCAGTTGTCTTATCTTTTTTCTGTTGTTGTAATTCCATGTTGAATTCCTTTTCATCAAGGAAGTGTATTTTGCTTAAAATATTGCATAGCCTTGCTGCCCTCAAAATCTGCTGTTTCAAGCAGGATTTATTTAAGAAAGAAGGAGCAGATATTTCAGTGATAAAAACATGTGCCAGGACGCATGTCAGGCTTGCATTCACTCTCAAATTTAGCTTACATTGAATATGTTATAATTTATATGAATCATACAAAATATAATTGGCAGAAGTGTGAAAACAAGCTGAACTGGATACTACCCTTACCAAGAGAACCAAAGTAATAATTCAACCGCCCCTTGCATTACACATAATTGTTTAATATTATACATGGTGCAAGAAATCTGTGTTCCCTGTTCTCCTTTGAAAATGCAAAAATATTAAATAAAATTACAAAGACAACACACAGATAATAAATGTGTGTTGCACACAAAATTAAGTGTTATACACAAGCTCAGAATTTTTTATTAATCTTTGAATATTTAGTGTGGTGGATAGTGAGAAGAAAAAAGAATAGCTAATTTAAAGTAATTGTAGAATTCAATAAAAAAATCCTTATTTAGGAAGAGTCCTATCAGCTAAGCTGCATATCTTGCCAGAATGTGAAATTTGAAAATATCAAATAGTCCTGTATCTCGTCTCACAAGGCTTACTTTTGAGTTAAGGACAAAACTATTTTCCTGCTTGGAAAAAAGCAGGATAAAAACAACGTTTTAAGTCCATTTGTTCTTTTCATCTGTAAATTATAAGAAAGCTCTCTCTTTTAGACCAAAGAAATTTCATTAAAAATTTCACTTTTCTGACATACATACATACATATATCTGCCACTTGCAGCAGAAAAGGACAGGGATGTTAGAGAGAACTAAATTATATTAAACCTGAAGCAATTGCTCTTATGGACATGCCACCAGTGAAAATAAAATGTGTGGGCATACTACTACCCATGGTAACTTTAATGGAATTAGACTAGGAAGACCTAAGAAGGCTTATGGAAATATGGAGTCTAGGCAATGAGGCTAGATGCAGCCAGAACCACAGGTGACAAAGTGGTAGCTATTTATTTATCTCCATATTGGTGTTTGAGCTGGCTAGTTTAAAACTGATTTTGGTGGCTTTGGATGAGTGCATAAACCTTTGATAATGTTAAGATGTTAAAACAACAAAGAGTCTAGAGATGCATTTGGTTCAGCCAATATAATTTATTTTAACACAGTTAGCACTTTCTAAAAATAATTATCTTACAAAGAATATAATACAAGTTTTGCAGTTTCACTTGAACGTGAATATTTCTGTAGTTTTTTTTTCAAGTCTTCCAGTTTTTCATAAAACCATAAATGCAATTCCCCAGGAAACTCTCCCCTCCCCACTGTGAATCTGCCTTTGTACAACAAAAACTTTATTTCACCTGTGAGGACGCCCACCCCCCTGCCCAATATTTCAATTATAGAAAAGAATATATTTTAACTGTAGTACAATTTTGAAATCATTATGAATTAGATCATGATATTCTACCTGTGGGAAAGTATTTGCTGACAGAAAAAAAACCAAACCAACAACCCAGCTGCTGTATACACACAATGGAAAACCTTTCAAAATGGTTGGTAAAAAGGGAGACATTTGCATCAAACGAGAGCATTAAATCCACTGCATGCTGGTGGCACACTGGTGCACATTTTTCATTAAAATGGTGAATTAGCATCTTCACATAGATTTTCCCCCAAGACTTGAAACATTTCATTTGCATATATACATAAAATGTATATAAAGCATGTGTTATACAGTGTATTTAGTACTGTTAGTATATACAGTGTATTTATGTACTACTAGTACATAGTGTATATGCATAGTACAAAATATATATTCATAAGCATTTCAGCCTATACCTGAAATCAATGTCATTGGATGGCTGCAAAATACCCAGTCCTGCACGGGATTGATCTAGAGAGGGACACTTCACATTGCTGTCCACGAGCTCTATCTCAAAATACGAAAAAATCAGAGCCAAAAATTGTTTGATCTCATGGACAGCAAATAATCTGCCCGGGCACTTTGCTATGCCTGTCCCAAAAGGCATGTAGTAATGCTTCAGCCTCCGGCCGTTCCGGTAGAAGTCGGTCTTCTCCTCTCCCTTCTCGTTCAGGAAGCGATCGTATTTGAATGTCTGCAATTAAACACACAAAAGAGACCCTTGATGTTTGGATACCTTCAAAAGCCAGATAAAGCTGCTAAGACACAAAATGCAGGCTGGGAAAGGGATGTCTGCAGCAATAAGCATCGTACAGTACCACCAGCCCCCATGGTTCTGTTTCAGAAAGAGTAGAACTCTGAGAAGCTCTGTTATGTGGGACAGGATCCCAGGTTCTTTGTTGATAACTCCCCTTTTCTTTCCTGACCTCTAAAAATAAGGATTGTAACCTGCATTCTTGTTCCTGTGGCAGAAGGAGAACTGGAAGAATTCTAATTCTGTGCCTTTGGGAAACTATTATCCTTATCTTTCTTCAAAGACCACCTCATCATGGCAATCTTCCCTCACTGAGGAAGGCAGTAAGTAGAGGGCTGTATCCTTATCCTTCAAAGACCACCTCATCATGATGATCTTCCCTCACTGAGGAAGGCAGTAAGTAGAGGGCTGTCTGGGGCTGGTAGCACACCTTTGGGTTACACTAAAACATGTTTTGCAGATAGTGCCTTCACTCGCTTTATTTTTTTTTTTGCTGTTGTTGTTTCCTGTTATCACATCTTCAGGTGTAAATATGGATTGTTTGGGGTACAACAGAAAACCAGCCATGGGGCACTCCTTTATCTAAAGGCCTGTTAACTTCTGCCAAGAGCACCAAGTTTAATGCAATTTGGGAAAAATGCTCACCAAGGGATCAGCATAGATTTCTGGATCAAAATGCAGCAGCTGAGGATAAAGAGCTACAATGTCATCTCTGCGAATGTTGTAAAAGTCGTTCTCCAAGTGCAAAGTGAAATCCTCCTTGGCCACTCGGAAAGTCATGGATGCACTGGAGAGCCTCATTGCCTCCTTGATGATGCTGTCTGTTGGGAGAGGACAAGGAATGATTGTCATGGAAACAGTGCATTCACATACTGGGGGCAGGTCATGGATATTGAGTTATTTCAGAGCCATTTTCAAACCTTGAATTTATTAGAAGAAATATTATAACATTAACTTTCTAAATGCCTAAGAAAGTATTTCTCATTTCTTTCTAGCATTTCTATTCCTTCTGCAGATACCACTGAGAGCCTAATCTGCTTTCCCCATGAAGAATTCTTAGAGTGGATGAAACAGAATGTTCAAAAGTGAGACATATTTTCACTCTGAGATAAAGACCAAACCAGTGGAAACTGAAAACGTAACAAAAAAAAGGAAACAGTGCAGTGAGCAGAATTTTCTGAAGTTTTAAGAGGTCCTGTATAGAAACCCATACTCAGAAAGAAAGTAATATGGGAATTTTTTGTTTCAATATTGGCTGACTTTTTTTTTTAAGTAACAGTAGTTAAAAAGCAACACTATCACAACTCTCTGTAACTTCTCTCTGTGCTTATAATTTGAAAATTATTGTGAGGAAATAGAAGTAATGGTATTAGAAAACATTGCTTCACATGATAAGAATAGGGATTTAAGTTTTGGCAACACTTTTTTATTTAGTTTAAAGACATAACCAAACAAAATATGGTTCAGAATTATCCATGGGTCTGTGTTATATAGCAGTGTAGGATTATTGAGACATGCCATTATCCATGAAAAAGTGCTGTTCATGTGAATTTTGATAGTCTCAGTACCACCTGGGACATTGGGAAGCCTGGTTGTGCTGGCTATTGCTAAGGAGCATACAGTTTCCTGTTCTACTGTTTCTTTCTTAATTCCATGGGAATTCTACAGCAAGGATTTATACGGTAATAAATACAAGACCATGGAAATTGTAGTGTGATTTCTGCATAAAATAATCCTGCATAAAATAGTCATACCTAGAATAGGCATATTATCCAGCTGTTTCCGGTTCAAGGAAATATGTTTGCCATCTAAGCTGATACTCTCTTCAGCACTTTCCAAAACACTTTGCACTTCTTTGGTAGCAGCTCTCATTGCTTCTGGATTCCTAAGATCAAAAGAGCAAAGATATAACATAAATTTTAAAATTCTTTAAGAAGTGGTTTTGCTATTAACTTTCTTCCTGACTAAAATTTATTTTGTTGGCCAACAAGTACAACCTTCTAAAATAAAAATGTTGCAGCAAAATGGTGCAGTTTCATTTTTTCATGTCTTGGAAAAGATATGATAACTTCAAAGGAAAAAAAAAAGAAAAAGAAGGGAATCCCAAGTGTTTGATTTTGTCTGCAATGACAAGTGGGACAGAACTGATGTGCGTAATAAACAGTACCAGCACTACAAAGCAATGCCAAAAATAAGAAAAAAATCAGCCAGTTCTAGATTAGGAAATAGCCCCACTGCAGGTAGAAAATTTAGGAACAGGATTATAGATCAGTTTTATAACATCATTTATTCTGGCTGAGGTGACAATATTCTGTCTAGCTGAAAGAGTCTTCCTAATACTAAGAGCCCACATAGTACCCTTCACCATCTAGCCTTTCTTTCAGACATGGAATATATGAGCTTTGGTGAAATATATAGACACAATAAAAGAGGGTGCAATTGTGTCTTGACAAAGGCACAATCAGGGTGTTAAAAGATTCCAAGTCCAGCAAATCTAAAGCAAATGCATTCTTGGAGCAAAAAGCACAAAATAACCTCAAAAATTAGCATTGGCAAGTAGATGTGATAAGTAAGAACGTTAGGAATTTAGACACATACTTCATAGTTATGCTGAAGCAGATAATCCAGAAAGGCCCACTCTAGAATGGACATTTGATAGCATAATCTGAGCTGTGCACTTGTCTCACAAGTAACAAGCTCAGCAGGTGCAATCTACAGTAGAGCTTCAGTGGGATCTATCAACTTATAAATTATTTTCTACTAAGTATCTGTGAAAACAATAATGAAGTTAAACCTCATTTTGCCTGCTCTAGTGAGATGGTCTAAAAATGTCTAGTTATATTTGTAGTCTTTAATACAATTAATGTTTTGACTGCAACTAGCCCTTTTAACATCAAATCATACAGATTTTCTTCAAAGCTTTCTTGACAAAGTGCAGCATTGCCCTCGAGTGCTGTTTCTTAAAAAAAAAAGCTTCTAAAAATAGTTCTGTGATACCACTACTCATTCTCAGGTGGGTGAGTGCTTTTCTGCGGAAGTCCTGAACAACACAACACTTCTGTTGCAGACAGTAAGTTCTTTACCACTGATGAGGTATCAGGGAGTGGAATTGGCCTGTACTACTGAATTGGTTTCTGAAAGATAAATATTTTGCTTGTTTGGGAGAAACAAGTATTGGGACTTACTTAAGAAGATAGAACAAGGTCCAAAAGGTGGCAGGAATGGTGTTTGCTTGAGAGGCCCAGAGCACTGCCACATGGGTCTTGGCTTTCTCCATGTCATCGAAGGTTGACAGGGTGTCGTTCAGGAACATGCGGAGGGTGACAAGCTCAGAGAGGTTGTCCCTTTTCAGGAGGTTCTTGTGCAGGAGAGCCTCTCCCAGCTTCTCACGTGCGCTGTGGGCACTCTTGAAGAGGTGGATAGGCAGCCCTGCCACGAGGGCTGGGAAAATCTTATCGAATTCCTTGAAGTTTTCAAGGGCATTTAGGATATGAGCTCTCTCAGTTTCCTGCTTTGATGATAGGTTTTTGTCATTATTTGAATTTAATTCTTTACCAAAAAGTGTTAAAAAGCCAGACTCAAACATCACTTGGCAACAGAAGGTATAAAGTCCTTCTGTCACCCAGGCATTAGACTGAAGCTTAGGTGCTCTTGACTGCAGCATGACATACTGTAGGTTTTCCATCATTGCTTCAATGAGGGCATCTAGGGCATTGCCTTGAAGGGTTCTAATGAAAGTCTGATGAAAATTTTCAGTGGTGTTTCCCTCTGCTGGGTCAATGCTACCATGCCCAAAAGCCTGTCACAAAATAAATTGTATGCATGATAAGTAAGCCCTGTCATTACTTGGATGATAAAGTCTAACAGAAACACAAGCTGAAGTATAACTTCATAGCTTAATAAAGAGAAGGATAATGTAATAAAATAATGTACAGTCTTAGAATAATGTATAGTCTTAGAACAATCCAAATCACTGCAAATTTCTTTTCCATTCAGGAAGAGGAAAAAAAAGACCTCAATATTTTAAACCAGTAAAAGTGCAGAAATGTGAAACCAATCCATAACTATCCAAAGGCATAGTTATGTTTACAGGATTAACTGGGTATGTCAGCAGATACTTTGCATGTTGGATATTAAAACCAGGAATACCTTGGCAGAAGTAGCAAAGTGGAACTTTTTCCAGTCCAAGTGTTTTCCCTGGCGCATCAATGCATGGTATGAAAAAGGGTCAGTGAGGAAATGAATGTATTTCCCTGCTACATGGCAAGTGAAGATGTGGCCATGCTTCTTCTGCTTTTCTTTGAGGAATTCAAGGGGGTTGGCACCAAACTTCAAGGCACAGCCCAGGTATGGAAGGAACCCATTTTCAAGTGGTGGCTCACCTTGCCGCCTACAAAACACAAAACAAAAGCTCAGTTTAAAATTATGTATAAAGATCTCTTCCCCAGGACTATCAGGTATGTAAAATACTGACATTAGGCTTTGTGTAATGTGAAAAAAAAAGAATAAAAAAATCCCAAATAAGTAGTTTATTTACAAATAATTTTCTCCCCTTTAAGAGCTAAACTATGTAAGAAAGAACAACTTTAACTATTAATAGACATAATGAAACACATAATAAACCAGTTTGATTAGGTCATATTTCTTTTCCCTGGATCAGATGAATATTTTTCACCTGTCCAAATGCAAAATTATTGCCATTAGCTAACACAGTTATGAAATTGTCATATTAATAAATAATTCATCACACTGATATTATCTAATACATTTTTGGACAATTCTATCCACAATTTAATTTGAATAGCAAGCAAAGAAACTTTTTAGCATAGAAATGTTGTTATTATTGGCATATCCCATTAATTTTGCTATGATCCTCAGTAAGCATAAGAGCTAGTGTTTCAGACAATGTGTCATCAATCACATGCTATAAATTAAGCAGATACTTAAAGCAAAGCATATGTTTAAATTATCTTCTTTTTTGAGTAGAAACAGCTTTCCTGTATAAGGACGTTATGACTGCTGAAATAACTTTCATATAATATTTCAGCTTTTGCAGCAAATTAAGTTAATTATTTTCACCTTTTTTAAATTAAACTTTTTAAAATAAAACTAGAAAATTACTGTGGAAATTAAAAAATAAGAAGAGTTAAGCAAATTACTCGTTCCTTATGTAAATGTGTTAGTAGGATAAATGCTTTTAAGGAATATACTTCATACATAAATATTACCTGCATTAAATTGTGTTACTAGATATAATATAAAAATGTAAGTAGGTATTAAAAAATAATTACATATAAGTAGGTTCACTGTGATTACAATACAAGTGAAATTACAGCCCAGAACTTTAGGAAATCAGGACATACATATTAATATTTTAATTACCTCACTTGTACATAGATTTGTATCTACAGCTACCTCTGGGCATCACTACACTAATATTTCAAAGTTCATACACAAAAATTCAATTGGAACATAAATCTCTCAAAAGACCAAACTACAGCATTGTCTATGCTGTCCTGCATATGTCTGACTACAGTTCTCTTAGTGATGTACACAGGATATTTGACACAAATAAAGGCCAGGCATACTGAGATGCTTTTACAGAAAGAGTCCTTACCTTCTCCTCCTCCCTAGAAGAAACCAAGACACACAACAAAGTATTACTGCTGTTCCCCAGATCCAGGACGTTAGGAACATTTCTGGTAATGCCCAAAAGCTTCCAAGTGGAAAATGGGTAACTACCAGGATGGCAGGTGAGGTTACTGAGAATGAAGAAGAAGACAGGTCACAATTTATAGACAATGGCTACGCTACTGTATCTAATGGCACGGAGTCAACCTAGCAAGCTATTGATTAACCATTTCTGGAGAGAGCTTGTTCCCTCTCTGCTGTCACCTTTCTGCAGAGAGCTTCGCCAGATTGATGCAGACAGTTGCAGATCTGGCCTTGAGATAATGTCACGTAGCAGTAGCAGTTCCAAAGTAACCAAACAGCTGTAATAGTTGATAATTCGAAGGTTAGCCAGGTGTATTTTGATTAATCCTGCAGATTTACCAATTGCAGTTTATAGTTCAAGTTTAGCAATATATGAAATGGCTACTGACCGGTGTCCAGGAGATTCAGGCTGTGCTAAGTGGTGCTGCAGCCCGTGCTGCCCTTCAGCTGCCAGCCTGTTCCCCCTCCCTTCTCCTTGTGGGCTGCCCTGGCTCTGGTGCCACTGCGAGAGGGAACGGCAGGGTTCAGCAGTTGGGCAAAGGGATGGCTGCGGAGGTGGACTTACTTCCTCTAACAACATTTGTCTGGAAGAAAGGGTAAAAATGGTCTCTCACAGAATCATAGGATGAATCATAGAAGAAAAGGAAAGTAGATCTAGACAACCACACTAGTTTCGGTTTTTTTAAATTGTCCTTGGACCACCTTTTATTTTCCCACTAAACATTTTCTCCTTTCTGTTGTTCACATATGAGAATTCAAACTTTGGCTTGCTCTTAGATTTGGCATCAAGCCAGCAAGGAGGCAGCTCAGGTATAGTGATGTTTCATTAGTCGTCCAAGGCCTAATATGTTTCTAAGAGAGAAAGTGAAGGATTTTTCAGGCTTACTTTTGTACAAGTTTCTCTTGGTGTCCCTACAGTTGTGTGATAAAACAGTAAAGATTTGGACATCTTGCTGTTGCAATTGAACACTACACTCAAATCTGGCAGGTGGAAATATTGTCCTGGCTTCAAACTAGAGCAGGCAGAGAGGCATGGGGTAACTGTGCACATGCCATTACATTTGAGTCATTTTTTAAGTTACTATACTGAAGAAATTAACCTTATTTGCAGCATCAAGGTTCGCCGTCACTTCATCTAAAAATCACTCCTTTTGCATGTCAGCTGCAGTCTTCCATCCCATTTTCATTTAAGCACAAATGCTTCATTTATTTTCCCATAAAAAGTTCTTTTTCATCAGCTGAATTTAGCTTGATATTATATAATTGCTTTACAAAAACCTTGCTTTTCCATTTCCTGCCTATTTGCATTATTGAAAAATTCAGTTTGGGGTGTCATCTTTGATTTCATCCTGTGACTTCTTCATCCTAAACAAGAATAATAATTTTATTATATTGGCATCTAATTCTTTTTGCATGTGTTGTTGAAACAGCACTGAAAAAGAAAGTCAGAAGCTACTGTCTGTTTTATGTCCAACACCCTGGAATAACATTTAACCAGCAACAGTTGCCTGTGTCCCCTCATCATATCTTGTGTTTCACTAGGTAGAGCTGCCATCATAGTTGCCTCTTCTCTCTGTGCTTTGAGTTGTTGTGCTGCAAAGTGATGATAACATAATTTATAAATGGTATCCTGCTGCCAGCAAACAGCAGCAGTAACTTCTCTAAAGCTGCCCTCCTTCTTTCACTTTCTGCTTTGTACATATATAATAGTTCTAAAAGTACAACGAGGTGTAGGCAGAGCACAGGAGCTGCTTGGCAACCTGAAATAATTGCTTTTTCTCTCAGGAAAGTCTTAAATAGGCCAGTCTACAGTCCCAAAGCCAGCCTGTATTACAACAGGCTACAGGCTGTGACTTATGTCCTTGTGATAAAGGCAAGCAGGAATCTTGTCTGCCACAGATACTCCACCAAATTTAGCAGACAATAAGCGTGAATCTCCTTCCATTTATATTAGTGGGCATTAGGCTTCCCTGATTTTTCAGCAGCACCAGTGGAGTGCTGGAGTGCTAATGTTCTGGGTGTGGTATTTTGGTGTTCTGACAAATACACTATTTCCCACAGACAAAGCTCAGGCAGTAGCCACTAGTCTGTACAGCAGGGATTAAAAGCACCATGTGGTCCTACTGATTGACAGATAGTACATTTTCTGCAGCCCTTTGTGTGTTGTGTATGAGCTTGGCTGTCTTGCCCCAGCCCAAGGGAATGACCAACAAGAGTTATGGATACAGTCAGAAAAAGCATACTGGCCTGGCTCATTGAAGAAAACTCCTTGTGTAAATTGTAAGAAGAATATTAATGTGAAAAACTGACACAACTTGGGCTCAAGACTTAACTCAGACCAGTGACAGCATCAGGAATAAAGCACTGCATATGTTTGAATGTATAAGCCTTTGTCACTGCAGGTTTGAGCATAGGTGTTCATCAAGAACTCAGCAATGTATCAAATAGTAGTTGGAAAACGCAAAACCTTCCAAGAACTGTAATAGGACCTTTTGATGGAGCCCTGATGAACACTGAGCTAGAAGCAGTTCAGAAAGAGCAGCTCAAGAGCACGTGGATGCAGGCAAGAGAGCATGCTGACATTTCACCCAGTACAGCCATTTAGCAGCCGCTTCCAGCCCAGCCTGGCTGCCCAACAGGCTCCGAGGGCAGCCGTGCCCGCACAAGGTCTGCTCGTGTCTTCAGGGACAGCAACCGTGGTGAGACTGATGCATGGTTAGATTGCACCACTTTCCCCCAAAGGGCACCACGACACTTTTCACCCAGATACACCCACTGGCTGTGGGCAGAGGCTGCCAGGAGCACGCTTTATCTATCACCTCTGCTCCAGCCAGTGAATTGACCTGTGGCCTCCATGGAGCCAATACCTTTCCCACAAAACAGCTCAGTTCTGTGGTGATTCCTGAAGCCTAAGGGAAGCCTGAAGGCTTGTTTTCTCCTGCTGCTCCAAAATTGCTCACTATCTAAACCTGAGCTTCATCTCATTTGCTGTATCTATATGGCTTTCATTAGTCACAACCCACACATGGGTAGTTAAATTACTAGAAAATAATAGATAGACCAAGCTGAGGGGAATAATGTTTTTCCAGGGTTACTGGTGGCTTCATAACCTAGGAGCACTGATGCGCAGAAGGGGGTGATGGACTTAGGAGAGGCTGCTGATTACATTTGGCAGTAAACAGCAGATTTCCACACAGCAAACTCTAAAACTTGTCTATTCATAAGTTAATAAGTAAGGGGAGTAAATAAGAGGTACACACTACAAAGAAAGGATCGGCTTTTTTTCCTCATGCACGTGTTGTGAGAACTGGTTTATTTTCTTTCATCAACTGACAAAAAACCCTGAAACCACACAAACCAAACATTTTGCTCAGCAGTGGGAAGGCAGCCCTGCTGTTCACGGAACAGGGAGCAGGCTGACATGCTACAGCCAGAAGATGCAATTGCAGCTATGAAACACTTCTGCATCTGTGAAACTTGTAAAAGATATCTCATAAAGCTGGAGCAATATGAAAGGAAAGCTTAAACAAGAAGTTGCATAGTGAAGCTGCGTGTAGCTCAGAATCTTTGCAGGCAGAAAATAGCTAATAGATAATTATATATCACCACCTACTGGTAAACCTCCTCGTGAGGCACTTTGGTGGTGTGTTCTAGAGCAGCCACTGAACTTTGCAAGTAAATATTTGTTTCTTCTTTCCATACACCAAAAATATGCCTATTTTTCTTTGTATTTATTTCAAGTATCACTTTAATGAAGATATAGAGATATGCTGGGTAAGATTATTGAGGTTTCTGAGGGCCAAGCTGAAAACCTGGCTTTTTTGGAATCACTGAAAATGTTAAAGAGAACAAGAAATAAGACTTTACTCCCCACCAGCCACAAGAAACATCTATTTTTTGAGAGGAATGATGACTGTCAGCACACAGGATCCTGTACTGTGGGGACAGTCCAGATATTTAAGGTCCTTGTGCAGCATCAGTGTTGACTTGGCACAGCCATTATATGTCTGCAAGCTGAAAGGCATCAGCAATGCTCCAGGCACAGGGAAGAGAACACTGGCTGCCGTGTCCCCTCACAACAACAGACCTGACACACCATGGCACACCATGGCACAACACAAACCAGCTGCTGTTACAAGTGATCATGCCAGAAATGTGGTATCTTCCCCAGAGAGACTGTAATTCTAGATATAATTCCAACAGATCCCTTGCCGGATTCACCTTTTCCCTAGTTTTCCTGGGTCAACGGAATAGGTGGAAGTCTTATATACCTAAATTATAATAGACTATCTAAAAGAATATGAGTGAAATTATATTAAAGATGCTGTAAATAATAATGCCATAGTTTAATTATTTAATGATCTACACAATCTAAAACAAATTCATGCTACTACATTATCACTCCACAGCTCAATTTTAACAACTGCCATGGTTGTTAAAAGGACAGACTTTGTCTACATTATACTCTGCCTTCTGCAGAATTTGTGAGTCATCTGACTCCAGGAAAATAGCATGTTCCTGACTCCAGGAAAATAGCGTGTTCCTGTTTCCTTAAAAAAAATTAAAAATAATAATAAAAAAAATCCTCATCACCATAATCTTTTTTTTCCCCCTGTAGATTGTATGTAGATTGTAGAGGTACAACACTTTTGTAATCTGATATCATTGTGATATATTTGACCCTGTCATTTTTTTCATGATGAAGCACTCTGCACAGACAATGCCTTGTATTTACGTTAGGATAACCAACATTGATGTGCTATAAAATTAGACAGGCTTGGGAACTGGGTTTATTTGCATCCTGTTTCAGGACAATTGCCCTGAGCATTTAAATAATAGTAAGGACAGATACTTCCTCTAATGACCAAGTTAATATTTCCATATTTATCTCAGAGTATCCTCTGAATGTGCTTATATATCAGATCATGAACTTGATTTACTTGCACCATGTCAATTCATTATTTCTCTGGGATTTTCTTTGGTTTTTAGGAATGCCAGTCAAAAGTTCGGTAACCTTCCTATCAGACCTGGGATTTACAATGCCACTACAATGCCACAATTTTCCCTTTAATATCAAGCATTAAAAACTAAATCTCAATCAGAAACACCATCCTTTACTTGAATTAAAATATTTTAATAGAAAAAAAAAGGAAAGGAACTATTAAACACATGATTAAAGTAGCAATTGAGAATATTAAGATTTATGAA
This sequence comes from Passer montanus, assembly GCF_014805655.1. Taxonomy (NCBI): domain Eukaryota; kingdom Metazoa; phylum Chordata; class Aves; order Passeriformes; family Passeridae; genus Passer; species Passer montanus. The sequence continues at coordinate 9,627,680 of NW_024363160.1, read as the reverse complement.
AGTTACCTTTTTCTAAGTATTGCTGAGGAGAAGCTGTAAAGAGAGCAATTATGAAAGTGGAGACAAAAGAGGACTCATATGGGAACCCAAGCAGGAAAAGGAAATGGCTGTAAAATAAACCACGAGGAGTTATTACCATTCATCCAGTGCAGTGAACTGCATCTTCTTAAAGCAATTTTTTCTGTTTTTAAACTGAAGTTGAGTTGTATTGTATCATTTCATAACAAAGCAGAAGTTTCTACATTATCCTGTTACATCTAAATGTGCAATTGCACGTGCTCAAAACACTTAACAGGGAGAAATCAAACCTGAGATGTCATTACAAAAATTATGCAGTTCACTGCTACCAAGTAATTATTTGAAGAAAGGTAGTTGGGTAACAAGCCAGGAGACGATCGCAGCAATCCAATCGTCTGGGTGAACACTACAAGCTGTTCTGGGCTGCTCCAGCAGATGGAGCAGGGAATGCAACGGCACCTTCTGCCTCACTTTGCTTCCCTTTGCTTTTCTTCTGTTGATGCTCTTTTCCTTCCTTCCTTCCTTCCTTCCTTCCTTCCTTCCTTCCTTCCTTCCTTCCTTCCTTCCTTCCTTCCTTCCTTCCTTCCTTCCTTCCTTCCTTCCTTCCTCCCTCCCTCCCTCCACCCCTTGCCCCCTTTTAAAGAGGTGCACTGCCCTGTAGCTTACTAGTTGCTCTTTAGCTGTCAGCTCTCCAGTATATAGGAAGTATAGAAAGGGACTTTTTGCACAAACATTTAGTGATCAGAAAAGTGGTACCAGTTTTAAAACAAAAGAAGGTAGATCTAGATTAAATTAGATATGAGGAAGAAAATCTTTACTGTGAGGATGGTGAGGCACTGGAATAGGTTGTCCAGAGACATTGTGGACTTTCCATCCCTGGAAGTGTTCAAGACCAGGGTGGACGGGACTCTGAGCAACCCAGTGGAAGGTGTTCTTGCCCATGGCAGTGGGGCTGGAACTAGATGTTCTTTAAGGTTCATTTCCAATCCAAACCATTCTATGATTATATGATTCACTGCCTGAGTTTGGCATCCATTAAGTGTAGCATTTACTTCCCCTCCTTCATCACACTCACAATCTACATCTGCATTTAGAACTCTGAGCAACCTAGTGAAAGTTGTTCCTGCCCATGGCAGTGGGGCTGGAACTAGATGTTCTTTAAGGTTCATTTCCAATCCAAACCATTCTATGATTATATGATTCACTGCCTGAGTTTGGCATCCACTAAGTGTAGCATTTACTTCATGTCCCCTCCTTCATCACACTCACAATTCACTCTACATCTGCATTTAGAAGCCACGGAGATTCAGTGACACCTGTACATATTTTGTAAGAAGGGTGGAATCTTAAGAACCTCTCTGTTGTTTACAGCTATTTCCATCTTCTCTATGCAAGTGCTGGTATTTCTCTGGTCCTGCAGTCTGGATTTGGGCCACTTTGGCAAACCTCACATCAAGTCGCTGTGGGGTTGGCTTTGTGCTCCTTTTCTTCCTGAAGTGATCACCTGTGCAAGGACAAATCCATTGCTCCAGTGTGAAAGGAAATCAGAAGGTCCACCACCTTACTGGCAAGATGGCGTTCTGGCTGGGAGCCAAGTTGGCACCTGTAGTCACAGTGGGGACTTTATTTCAGCTATGGCCACTACAGGTCTAAGGGGAGACAGAGGCAGATAGCTGTTGGAAACCACCAGCAACTTCCCCTTGATGGTGATTTCAGCAGCTATTAGGCCACTTTCGGATTGTAGAGGTCTCCAGAAGTCTGGGGAAAATGGAGAAGCTGGATTAACAGTGCAGCTGGAAAGAATCCAGCCTGAAAATATTGGGGGTCATCAGCACAACTTTCCTTGAAGAGTTTTCTTTGGTTTCAGAATATTTTTACTTTTCTTTTGCATCAACACATTAACATAGGAATCATCCTCTGAGAGCATCCCTGGTGGATTCATACAAGCCTGTTGCCTAGGTATGGAAAATTTTGTCAAGAATGGTTGTATATAAATATGTTTTTTAATGGAGATCTGAGCTTCACTGGACTGTGCAAAATGCAAAGAAGTAGAAGTGAGTGATACACAGTTATGCAACTGGGCCACATTCTACTCTTCCAAGGGAAAATACACATTCTTCTACTACTAGATTTACTTAGATTTACTTAAAGATTTCTTTTTCCTATAACTATATTCTACTTTTTATAGTACAATATTTATTGGAAGATACAAGCCAAGATTGAAGAGTACTTTTCTATATTACAGAAGAAAACTGCCAGTCATCACTTAAATTCTTTAATTATTTTCTGTGATACATTCCTCTTCATGGTCAAATTCTATGAGCCAAAGCATACTTCATTTTTTTTGGGTGTTGTTTTTTTGTTTTGATTTGGGGTTTTTTGTTTGTTTGTTTGTTTTGTTTTTCGAGAAAGCAAACTGTGGCAGTGAACAACGCATTCATTTTGCAAAAGAAAGGAAAAATAAGGCATGGTGGTGTAACAGACATAATATGAAACCAATTTCACAGTGTAAGGCTGTTTGACTGTCCAGATTAGATTAAAAAGCTATGAATATGGGAGTAAATAAACTGTTCAAAGCACAGCCCACTGGTTTTACATGTGAATCAGCCTTCTGGCCTAGGAAAACTGAATTGCAACTGAATACAGATTACTAATTTGGAAAAGTAATATTAATTTTCGCTACCAGAGTTGCTGGTAGTGAAATAGAGAATATTGCATTTTACCTATTTATTTCTATATGTTTCTATGTTATTTTTGACTTACAGGCAAAGATCAGAGAGCTACCTCTTACAGCTTTGCTTTGCAGTTGAAAAGACAAACTACAAGTAGAAAGACAAAAATTAAAACAGAAAAACACAAAAAGAACAGGGAAACTAGAAGAAAGAAGCTGATGGAAGAGGGGTAACAGGTAGATGTTTGCAGAGAACAGGAAAATAAAGACAAAACACAAGGTAAAAGATAGAAGCATTTAAACAGCTGGTTAGTTTACAAATGGGGAAAATTATTGCTTTTTTAACAAATAGACAAACATTGGTGCTCCAGTAGTTATATAGCTCAAGACTGGTCTCATAAGTTAAACAGGTTTGGTGTGGTCAGAAATGCAGCGGCAGCCTGCCAAAAACCACTCCTGAGCCAAGGGAAGCATTTGACTTGCTGAGTCAGCGTGGAGACAGCTCCCTAGAAAAGTAAGGGCACTGTGCCAACACCAACACATGCCTTTGGATGAGCCATCTCCTGATTGCTCACAGCAATTCAAGTTCCCATGACAGTCCCCCCCAAAATTTTTGGCTCTGTCTAAAGACTTCCAGTGGTGACACACATAAAAGTGAAATTCTAATTATAACTGTTCAGCAGCGGTAATTTGTGACTGAGGCATGATCTGGCATGGAGGGCAAGGAGAGGTTAAACTGGCTGGGAGCCAGAACAGTCTCCTTCCAAGGGAGTGAAGTTTCCCTCAGTGATGAGATAAGAGACAGTCTTAGGTTTGTCTTGTAGCCATCCTGGAATGAGAGTGCTCAGGGAGCCAAGCTCAGGCAAACTCTGAGCAGCAGAGCTGAGTGAAGGGTGGATCCACAGGCTGAGGTGCACCATGCAAATAATCTTGGATTTGGTGCTGTGTATATAAGGCATCTGTGATGCATCTTTTCAGATTCCAGTAGAAGTGCATATTATGATGGGGACTCTGCCCAATGCATTGTTCTTTAACTTCTTTTAAAAAATTAATCACAAGGGTGTGTTTAATTCACCTCGAAGGTACCATAAAAATTCTCCAACAGGTGCCACTAGTGAGCCTTGCTGGAGCAGCAGCTCCTGGCCTCCACTGTCCTTTGCCTCTTCTTCCAGAGGTTACAGCCCCAGTAGCCAGAGCAGAGCATAAGGACTGTCCACCTCTGTCCCACCAATCCATCCCAGAGACACGTCTGCTCAAATTTATCCTTGGTGGCATTTTAAGACAAAGAGCCAGGCTCCCACTGAGGCACCAGACCTCATGACTCCTCATGCTGTATTTGCCACAAGCACTTGTGCCCAGGACAGGCTGGATGGTTGGACCAGAAACCTGGTCTAGTGGAAGGTGTTCCTATCTATGGCAGGAGTTTGGAATTACATGATCTCTAAGGTCTCTTCCTACACAAACCCTTCTGTGATTCTGTGAGGGTAGAGGGATCTGTCCCTTTGTCTTGCTTCATGCTTCATCTAGACTATGGAACACCACCTCTATTAGACCACAGCCTTGGCCTGAACTAGACTGTATTTAACATGAAGGTACAAAATGTTAATTTAGAGATCCCAGGAGAAAGTAAAAGACATTGAATCCCTGGGAAAACAGTAAAACAGAAAATATTACAGCTACTGTGAAATATACACCTTATTTCTGCTATGCCTACTTAGTCTTTACAATATGAAAACAAAGAATATATATTTTTAAACCCTGAATCATGTACATCAGAGGTAGGAAAGAACTGTTCAGGTTATTTAAGTCCTTTCCAGCAAAATCCCACTTGTGGGTTAGGCACAGGAAGAGGACAGTCACTCCTCCTGCTTGTTTGCATTCAGTTCAAATCCACCCCTTCCTTGGCTCTCTTTCCTGTCTCCTGTCTCCTAGGACTGGGTCAGGATCATGCATGAAGGAGCTTGTTGTCTGCAGGACCTCTTCTTCATCTGTTGCAAAGGCTACAAGGTGCCTAATGAATGAGGAGAACAGAGGAACATCTTACACACCCTGGACTGTCAGGATGTGGAGCTGGATGCTGCTGTCCTGCAGTGACAAATAACTCCTCTCTCCAGACTCTCCACAAAGCAGTTCCTGTGTTTTGCTCATTTTCTATCTGCACCACAGAGGCTCTAGGGCTAATCTGCAGAAGTGTTGGGCACTCAGTCATGAGTGAAGTCAGGAAGGTGGGGATTTAACAAAATATCTCCTGTATTACCACAAACATAAGACATGAGTTTGTAACTGAGAGTTCAGAATAATGCATTATAAGCCTATTCAACTTGAGTGCCTGAATTCCTTGTCTGTACCCCAGGAACTATGATGGAACACAAATTAACAACTGTTTGCACAGCACTTAGATGTTAGAGCATTACTTAGAAAGGATGGGGACAACATTAATGTTTCCATCTTTAGAGTGGAGTTTGAATAGCAGACAGGAAATTGGGCATGAAACTGCCAACTGAACAGTGGAAAATAACTCACTGTGCCATCCACCCCATGGGTGTAACACCCTTAAAAGTAATATGCAATAATACGAAAGTAATGTTATAATGTCCTTAAAAGGCAAGATCAAAAAAATATGAACAGGGAATGAGGAAAAAAGTGACCTAGCAGTATCTAATGTTAAGTACATTACTGGGGCAAAGCTCCTGTAATGTAGTATTTTCTGCATAACAGGGGTTTATGCTGAAAAATCTTGTTTCCGCATGGAAAGTACAAAAATTCTGGTACATAAAGTCTAGAGATACAGCTCAGTGCAGTGCAGCTCCACAATTAAGCTGGTTTGGAGAAAGTTTGTTCTAGAATATACAAACAACATGTTTGTACACTCCTTTCACCTGGCTTAGAGCAGGACCCATTAACTCCCTCATAACTACCCCAGGTATGGAACTACCTTAATACAATTATTCTGTTTCCAGTGCTGACAGGGTGCTATCTTGCACCATTGGTACATGTTTTGAGCAACCACTAATTGTGGAATGGGTGGAGAACTTCCTTACAAACAAAAGCACAACCTGTTTTCAGCTTCAAAGGAGAAATGTGAATTTTTCAGTAATAATTATGTAATATTTTGTTAAGATTTTTTCAACAGCTGAGACTGATACCGATCAGTGGGTGGTTTCTATTATTCTTTGAAAGTTGGCACTAGACCAGCAAAAAACCCACAAACAGTACACTGATGATGGAAAATTATCACACTTGCCCATGGGTATTCTAATTTAAACAAGCAAAGTCTAATAACTTGGCTATTTGTTCCACTTCTTTCAAACAATAGACACATATACCTTAGGAACTAATCTAGAGCCATTTATTGGGGCAATTCACCTCTGGCTCCTTAAAGCTCCCCAGTCTCAGTGGAGTTCTTAGAAAGATATGGCCTGGCCCGTTGTCTGCTTCCCTCCAAACTCCAGGACACAGAAGTATCTCCCTTGCCCCAGCTGCTCGGTTCATGTCACAGAATGACTGAGACACATGCCACCCCTTTCCAAAATCTGGTTTCCCTGGGAAAGAAATGAGACTAAACCAATAGCTGGAATTGTCTTTGCTCTGTGTGTTTAAAGGATGAGGACCCTGAGACATGCCAAACTGCACTGGTTGCACAGATTAGACAAACCCATTTTTCAGCAGTTATCTTTCTGGTTTATTATGTTTTGTTCCTATATTTAAATGAGCAATTTTGAGAAAGCTTTTCAGTACAGAAGTGTACTCTTCCTCTCTCCAACAGCTGTTCTTAAGCAAGAATAAACAGCCTCAAAAATGTAGTTTTTCAAAATCTTTATTGAAATCCTGTTTCACAACACACTGGGAGATGAGGATGATAAGGTTCACTTTTGATACCATGGTAGATGTCCTGCAGGTGGACGTGGTGCCAGAGCTACTGCCCATAACCTGGACTTTGCTGGCTCTTAGATTATGTATCTGCAATACTGCACACACGCTACGCTCAACAAATAACAAACCATATGGAACCAAGTGTTTGGGCTAGGACATCATCATAAAGAAAATGAACATCCATTACAGTCTCGTGGGTAAAATCAGGGAGGGTGCATTGACAGTGCATGTCTGATATCCCCTGGAAAAGACTGCTCCCTGGATAACAGCAGGCTGTCTTGAAAGAGCACAAAGAGATAGAGTAATGCAGAAAACAGCAAATAATAACCTTGCTTTCTGGAGAGAAGAAAGGTCTTCACAATGAGAGGAGCATTCAACATCCAACCAAAAGAAAACATCACCCTTCAGTTGTCAGCACTGGCACCCAGCAGAATTGCACTGGAAAACTGTCAATCACACACCTGCAATTTCCATGCTCCATGAACACTACAGTGCTCTTCATTCTACAGCATGGGTCCAGGGCTTCACTGCACTGAGCTCATTTCAGGATGAAGAGAGGCACACTTTGAGCACAGTTTTAAAACTTTCACTGCACTTATGTTAAAATCTCCTTTGGCTACATAGGAAATTTAGCACTTCTAAGGCAGTAATCATCTGTCATTATTAAACTAAGCTAGATTCCCTCCCTTCCTCCTGGCCCAGAAGACATGTAATATAGGATTTTTGTGAACTTATAGCCTAAGCCCAAGATTTCACTTCATGTATATTTAATGACCCGTAGTTGCATCACTCAGCAGCCAATGGTTCAGGCAGTGGCATGCAGGAAGGTTCCAGGTCTGGCTGATTGCTGGATATAGAAACAGGAGCCTCCTGAGCAGCCAGAGAGTTGCTGTTCCTCTGCATTCAGCACTGCCGCAGCTTTTACCCCAGTCCCTGTGGTGCTCACCAAAGATGCTGGCAACTGGAGAGAATGAAGAACTGGAAAATACACTGCAACAACAACAACAACAGAAAAAATATATATTGCAACAAAATTTCTGTTTATCTTAACTAAGGTTATGGTTGTGCAGACAGCTCAAATGATGAAACAGCCTGTTACTGCCAGAGTGAAGTGAAACAACCTTCCCTCATTCCCATTTCTCCTTCTGCTTCCTCCTTTCTCCTGTTTCCAGCCACACACTCCCTTGCTCTGGCTCATGCTTGTGCTTGAGAGAGTTTTTTGGCATATTGGTAGTATGGCTCACTAACCAGCAGAAAAGCATCTATGTTTTTTGGTGGATTTGATTTCTCCTGGGGCAATAAGTTAAACTCTCTCTCAGAAAAGCTCAGCAACTGCTGGGACTGGCTGAGGGCAGGAGAAAAAGACTAGGTGGGAGCAGACCTCCTTCCTGGGTGCTGGAGGACTGCTCAACTCCTCTACTGAACGCTCTTCTTAGGTGAAGAGAAGCTCTAGGGCACTCAGCACATTTAATTATCTGAACGATGAGCAATATTTGACAACAGGCAAAGAATTGTAATGAAGAAGGGGAGACTAAAAATTGATGCTAGAGAAGCTCATACTCTAAATAAGGCAAAGACAGGTAATTATGGTAATTGACTTATGAAAGTCACTTTCTGAGCTTGTTCTGGGATTTCTCTGTTGCTGGTACACTTTACATCATGATTTCTTCGGGGAGTCTCTCCAGGATAAAAGCTCTGCTTCTGATGCCTGCCCATGGGAGAAGGCTCAGGCAGGTGCTGCACAGTGGGACAGGTGATGTGGTCACTCTGGCTCTGACATGTCACAGCTCACATCCACGGCAGACATGCAAAACAAGGCACACACAACGCTGTTAGTGGAAAGTGCTTTATTGCAGCAGAAAAAGAAAAAAAGTAGGAAAATGAGCAGGAAAATGTACTTTTTCTCCATGAAGACGACAGCTATGAACGAATAAAGGCACACGAATGAGTCTAAGGCCCTACAGAAACAAAGAAATCTCAGTGGGAGGTGCAGAGGGGACCTCATCTCTACAGTTCCCTGACTGGAGGTTATGCTGAGGTGGGGGCCGGTCTCTTCTGCCCGGCCTGCAGTGAGGGGACCAGAGCTAACGGCCTTAAACTGAAACGGGGAAGACTCAGATCAGATATTATAATTTTTTTTTTTCACTGTAAGAGTGGTCAGGCACTGGAATAGGTTGTCCAGGGAGGTGGTGAAGTCACCATCCCTGGAGGTGTTAAGAGGTGTCGGGATCTGGCGCTGGGCGATGCGGTTCAGTGGTTACCGCGGTAGTGCCAGGTAGACGGATGGACTGGATGATGTTGAAGATCTCTTCCAACCTTGATGATTCCAAGATTCTACGCGAAACAAGCGGCCAGAGGAGAGCAAGGACACAGCCACGCCTTTCGTACCCCTGCGCCCCACAGCCACCGACAGCCAAACCGGGCCGCGGCCCCTCGCCCGCCGCCGCCGGAGCATGCGCGGGGCCGGGCCAGTTCCGCCGCCGCCCCCGCCGCGCTCATAGCGGCGCTGCCGGGATCCAGGGGAGCCGCTCCCGCCGCCCCTCTCCGTACTGCGGGCCCCGACGGACGGTAGCCAAACGACCCCCTGGGCCGGAGGTAAGCGAGGGGCCGGCGGGCGCGGTCCCCTCCCCGCGGCCCTTTGTGCGCTCCTCGGGCGGGCGGGGGGCTGCGGGCCGGGCATGGCATGGCGGAGCGGGGAGGAGGCGGCCCCGCTGTGCCGCTTGCGAGGGCGGTGTGGGTGCCCGCTCCAGCCGCGGAGCCGTGTCCTGCTCCTGCGGGGCCGCCGCTCCCCGCAGCCAGCCGGGGGGAGGGCTCCAGCCGGGCTCGGGGCTCCTCCGCCCGCGGACGGGGAAAGCAGCGCCTGGCTAAGGCCCCGTGTGGCTGTCTGTGCCCGGCCCTCGGGTTGGGGAGAGCCTGGCCCCTCCTTGGGGCTCCGCGGTCTCTTGCACGGGGGAGGCTCGGGCACTTGTATTGAATTCTCTTGTGACGGGCTGAGAGGTGCGGCAGCAGTGGAGTGATCCGGCGGGCCTTTCCGGGGGGGGAGCCCTGCTCAGGTCTGAAATGGAGGCAGCAGGTTTCGGAGCTGAGCGCATAATGAGGGCAGTTGCTCCCAGGCTAATTAGATATGTATCAGAAGGGAAATACTGAGTTATTAGTGGAGAACGCACCTTACGAAACCGTTCCTCGGTTCGTGGTGTCTCAGCCTGACCTTCGGGAAGTGTTGTCCTCGCTCTGCTTTAAAGATGAATTTCGGGGCTCATAAGCTTCTAATTTCTGGAAGTGGGAACCAGTGTTCCACTATAGGTGCTAGCATTGTGGCCTGCTGTACTTTTTCCACGGGCTACAGGAGGAAGACATATGGGGGGAGGGCGTTTTTTGTTTTGGATTTTTTTTTTTTCCCCTTCCCTCAGTTTTGGTTGTTGGTGCTTTCAAAGACAGCAGTCACTATAGGCTGGCCAGATTGGGGTTTAGCAGGACCATCCTGTGTTTTGTTCATGCTTCCCGACCTGAGGAATGCGTCGGGCAGCCCGTCTCCTCCCAGGCACGGCACCGAAAGCAGCTCGGGATCACTCCCACCTTGGAGACTTCCTGCTGGCAGGCTCAGGGTGTCACGAGTGACGCCTTTCATACTTCTCCGATCCGTGGCCCGGTACTTCCCTCTGGCAAACAGGATCTCCTTAGTGGGACGTGCTGGCAGGGGCAGTCAGACTTTCCAGCCAAGCGTACTGAAGAGGGGGGCGAGGTCTTTACTGCCAGGTTTTGTGGGTCGCCAGCTGAGTTACAGCTCCTGCCCCATGCCTTTCCTTTTGTTTTCATTTCTATGTCCTGAAACACTTGGTCTCCTCACAGTATGGAAATCATTGGGGAAAGTGATTCTGATGTTGGTGTAGATTTTTAAGAGAGAAGAGGAGGTTTGTAGTGACTCACGTTTTGTGGTATCCACTCCCTAGTGCCTAAAGCCGTTAGAGCACCAGCTGAAATTCATGGTTATACTGTGAATAACATTGGACAGAAGTTGTGGACTAGTTCTTCCTGCAATTACTGGTGGTCCTGGATGGTGTCAATTGTTACTTAGAAATCCTTTTTTAAACTAAATATTATATTCCTGTGGCTCTCACATTATATAACATGGGGCATTTTGAGCTCACTGAATGCAGTTACAATGGTGACTGTTCTTCTGGCTATTTAGTTGGAAAACCAAAACCAGGAACTGGTGAATTCATGACGAGCGAGCCAGCCCAGCAGATCCTTGGTGACAAACACTTGGGTTTATTAACCTTTGGCTGGGGAGGGAAGGCTGAGGGGATTGTCAAAGAGCAGGATAAACTTCTGGAGTGTTGTCTTATGTAATCTGAACCCTATTATTTGTTTAGCTTTGCTAATTTACAGAAAGTACTGTGCTCCTTTTTATAAACTAGCGGACGGTTGAGGTTGCCTGTCTGTGACAAATGTGACCAAGTAACTGTGTGGATGAGAAATAAAGCTGGCCATGGTGTTCTTTGGAAGTTGGTCACTGGGACAGGGGACCTGGCACTGCCTGTGCTGCTCTCTGCAGCTCTGTGGATGCCAGGATCATCTCCTGCAAAGTGCTGCTGTTGTGCCCTCATCACCCTGCCATGGGGTGACTCCTTTGGGAACACACTGTCCTTGCCTGCCCTCTCCTGCTGCCTGCTGCCAGGGGTGTGCTGACTCTGGATATGTGCCAGGGCTGGGACCAGCACCTGAATCTACCAGGGCTGCTGTAGCACAGAAGGAGATGCTGAGTCTGATGCTGTGTGTGCCTTAACTGGAAGGAGCAGCAGAATGGAGCATCCAGGAACCACTTACCTGAACAAGGGCTTTGGCTTACGTTTGCTGTTACCCATTGATCAAAAGCATTTCATGGTTTCAGGTTGATGCTGGATTAAAACAGAACTTCAAACTGGCCTTGAGTGCATGTGTTTAATTTATAGTTTCCAAGCGTTAACTATGTTTGGTAGAGTTGCAACAATTAATCAAAAAAGTCAGTGGCAATTAATTATTCGAATATAACAGACCACGTGTTTACAGTTTAGATGTCTGTCACATTTAGAGCATGCTTTTAAAAAGTTTTAATTGCAGTTTGACATGATACTGGGGCTGTTGGGCACTGCTGAACAAACATAAAAGCTGTTGATGAATTTAGTGTAATATGAAGAGATGTCTATTGTGTTACTGCAGTATCACATTAGGCATCTGTGTGTGTGATGCTCATTTAGTGTGTCTGCACTTAAAGGAGCAATAGCTCAAGGATTTATGCAATGGTCACTTCTAGTCTGAAATTTTTACTAAATTGCTGCTTTAATAAGAACCTCTTCTATTTGAATAAGAAAATGAATCCCCAAACAAAAGACTTTTAATAAAACTTCTGTATTAACTGTGTTGTCAGTACCTTCTGTGACTTGCAAAACTGTATCACATTTTGTTGTCTTCTGTGTCTTCTGGTTATGTCCCTGTCCATCCCCTTCTCACTAAAATGTTCCCATATACTGATGTGGAATGTTTTATTGTGAGTTTCAAAAGTTCAGCTGATCTCAGTGAGAGTGTGAGTTAAGGAGCTCTGGAAAAATGGGATTTCCTGAAGCCTCAGGTGACTGGTTCTAGGAGAGCTGGATGTCAGCATGGTGCCTTAGAATATCATGTGGCGTGGTGTGGTGGGTTTTTTTTTTGGGGGGGGGTTTTGCTTAGGTGGTTTTTTTTTTTTTTTTTTTTAAATTACTTCCTGATAAGTTGTCACAGGGGCTCTCTGATTATCACATGACAGCCAGCCTGGAATGTCTGTGTTTTGAAACTCACCACTGACTCAGTCTTCCTAGTTTATACAGGTCTCTTGCTGCAATTAATGTGTTGCAAATGGAGGTGGGAAGCCAAGGTCTCTCTAGTGGCTTCTTGCCAGATCTCATGATTTAGCTCCGGCCGAAAACTGAGCACCACAAAATTGCTTTCTGAGTCCCTCTGCCCCAGCAGGATGGGGGGAGAGATTCAGAAGAGTAAAGTCATGGGTTGGTGTAATTACAAGTTTAATGTGACAGAAAAGGAAGAAAAAAATTAAAATAGTTGGAATACATAAAATGTGTGATGTGCATTACTACTGCTCACCAGTTGCTGACCAATGCAATGTCTTTGGGCAGGTTTTCCCCCAGTTTGTATACTGAGCATGATGCCATATGGTATCCCTTTGGCCAGTTTGGGTCAGCTGTCCTGGCTGTGTCCCCTCCCAGCTCTTTGTGCCTCTCCAGCCTTCTCACTGTAGGGCATGAGAAACTGAAAAGCCCTTGACTTAGTATAAACACTTATTAGCAACAACTAAAACAATTAATGTGTTATTAATATTCTCATCCTAAATCCAAAACACAGCACTAGGAGGAACATTAGCTCTATCCCAGCCAAAAGCAGGTCAGTGGAATATTAGAAGTCTTGAAAGTGTTTCAGTATTTTAAACAACAGAGTGGAAGCTTCCACAGCTGAATGTAAAATACTGTTCCTGTTGGGATGAGAGTCATTAGGTTTTTCCTCTTAACCCTCATCGTATTTGCATCTTGGCCTCCTAAAGTCTGTCTTTGCTTCCTGTGAAGTGTTTTGCTCTGTGTAGGTTTTCTCTTCATTGAGACCTAAACTTTGACAGTGCTAGGTATATTAAATAAAGCCTATTAGCCAAAGGCTGCTATTGATAACAGATTAAATGGGTAGTCTTAATGGAATTCATCTGTAGTGCCAGATATCTTTACTGCTGACTGGCAGGTCACAGAACACTTGTTTAGCACTTAGTCTGGTTAATTTATTTAAAAGAAAAAAAAATTAAGGTGTTAAACTCAGTAAATATCTGGAAGCTAATTCTGTTGTTTGCTTTCCCATTTGATTTTTTTTCTAGTCTGCCCTTTGCCCAGTAGAACTTCATCAAAATGTCTCTCTATCCTTCCCTAGAAGATCTGAAGGTGGACAAAGTTATTCAGGTATGGTGGACTTTAAAAAAGATGAGTTTTGATGATAATAATGTATGTAATCCAGGAAAGGGGAGATTTATTGTAGTTGAGAACTTGTTTTACCATCTCACTCTGAAAGGGAAAAGACAACCTGTTTACTTTGTAGCTTGATCTAATGTGGTTAATCCTTATTTTACCACCTGAATGTATTTATTTTGCTTTATCTATTAATTTGTGTTCATTTGTCTTTAATATATTTGGGGTTTTTGAAGTATAGATACATGGTATTAAGTAGACAAATATAGTCAGTCTCTTCATGTACTTCAGCTCTAACTTGATAACTAAACTAATAAATCTGCTGCATCTCATTCCCAGTGTCCAAATCTATGGCAGAAACTTTTTTTTTTTTTTTTTTTTTTTTTTTTTTTTTGTGCTCAAATGACCAGAAAAACTATCTGGAGTCAGACTTGTCCTTTAGCTATTTCATGGTAGTGACCAGTTCTCACAATACATTCAAGATTATCACCTTTGTGCAAAACCCTTTATATGTTAGAATATTGGTAGTTTTATTACATGATGAGGACTAAAAAATATCTGTGAAACAAAATAATGAAAAACATTTGAAGGGATTAACAAGTCTGCGAGAAGTTTGATGTGATGTATTTCACAAGGAGTTTTCTTACTTTCTTCAACATTTTAACTTTTCCTGAACTTAACCTGCATTCCTTCCTGATTTAAACAACAGCAAGAAGTTACAGTGTGTTTTAAGGTGGCTGGTACTTCTGTCCTTGCTGTTTTCATTGGGAAACAATCAAGCAAACTACAAGAACAGCTTCTTAACTCTCCTGTGCTATCCCAAAATGCAGTGCCCTCGCTCATCTGTGTTTGTATGTATGGAGTGGGGCTTTTGAAGTTGTGGGTGTTATGTTGGGATTGCTTCTTGTTGTGTCTGCCCACTCAATTCTTCTTATGTAACCACAGTCCTTTATCTGCAGTCTGGTAATGCTGAACTCAAAACTGAGTAGCCTGGAGCCAAGAACATGCTCCTTTGGCCTTTTATTGACCAGCTGCTAGAGTTTATATATTACAGTTGCAAATTGTCATAAATATAATCAGTAAGCCATTCCATTTTCACTGATACTTTTCATAGAATCACTAAATAGTTTGGGTAAAAGTCCTCTGCAACAAGCAGGGACATATTCAATTCCATCACTTTGCTCAGAGCCTTCAATGTCCCAGCCTGACCTTAAATGTCTTCAAGGATGGGGCATCTAACACCTCTCTGGACAACAGGTTTTAGTGCTTCACCACCCTCATTTTGAAAAACTTCTTTCTCATATCTGGTCTAAATCTAACCCTCTGTTAGTTTAAAACCTTTATCCCTTGTCCTATTGCAACAGATCCTGCTAAAAGGTCTGTCATCCTCTTTCCTACAAGCCCCCTTTAGTATTGGAAGGCTGTTGTAGGGTCTCCCCAGAGCCTTCTCTTCTCCAGGCTAAACAGCCCCAGCTCTGGCAGCCTTTTCTTGTAGCAGAGGTGTTCCATCTTCTGGTTGCTTCTGTGATCATTTCTTTGGGACCTGCTCCAACAGGTTCATGTATTTCCCATGCTGGGGATCTCGGAGCTGGACAGCATTCCAGGTGGGGTCTCACAAGGGCTGAGTAGAGAGGCAGAATCACCTCCCTTGACCTGCTGGCATCAAAGGCTAGATTATTTCTTTCTCTTAAAGAATGCATTATGAAAATGTTGTCTCTTAAATAAGTCTGAGTGCATTCTTAGGAGAAGAGGGGGCCGAGTGTTGAAAGATGTCTGTATCTGCAATGAGTGACTAAGATTCAAATGACTGCTGGCTAAAACAAACAGGCTTGTTACATTAAATATTATTCTAACCTGCTCTTTTTGTCCATCATTTGAGTTGGAGCCTGTGCTTCTAAATACACGTGATATTGCTAAATAATGACTCATTCTTGCTGTGAAACCTTTTTTTAAAGACAACTTCCTGAGTTGTGAACAGGACCGAGAAGTTTTCTATTTTTAAGCGTTTCCTTAACATCATGAAGTAATTTGACTGTCATGTTAGAAAATTTGTGTCCTGTTCAGGATAACGTTTCAGTATACATTGAGTACTTCCTCCCCCCGCCCCCCCACCTTTGACATTCAACCTCAGGAAAGTTACTGGAATAGCTATTTCCATCATGCTTAAGAGGCCTCTCTAAGGCTGTATTTTTCACTGGTCATGAACACACAAGGCCGAAAAATAGAGCTGAGGTATTGAGAAGGAAGGAAACTGACTCACAAATATAAGAGAACTTAATGAAGTAAGCCAGTCAGCAATACAGAAATAAAGCTTAATGTGTTCACTGTAGTGGCTGTAGAAAAATCATCTTGGAAGGTCTGATTCTTTCAGAAAATATACTAGTAGCACTGGATTGCGTGGAACTTGACACCTGAAAAGAACTATGGATCTCACAAATAGTGTCTGTAAATGGTGTGAAGAAGTAAAACTGCTAGCTAGCTGAAAAGAGTAATTGCGAAACACTCTTAAGGTCACACCTTAAAACTTACTTTGTAAGCTTTTTTGGACAAATGCTTCTTTTAAGGCTTTTTAACTTGCTTGATGATGTAAATAGAACAGGTTAACAGGAAAACCTTTCTGCATTATCACTGTAGCTTTTTCTCTGAGTAAGATATGAGTTGATCTGCCCAAGTAGTTTTGATACTATTACAGCATGTTGTATTGAAGCTATTTATTTAATATAAAAAGTTTGACTTAATTACTTCAAGATGAATAGTAATTAGCACGTACAAGAAAAAAGAAAATACTGAGTTTTCTGCCTGCATAATTAAGATTTATTTTTTCTTATACAAGATAACATATATGAATTTCTTTGCTTTTAGGCTCAGACTGCCTTTTCTTCAAATCCAGCTAATCCAGCAATCTTGTCTGAAGCTTCTGCTCCAATTCCTTGTGATGGAGGTAAGCTCATGTACTGCATAGTATCCTATGGGAAATATTGTGGAAAGCTGTTATGAAATCCTGAAGTTAACAGTACAGTCAAAAATAGCTATAAATATGTTACCCTATTTACAAAGGGAAATAAATGTTAACCTGTTTACATTTCCATTTTGGAAATGCTAACACCCACCTCTGTAAGGTGCTATAGGAGTCAAAAAACCAGTGTTTGCTTATAAAAGGAAGTTGTGGCAAGCAGTTACCCTTCTCTTTTTGCAACCTTTTCCAAGTGAGCCTAGCATAATAAGATTTGATGTTGGTACCTTTGTTGGTGCCTTATTTATCACATATGTATTTGTAAGCTTTAGAGGAGAGCATGAGTCAGAGTCTTTACACTGAGTTTGCTTTGGGACAAAGACAAATCTCTGTCAACAAGTGCCCAGGAAGCTGGCACTTAATCTTGTTGTGCATCCAACATAAAGTTTGCAGCAGATTTTGGAATCAGATGTGTGGTGGGGAATCCATCAGATCTAAAGCTGAATGATTTGTACTTGTACTTTCTCCTTCTTTTCTGCCATGCACATGTACATTCACAAAGGTGCACAGGTATGTTTGAGGTTAGAGCTCTGCTTTAGTAAATTACTCCTGGTCTAAAAGGCCTAAAGCCTTGTAACCAGCAAGACGAGCAGCAGTGCTGGAACAGTGGTCAGGAATGCTGGTTGATCAGATATTAAAGGTTGGTGGATGGAACTTTGTCTCCAGTTGTCCTCTGGCTGCTTCTGTGTCTAAGATGACTTTAAGGCCGATGTTTGCATAGCTCACCGGAGTTGCCTCTGGTAGATCCTATCTGGATTAGGTACCTGGCCTAACCTCACCCGACCAGATTTGAATTTGCTTCAGGAGTCTTTTCAGCAGCATTTTTACTGTTGTCCATACCTTGAATTCTCCTGCATGTATTTGGCAAACAGGAATCAAAACATAATTTTGACATCAGTTTGTGTGTGAAGTGCTCTGGAATTCTGTATCTGTAGAGTGATTAATCATTCAATATATCTCAAATGAAAGAAGGCCTTACATCACCTATAGGATGTGCCAGACACACTGGAAATGCTTCTGTTCTGACAGAAACAGACTATACAACAAGAGGTTTGTGTTCTGCTATGTGTACCATTATTTGGAGCACTCTCTGTTTTTAATGAGAATTTAATTCAGCCAGCAAAAATGCATCTGGTGTAGTAAAGAACAACACAGAAGAATTGGATAGCTGCAGAAATCTTGTGCTGTGTTGTGTATGATCCTAGGAGCTTGCTTGAAAAACCAAGAAAAAATAGAACATTTATTCATCAAAAGCTTTTTAATCAATATCAATGAAGATAAAAGCTTCTGGATTAGTCGAGAAATATGATCAGACTGCTCTCATGCAAAGCAGCATATTAAAGAGCAAAAAAAATCTCTTGTTTATACTGGCATTCACCTTGCATTGACCTTTGCTCCTTCCCAGAAAAGTTACTTTCTGTTGCTGGTCAGACATGGATTCTTAAAATAGCTGGTTTTATACATTTATACCCATAAATGAACAGTAGAAGCCTAAGCCTTGTATACTGGGGAGTCTGGTTGCTTCAGAAGCTCTTCTTTCCACTGCCTCTCTCTACAAACAGCCTTTTCTGTCCCCACTCATTTAGTGAGAATGTCAGGAGGACTCTTAAGAGTTCTCATAACTGGCACTTGTTAGATGGCAGCAGTTAATGATCTGTGGAATGTCAAGAGCAATATCAAGTTTCTTTCCAAAGTTGTTCAGCTCAAGGTCTGCCAAGTCTGTCAGTTCAACTTC
This sequence comes from Passer montanus, assembly GCF_014805655.1. Classification (NCBI taxonomy): domain Eukaryota; kingdom Metazoa; phylum Chordata; class Aves; order Passeriformes; family Passeridae; genus Passer; species Passer montanus. Next base: position 9,609,393 of record NW_024363160.1, on the reverse strand, counting down.
CTTTCCTCCCACTCCTTGTGCCTCCCTCTGCTTGGGTATAGAGGGATGTTTTAAAGTCTGTGTGTGTTTTGTCTTGTTGAGAGGCATGTATAAAGCCCCTTCAGTTTGAAGCTGTGACAAAATGACAGCTACTTTCTCATGAAGACTCAAAGCAGACTGTAGTGTGAACCTTAGAACCAGGAGACTTCTGCAGAAACCTTCCCATGCCTCGGATCTGGAATATCCTTGGCATGAATGCCTCTTGCTGTTTTGAGTTTGGTGGAAGGCCTCTGTTCTTCAGCACACCTGGTTTGGGGCTGGGGAAGAGAGCAGTTCTCCACTAATTGCCCAGAAGTTCCAGAGTTTAAGGGTGTGTCCTTATGCAATGCAGTACAATGTTGGTTTTGGAACATGTCACCATGTGTCTATTGTTGTTTGTATTGTAAAGGGTGAATGGAGTAACTGAAACTGAAAGTTCTCCTGTAAGTTCTTTATCTCAGAAGTGCTGCTTGTCTGGTTACTCTTCTGAACCAGGCCAGAATAACAGTTCTGATTCAAGTGAATCTTCTGCCATAATTTTCCAATTAAATAATTACAAAAACACAAGATTTATTGAAGTAATTGTGCATGTGAAACCAAACTGCTCCTTCTTTTAAACCAACTGTTGTATTGATTTTTGTTTTGTTTTCCTCCTGTAGGCTTGTACCCCAGATTGTATCCAGAACTTTCTCAGTATATGGGCCTGAGCCTCAATGAGGAAGAGGTGCAGAGAAACTTAGCAGTGGCAGCATCTGCTCAGCCACAGGGTGTAGGTACCAGTCATGCATATTCTAGAAAATGAGTGTAAAGACTAAATGTGTATCTAGCCTTCTAGAGTGCAGATTATTATTTGCCTGAAGTACTGTACTTGACTGGGAGGTGAATTATTTAAGTTGCAATGCCTGTTTTGGTCTGTTCTGAAACTGAGCAGTCCATTTGCAATGTTGGGAGGGGGTGGGGGAGACTTGGTGTTGTGGCTTATTTTGTGTGTTGGCTTTTTTTTTTTAAATATCACTTCATATAAACTGTCATATAGCTGTTCTTAAAACTTGAAACTAAGCTGTCTGGCTGTTTTGTTTTAATCAGCAACTGGTAACACGACCTTCTACTAATTACATGGTAGCTCCAGTGACTGGAAATGATATTGGAATTCGCAGAGCAGAAATTAAGCAAGGCATCCGTGAAGCAATTCTGTGTAAAGATCAAGATGGCAGAATTGGACTTCGCCTTAAGTCTGTTGATAATGTAAGTGTAGAAGTTGCTTTTTCCTCTAGAGATTTTACTGCTGGACTATGTTAGTAGGGAAGTTAGGATGTGGTCACAAAATAGAATTCTGTATAACAGTTTCTTATCTGTTACCAAAATTTTAAAGTCCTTCATTAGACTTGTAACTAGATTTACAGCTCTCTGAGCTAGGAGCTGAATTTATAGCTGCAGTTTAATGCCATGTGTTTTAGAAGACCTGAAAAATACATACAATATTTTTTGTTTCACTTTAGAGTGTGAGCTTGTCCTTGCATAGTTGCTGTGATACTTTTTATCAGTTCAGGACTGCTTGTCTTTACCTTTGTGGGAATACTGGGCAGTACTTAATGTTCAGCAGTATAAAATAACTGCCCACAGTTTAGAGAGTTTAGAGCTATCTCCTTTTTTTGTAAAAGGTGCTTAAGCCATTTAATATGAATGTTTTAAAAAATTGTACTGAAGGTAGCATATAGGGTTAAAATACTTTTCTGTAGTTCTTCTAATGCAGAAAATGGGATTTTCTTAGAGTAGCATGGTGTGGCAGTGTTTTTTTTTTTTTTTAACACCCCTCTCTCCCAAAGGTATTATTTATAATTTGCTTTGATATGCTTTACTTTGTTTCAGGGGTAGTTTCACTAGAAATAATTTTGTAACACCTGTTAAAACAGACAAGTACTTGCCCCTTTGCTTAAGACTTCAATGTTATGCTCACATTTTATTTTTAATATTTAGAGATCTAGACAGATTTGCTTGTTTTTTAAACTTTGTTGTAGCATTAATTATCCGTCAGACTTTTAAATACATCTAGAAACAGACTGAAATTTCAAAAGTGCTCCTTAAGAAGAGATAATTAGCAAGTCCTTCTGTCTTGTCTGTTTGGCTGATATTGTGTAGAATGGGAACCTTTAGGGGCTGTGTGTTCTGTGACTGGTCTTCATTTTTAAGCAAGAACTTCCCCTTCTCCTCCCCTCCCTTTTTTTTCCCCTCTTTTGTAGGGTATATTTGTCCAGTTAGTTCAGGCAAACTCTCCAGCATCCCTTGCTGGTCTGCGGTTTGGGGACCAAGTTCTGCAGATCAATGGTGAAAACTGTGCAGGATGGAGTTCTGATAAAGCACATAAAGTTCTCAAACAGGCTTCTGCAGAAAGGATTTCAATGATCATTCGGGACAGGTAAAGACAGCTGCAGACATGGATTTGCCGTTATCCATCACTGAGTAATTCTGAGGGGTTTGGGTCTCCCCTTGCTTGAGCAGGTTTAACAAAATCTGCTTCTCCATGTGCTTCAGTAGTAAAGATCTTCAGAAATGTTCCCTTTTGTGGGGAGGAATCAAAATGGTTCCTATCTTGTAAACTTCCTGGGCATAATGAGGCGTAACATTTTTCCAAGATAAACTAGTGAGTGAGAGATGCCACAAGTTAAATTTAAACTCAGAAGAGTTCTGTGCTTTTTTTCAGATACAATTTTTTTCATTTAGTATAATTGAAAGTCAACAATAAAAGTAACAAAATGTTTGCTGTATTAATTAATACATTTGCATTTTATGTAGCATGATAGCTTTTCTTGTGAACTCTGTTGATTACACAGGAATTAATGCCAATTTTACTAAAAGCATGCTTGATGACCCAATATGTTTTTTAAATAATGATCTTGTAGCTAACTGTATGTAGTAACAACAGGTCCGATTCAACATAAGGCTTGTAGGCTGCAAGAAGACAGATGATACTTCATGTGACTAAGTTTATGCCTCAAAGCTTTTTCCATGTTCTTTCCTGCTTAAGAACCAAGCCTGACTCGGTGGAGGGCAGCTGCTTTGATTGGGGCAGTTACTTCAAACACTGAATTCAAATACTCTGGCAGTAGATTCCCTGCTCTGTCTACCACTTGCGTGCCCAACATGGCAGCCCCTTCCTGTATCTACTGCCTTTTTAAGACACAATTTAAAGGTTTATTGTCCCCAAAGCAGTTGAAATGTTGTTGGGGAAGCCTTGTGCTCTCAGAATCCTGTCATCTACCTACAGTTGTTAAAACTGCATTATCGACCTTGTAATGTTTGTAGAGAACTTAATTTTTAATGGATGTTTGTTCAGTTGGAGGGGTGGGTGGGTGGATGGTGTATAGAATTTTTGTATTATTATTAATCCAGATGGTGCAATATCTGTAGAACAGGGAAAACATGTAAGGTTTATATAAAAATATATTTCAATACAACAATATTAACAAAATGAAGTTAAACCAAACAACTTTTCATTGTAGAAAATATGAGTGCCTTAGAGTGCAATTACTTTTTATAAGCTAAAGATGCTAAAATAGAATGTGGTTTTTTTGTGGTTTGGTAGACTGAAGACATTCCTTTTTATTTTAAATGTCTTTTTAGACCTTTTGAACGAATTATTACCATGCATAAGGACAGCACAGGGCATGTTGGTTTCATATTCAAGAATGGAAAAATAACCTCAATAGTGAAAGATAGCTCTGCTGCAAGAAATGGACTTCTGACAGAGCACAACATCTGTGAAATTAATGGCCAGAATGTAATTGGGCTGAAGGTAAAATACTTACTCTGTAAGGGGTGTGATAGCTGTGAGCTTTTTATTTTTGTATGGTGTGTTTTGGAGAGAATAAAAATGTTGTAATATATTGTTTAGTGTTCATAAAATAAAAACTTCAGTCATGATGTAACTTGACTGGAGAGACATGGATGTTTTGGGTCTCTGTGCAGTTTTGTGTTGGCTCTCAGGGCAGCTCATTTTCATTTTTTCTGCCTCTACCTGGCAAGGGCAGGCCCTCTGTTTTTATCTGTAGTCCAGCCTTGCTGGCAAAACTAAGGGTAAGCTTCCTCCTTCCAACCTACATCAAATTTTAGCGGGAATTGTGTATGATATGTGTGTCCCTTCTCTAGTCAATTCATGCAAGATACTCATAACCAAACATCTGTGAAGTGGCATTGCAGTTTCAGTGATTTGTCCTGAAGGTTGAGTGCTCCAAACAAGGAGCTGGGGGGTCTCAAAGCCACGTGAACTGTGTCTAGAAAAAGCTCTTGAACTGCTGCTTTGTTACTCAGCTTGAGTTGTGTTGCTCATGTGACTTTGTGTTCACTGACAGGACTCGCAGGTTGCAGACATCTTGGCAACAGCTGGAAATGTAGTGACCATCACTGTCATGCCTTCCAGTATTTATGATTATATAATAAAGAGGTAGGTAATACAAAGCAGCCATAGTGTTATTTATAATCCAGTGGACAGTGACTAGAAAGTGTACTCCTTGTAAGACCTACTTACAAACTTCACTTGAAGACTGGAGGAGGAGTGGGGATGCCTGAAAATTTGTTCAATCTGTTTGTTTAATCTGTCAAATTGATGTGTGTTTGCACTGTTTCTAACCCATTCTTTGTTTGTGATGATCCTTTGCCTTTCCTTCTCTGGAAAAAACCTTTTCTAAACTTCTTTTGACTAAGCCTGGATGAAAGAATGGGTTAGAAACAGTGGGTTTTTTTTCCTTCTCTGGAAAAAACCTTTTCTAAACTTCTTTTGACTAAGCCTGAATTTCTAAGAACTGGATACTACAAGTATTTGTTACCTTTTAACTAAAATGTTGTTTGTAGTGCAAGTAATTCCTGTGGCATAAAAGTGATTCTAAGCAGGATAGTTTTGGGTTTCTTCCTAATCCTTTGGAAACAATGGCTTTCTACAATTAAATCTGTACTGCAAAAATATTTTTGAAGTTGATAGACATTAATAATGCTTCAGGTGTAATTGAAGCTTTTTTCCTGGGTTTTTTTTGGTTAAAGGAAAAAGATACCCCCTTTGCTTTGTATCCTCTTTCTACAAAGCAGTTTTCAGTCTAACAGCCACCCTTCCCTCTGCTCTCCTTCCCTTGTGCTTGTACTCTGCTTCTATATATGTCCATGCCCTGAAAGATACCAACAACACATAGAAGTGTTGAGTATTGTAGGCTTCAGTCTTGGGATGTAGTTTGGTGCACCTGTCTGTAGTAACTTGTCAAAAATAATGGAGTGAAAGTCCAGCTTCAGGTTTGTATTGAACGACTGGCAAAGACAAAATTTGAGTGGTCTTCTGTAGTTGTCTTACAAACCTAAATGCCTTTTCCTTTTCCTTAGGATGGCAACTAGCATCATGAAGAGCCTGATGGATCACTCTGTTCCTGAAGTCTAAACTTGCACCATGGATATGTGTGTACATATATATAATGATGATTCCACTAAATTTGGGTTATTATACTCAGTGATCTCTTTCTTCTGCACATGAGCCTTTCTGGAGGCTGAGAGAAGATATGCTGCATCAAGCATTTGCATCTATAATGGCTGGGAATGTCTCCGTTCAACATATCTCGTGTATTCACACACTGTAAAACTTGCAGCCTTACATGCTTGACAATGTGAAATTCCAATTGTGTTATGACTTCTTTTTGTAGGTCTTTTATTTAGCTTACTACTACTATAAGCCATTGCAACTAAAGGAACCAGGTATCACTTGCAAAGCTACATGTTGTTACCCAGGACAATGCTGTGCTTTGTATGTCTAAGACAAATGAGTATTTTTACTGCTTTTTGTTTGCAAGAGTAGATTTGAAATAGCATATTAGAAGTAAGGCTAGTACTAGTTAATTTTTTGTTCTAGTAAATACTGTTTACACAAAAATGCCACCTAGCTGAATATAGCTCAAGGCATCAGTCAGTAAGCAAGCGTTAATTCAAGTAGTGTACAGATACTCAAATCTTTTTATTACTTGTTATATGACTTGTAACTAATATGCTTCTCTCTCGCCTTAACCATGTTCTTTTAAGGATTTAGACATAACCAAATAAATGACCAAAACTTTACGTTCTGTGTGCTGACCTACTTAAGGTGAGGTAAAACAGGCTTGTTTTAGCGATGTCAGTTTCAGCCAACAACTAAGATAGTTCACACTGCATTTCATATTTTAAAAAGCTTACTCCTTTTAACACTGAAATGTTTTAGAAGGGGTGGCTCTGGGCTACTTCAAGATGTGTTGAATGGAAAAAATTCTTCACTGTGAGGGTGGTGAGGCACTGGAAGAGGTTGCCCAGAGAAGCTGTGCATGCCCCATCCCTCAAAGTGTTTAAGGCCAGGCTGGATGGGACCCCAGCAACCTGGTCAAGTGGAAGGTGTCCCTGCCCATGGCTGGGAGCTGGGAAACAAGTTGATCCTTAAATCTGTTCCAGCCCAAGCCCTCTTATGATTCTCACTCTCTTTCCACCTTAAGCTTAACATATGGAATAGCAACCAGCTGTTCTACAAGATGTACTAATTGTAGAGTTGCAATTTCACTGTAAAATGGCCTACAGCTTGCTGGGTGTGCTGGATCTAGCTGGGTTAATGAAGATAATGAAGTAGGAGTTGAAGTTAATTTCCTTGTAGGAGCAGGTATGGGTCTGTGTTAAGAAGGCTGTGACCAAAGCAGGGCTGATAACACAGCAGGGTGTTTGCCGAGTTGTATGTGCACGGTGTCAAGGCTTCTCCTGCTTCTCACTCTGTCCCTTCTCCCTAGGGAGCAGGAGGTTGAGAGGGAGCACAGCTGGGGCCACTGATACAAACTGGCCGAAGGAGAATTCAACACCATTTGACATTATGCTAAGCAATAATTAGGGGGAATCTTCCCAAGGCAGTTGTTGTTCTGGGCATCAGTCTGCTGGAGGAATAGGGGTATGATTATCTTTAAATCAGTTCTTTTTTCTTCCCCATTTTCTATTTTCCCTTCGCTTAGTTCTCCCATTCATTGCAATCCATACATTTTTGTAGCTTTTTACACTTTTGAGTCTCTTGCCCCCTTGCTGTGGGCCAAGGTGAGTGAGAAATTGATCATTGGGACCAGCCCACCACAAGAGGGCAGGGGCATGTTCAACTAAGACTTGAAGTTTAGTGATTGCCTTTTTTACTATTTTTTCCCCCTCTGTTCCAGGTTTCAGCTATGAAATCTAGGATTACTGAACTTCAATTTTCCTCATAGTTGGCAGCACTGTGAAGTCAAAGCAAAGAACTTTCATTCAGCAGAGGTATTATTTTGTAAAGATTTATTTGGGGAATCAGTTCAGCTATTCCTTCAGAACTTACTTGGATCAAGAATTAGTCTGGGGGTGGTGGTGGCATCTTAGTTATTTTTTTGCTTGTCCGTTTAAGGGACATATGCAAAAGATTCCAAGAGATCACACAAAAAAGAAAAACAAACACTTCAGAACTTGGCAGTCTGCAATAAACAAAGTCTCATTTACCACTTCCTCATTAGCATTTGTAGTTAATTGTAGCTTTTCCTGGGTTGGGAGACCTGCTCTTCCAGGAAGGACTGAAGTTCAGCAGTGAAGACGTGTCTTGGTATGTAGCTTGCTGTTTCTCAAATGAATTTCTCTGTTATGGTAAACCAGAGAAAACCATTACAGCACTTCAGGCTGGAGAAGTGATCAAATTCATCCTGCAAACCAATTTAATGGGACTGTTTGGTTACTAAATGATGTGTTTCTGGAACCACTGTGGCAAGCTTACACTGGCAGTAATTGGTGGCTTCATGTAGCATTGGTATAATTCAGCCTCATGGGCCTAACCCTGTGCCTGCAGTCATCTCCAAGGGCTTTGCTAAGCTCCTCTGCTTGGCTGTGCAATCCCTGCAGCCCAGACACTGATCTCTGCTTCTAACCAGTTTTTACTTAGGAGCAGATGAGTCAGCAAGGGCTGATTATAGTTCTAATTGGGCTTTAAAACTCTGTTTACAGCTTAACAAGTGGCATTTGGTTACTTAAATCTTGTGACTCTCCACTAAACAAATCATGCTAAAACTGAAAAAAAAGAGTAAACCAAGACAACAGTATGTTGGGGGAATGTAAGATGACAACACTTTTTTTTTGTTATCAGCCAGATGGCTGGAACTACTGGGGCAATCTATTGGAAAAAACAGTGGTAGAATGTTAGTACAAGAGCTCCTAGCTATAGTAGATAGGAGCTTTTTAATTATTCTTTTACTTCTGGTTGCTGTTTTAAGGCAGAAATTAGCTAGCACTGAAGAGTAACTTATGATTAAATGCATTTACATAAATTCACAGAAACTGCAAAGAAGTATCCAGTCAACAGGGTTAACTTGACTGTTTTCTTCCCTTTAAAAAGCTATGGTTGCTTTAGGCAATGGAGCAGGGTGGGGGCTCTGTTTTGTGAGCATGCTTTACAGCAGAAGGTAATCTCAGCTGCACTCAACAGCTATGCATATCATGCATCCATATTTAACCAAAAGGGTATATTCTCTCAGGCAGTTTGACCCTGAAGCTTCTGCTTCCTCAGTTCTGAGTTATTTTCATCAGGTTTAGCTCAGCAGAAGGCCCCCTAGTGACAAAGGACAATCCGGAATTCACCCAAGCCATTTCCAGGCAAGTGTACAAAAATCACATTCTATCATGTTTGCCTCCACACAGATATGTTTGGGAAATAAATAAATTTAAAGGTGAAGAAACAGAGCAGACACCAAACATTCCCCTGCAAGATTAAGACTGGTACAGCAGGTGTGCAGGGTATGGCTTAGTCTTTCACTATGTGTGGCTTTACCACACACACTCACTGATTACATAAAAATCCAGTTATCTTCTAAGCCAAGGGAATAGTGCAGCTGAAATAAACACCACTTTGGTTTAATAGCCTTACCTTACTGAAAAATAAGCTCACACTTCAGCATATTAGAAGACTGGGGGAATGAGAGAGACCACAAGCTGATTGTTTTACAATACCAAGAAACAGCTGTGTCTTGGAATAGGCATTGGGTGTCAAACCCAAGGCAGAGTATCTGACCGAACACAGTTCAGTAGAACACTGGCCCTGGACAAAGGGCAATTTCAACACCAGCAGTAGGAAGACCAGCAGAGAAATAAATAGATCTTTATGTATACTCAGGCAGCATTACCAATGCAAATACTTATTGTTGTAAATAAACCATTTAAATACTTATTTTAAGCCATTTAAATATTTCAACTCTTTCACTTCAGAACTGCTCTTCCCAGGAAAAGATACCCTGAAGTCCTGCAAAGAAAATAATCCTTGTGCAACATTGCTTTGTTCCTGGGTTAAGACAGCTGGGGGATTGGATAAACCCAGGAACTGCAGCTCTGTTTAAATGCCATACTGAAATTCCATCCCAAAGATGATTTGAGTTAAAGAAGGTTGGGAACACTAAACAAAACATGAAAATGCTTAAGATTACTAAGAGAAAAGGATAGTAATAAAAATGAGAAGAGTGATAGACTTTTTATACTCCACCTTCAGGCACAGGATTAGGAGAGTATTTATCCCAACACATGTATGTGTAGCTGGTCTGTCGGGAGATCAATTTTATGCTTGTCTTCTTTTCAGACCAATACATCAGTGCTGTTTTTGAGTAGGAAAAAGCAAGAGAGAATTTTTTCTCATTGTATTCTATGCCTTTGCAAGTAGTCACAGCTAAGGACTATCTAGCAGACTGGGGACTGCTCAGCACAGCAGCTGCTGTGGTGTTCAAAGCAGTATTTACCATCACATGCATCTCCACTAAGAAGAAATGTTGACTGCACATGATAGACAGCACATTAAGCTCCACACACCCTAAAAGGCTTACATTAAGAATGCAAATGCTTCTTTCAAAGCAGTTCAAACAGCATTCCATGTAAATCAACAATGACTACAAGCTAAGAGTTCTTTACAGAAAAATAAGTCTTTAATTTCATATCAGATATCATTTTACACAAGCAATTTCAGTATGACAGTCCATGAAAAACAAATGCATACTCTATGGAAGTTAAGGGGCTCTCAGTGAAGTCAACATAACATAGAAAGTTGTGGTTGAACAAAGCTTCCTATCTGGTTGAACTTCAGCAGCCATCATTGCACAGAGTTAAGTTCCTTTAAAAGGTTTGGTTTAAAATTAGAGTTCATTTAAATGACTGGAGGGAAAGGCACTTAGTATTGCAGTTTCCAAAACATGATTTGTTTGTCTTCCCCTCCTGTAATAACACTGTTGCACTGTTCATTCATCCACATGGATGTTACAGCACCTGGGAAACAAAATCACAAACAAATAAATCCAAATGCAAGTAAGTGTGGTACTTGAGATGACAGAACAGATCTTTTTTTGAGAGGGTTTAGCATAGTCTGAGCATTGGATTACACTGACACCAGATATGCTACAAGGAATTTCAGTAGGGTCCTAGGTAGCTGCTCTTATTTACAGTAAGGATCTCATGCTCCATTGCCTCAGCTCACTTTTGGTACTGGAGGGACATCACTGCTATGCAGAATGCAGATGGCAACTAAGGAAAGTATTCATGGAGAATGAGCTTTTTCACTGTGCCATTTGGAATTTTCATGTTAAAAGTGTATTCACATCTTGTAGCATATGCCTCAGAAGCCCACTTCTGAAAGGTCTCCAACTACAGAATGATCTCTCCACAGCTCAAGTGCCAGTGTAAAACTTACAGCAGGAAGTTAGAAACAACTGTTCTTAGTTAAATAGCCTTAAAAATTTGACTTATAAAAACTAAGGTAGTTTTTCTCTACGCATCCTAGTTGCTGATGTACTGAGATTATATAGATACATTTAATCAGCCTATAAATCCCCATCCAAAACAAGTTTACTAGAGAAGTTGACTTAACGTTGTTAGACTCAGTGTGGACAGACTGTGGCAAAAGATACAGTACAGTCTGTACTAGATCTGAGGGCTAACAGGTAGAAAAATACTGACTTTTGCAATGTTGTGTGAATTAGAAAACTTGAAAGTAATTTCCCTTTGGCCAGTCTTCTACAAAGCAATATTCCTCCATTCTTACTTGAATTCCTAGGAGGCTCCCTTGGACCTACTTCTAATTCTGGTTTTTCAGGTAAAGCTGACATCAGGAACAGCCAGCTGGCTGAGCAGATGACTCCAACTTTTCAGTACTAAAAGAGCTGGAAAATAGGAATCTCACATTCAGTTTGAGAATGGGAATACTTCAGGCATACCTGTATGCCCTTTGATTCTTTCAATAACTTTTCCTCCAAGAAGGTCCCAAACCAGTAATTCACCAGATTGAGATCCTGATAAGATGGTATTTCCATCCCATTTGAAGCACCTGCAAATAAATCTGAAATTAGTTCATGTCAAGCTTTTGCATGATGACAGCCAAACACTTCCAAACTAGGTCAAAAAAGAACTAGAAAGAGATATGAAACCAAAGAAAACTACCTTTTAACACAGTTTTTCTAAAAAGATTATTCCCAAATCTCCCATGTAAAGATTCATGACCCAAACTTGGTTCTGTGACTGCCCTAGACCCAGCCAGGCAGAGTATGAAACATAATCCCGTAACAGAAGAGGGCCCAGTCAGCTATGCATGTGTGTGACATCCCAGTGCTCTTCTCATGAGCCACCACTTTCACTTCTGCCACTTCATGTTCCTGACCATCACTTAAAAAGCAAAGATGACTTTCAGGTAAATAACTAGTGAAAATATATAAGTGAACATGCATATGTAATTATGTATACCCACAAAAAAATGAAGTGTATTCCATGTACAGCTGCTACATTTTTTCTCCAGTAACTGAGTAAGCATTCCATGTGTTTAGCTGATAAACCATATATAACTGTATACTTTTCAGTTGGTGGAGAAAGGTGATTGGTCTTTGATTTTAAATCCAATCTTTTTTTAAGACTATCAAAATAAAAAGAAAACATTAAAACAAAACCTCCACAACAAACCCAAAAAATCAATATTAGTAATGGAGGTGACTCAAGTAAGAAAACTGAACTTGTTAGACACTGCAGTAGCTCAGCTGCTGGAAGAGCTGGTTAGATACAACTGCCATCATCTCTAAGGGACATGAAAGTTGTTGTTGAAAAGGTGTTTACTTAGAGAGCTCTTTTGATTTTGCCCCAGTTTGGAAAGCTTGATCATAATGCACACAACATGCTACAATGTCAGTCTTTGCACTCTAAATGTGATTCAATAGAACAAAATTCCCAGTATTACAGCCCTTCCCACTCTGCTGTCACCAACCATCTCCACCCAGCTGCGTAACCTGCATGTTCTCAGCATTACCTCTGTGGCTCTTCAGTGCTCACAGAAGATACGAGCATTCCAGTTTGTACATCTATTACTTTAAAACAACAGTCCTCCCCTGTGCTCAGTAGATGTCTGCTGTCTGGACAAAAGAAGGAAGCAAATAAAAGAAACAACAACAACAAAAAAGCGTGTTCAGACATTCAGTTCTAGTTGCCAAAGCACTCTGTGATCAGCATGTTGGATGTGACATTGCCTGACCTACTTATCTATAAATAATTTACTGGAAACTAAGTCTCTAAGCAAGCAAAGACAAACAAGATTGGTTTAGAGTCTAGATCACTGGTCTACAGCCTAGCCTGGCCTTGTGTACAATTACATTCTTTACAGAGATGTGTGACAATCCAAAACATCTCACTATCCCCCTTAAAGCAGTAATTCCAATAAGAAAGATATATTACATGGTATTAAGAATAAGATTCCCTTTGAAACTCCCAGCAGTGCATATTAAAAACTGAAATCCAACATACCAGGACTAAAAGCAGCATGAAATACAGTCCCAGAATGATGTGGCAACTGGTGCAACACTGTTGCTGTAGTAACATCCCAAACACTAATGGTACCCTCTTTGGTTCCAGATGCCAGGATGGTATTTGCAGCATTAAGGTCCATTGTATTTACCTAAGAAGTTAAACATCCTGTGATTTCTCCTCTTTTTTCATGTGAGTCATCTTGAGATAGGTTTTAAACATACAAAAAACAAGCCCATTATCCCTAAGAGGATATTTTATTTATTAAAAGCTTTGAATTTAATTCTCAACATACTGAATTAGGTACAAATACGAAAAATCCAAACTATAAAAAGAAAAAAATAGGTCATTTTGAATACATTTTAAAAAGCTTTTGCTTTGCAGAATCAGAAATGCTAAGTAACATTTCAGATTGCTTTTAGTACCAATTCTCTCCATTTAACTGCTAGACTCTACCCTTAAGGGTAAAATTTTTAACTTTTAAAAAACTTCCTACCCATCAGCTGTTTCCAGCTCTCTTAAATGTTATCAGAACAGTTTCAGTACTTGCCAACATTGTGACCTATTAAAAAACTAACTCTTAGGAAGGTTTAGAACACAGTCATTCTAAATGTCTTCTTAGAGTGATGTTAGAGGCTATTAACAAAAGTATAAAGTTACACATTTATGATGCATTGCATACAATGTGTTTGTATATTTACAGTGAAATTCACTAAGATATTTATCATGATAGCATGGTAAATAACTCAGGATTTCTTTTTCATTTGCTTGCCTTACATTAAGAGGAAGCTGTAACAATCAAAACACTTGAAAAAAGATTAATCTGTTTTCAAAACCAAAGAAGCAAACAGAAAACACCCAATCCTTCCTGCCCCCCATAGAAATTCTGTGCATACAAGCTGAGCAAGACAAATTAAGAAACCTCTGTTTACACTGGTGCTTCAGTCCCAAGACATGGACCTTTCAACCCAGGAAGCAGGGAACACTGGTGCAGAACCATCAGAAAGTGAAAACCCCAAAACAAAACACCCCTACACACATTTCCCAAAATACACCCCTCAGCCCCTAACCCAGTCTTTGTGCTTTACCACTAGATCATGATTTAAATAATTAATTTTCTTATTCTCAGATACCCTATCAACATACTTACACTAACATCATGTTCTAGCTGTGCAAGCAGTTCAAAGTGGTGTTTTTTATTGCTCAAGCTCTCTCCAGGAACACAGTGCCACACCTACAACACAGATAGTTATGTTTGTTCAAGGAAGCAGTAATATAACCCCAGATGGGCTCCTTCAGTGCTAAACTCTCACATTACAAGGGAGGGCTGCTTGTGTTCACTGTGGGCCTTGCCTACGTGGCAGAGTACAGCAATGGCATCTGAACTCCTTTAAACAGAGCCACATGGTGAACAAAACTCTGCTGACTCCAGACAGCCAACAAAGCCTACCTAAGAGTGGGTATATCACTGCACTAAATGTGTACTTACCAAAAAAATCACACACAGCAGGCTTTGGCAAAGTTTTTCCTGTCTCTAGCTTCCAAATTATCTTTCCAACTAACTGTAGGCATGCTCTTTAGATTAGCAAGTTCCTGTTCCTCTTAGCTGAAGAATGTAAACTACAAAATTATTAAACATTTTAGAAATCTATTCCACCCAAGAAACACAATTGCTAAAGTCACAAAACATCCCAGTTTCTGCAACAAATACAGTTTGTCTTCAGAATCCTCATTTTTTACAGTAAGTGATAATGAATGAAATTTCCTAAAAAATAACACTTTAGCTCTGAAATAGCTGAGCTAAAGCTAAATAAAGAATAAATTCTGGAAACAAATTTACTGTGATACGAGCCAGGCTATTACTCTAGTATCACAGGTACATCCACCCCAAAGCATTTGGCTGGCTGAATATTACAAAGTGCTGGCTATAAATAGTCATGCAACTGTAACAATCCCATCTACAAACCTTCACAGTGGAATCCCAAGATGCAGAAAATAAGCGCCCATCACGCCAAGAGATCTTGCTGACTGCATCGTCATGGCCCAATAGGACATCTTGCTGTCTTCCAAATGCAATTGAATAAAAATATCTAACAGAAAAAGGTTGCAAAAGCATGACATTTTGTAAAACTTAAGGGTTTTTCCTCTAAATAAAGTAACTATGTTTCTGTAGTTTCTAACAGAAATCTAGTGGGAAAAAATAGAAATGCAGATACTATTTTAAAAATGTGATGATTTTCTGTATCATTATCTAAAACCATAAACATAGTGACCAAGGCACTCCATGCAATTCAGTAAAGTCAACAGGAAGTAAATACACACATATGATTGTCCCATGAAGAACTTATGACAGTGGTATCTCCTGGTAAGATTAGACAAGATGACAAAGCCTGTAAGAAAAAAAAAAAAAGTAATACTCAATTTCTTATCCCAAATCCAATTTAAGTATATTAACATGCTTCTGGAGAACAAGAAGAATTTTAATATTCTATAAAAATAACCTGCAGATGTTAAATGAACACTAATCAAGAAGAACCTTAGAGGCTGGACACTGAACATCAAGAATACTTAATCTCTATTAAATAAAGGTAGTAGAAACATTTAGAAATACATGCAGAACTGATAAATCTTTCCAAAGAAATTGGTGTTTCAAGCACATGGTGTGTAATTCCTCACTCAGAAGTGGGTCAGCTCTTCATCTTGTAAGCTGTTCTAAATTCCAGACACAAATAGCTAACAGAAACTAAAAATACAGATTCTTTTGATGTTTGTTCTCGATCACAGGTACTTATCAGCTCAGGTCTTTCAAAGAACAAATACAACTGTCTAATTCTTACTGCTCTCAACAAGAAATACTATTTACAGATTACTGCTCAGTTATATTTCTGTCACTAGAAATGGCATAGAAAAAACCAACAATCACAGCCCAGTGCTGTGTCATTACTGGTCATGTTTTAGGTCTGTTTGAAAAACAATAAGCTGCTGGACTGTAAACATGACTCCTTTTAGCATTGCTTGAAGTGTTTAGATCAGCACTAAAGCTACAGGGGAGAAGTATAGGAGTATACAAAGCCTCCTCATGAGAAACAGAATTTTGGCTCAGGAGTCAAAGAGCTCCCTTTTCACAGTGCCAAGAAACATTGTTCCCAAGTTTCCATTTGCTGAAGATTAGGAATTGAGTTTCTACCTTCACCTGCTAATGGCAGACCACAGGGTCTTGATCCTGCAACCTGGGGACCTTCTGTCTGGGCAACACATTTGCCATTCTTGTTCCCCCTAGAGATGAGAAATCTGATATATCTTGGTGTCTTGCACCAATAAAAGACTGAATATGGCAACTAGGATTGTATCTTTATAACCCAGGTCTGGCCAAGTGCTCAAGCACAGAAAACAAAATTCAGAATCCCTTTCCCAGCTCTTTTAGGAGCAGGGGGAAAGTGTTGTTTACAAGTTGCTGAGATCATTGCTCATGGAAGAAGGATGGCTCATTTTCACCCAGCACAGATTCCATTCCCTGTTCTTGGTTTTCCTCTGCTGGCTGACTCACAGGCTTCAAACACTTGGGTACAGTAAGGCAATGCTGGATGTGAGCTTGTGGTGGAATTTAAGCTTTGAAATTCTGGTCCCAATGGCAGTTCAAGGTTGCTCAGGAAGACATCACTGCTCATGCCAGACTGTCTACCACAAGCTGTTCCCTGGACAGCAGGGCAACTCAGAACAGAGCCAGTGTAACCATTTAATGCTTCTTCCCCATATTTGCAGAATGTGCTCTGTCTCTCTGGTGGCCTGAGAGAGTATCAATTCACTCTGCTAAATTATTCACACACAATACAACTGTGTAGGCAGGGGAAAGAAAAGAAGCATTGATGGATGCTAAGAGCCATCTCACTGAGCAGCTTTCAGAAGATTCCCAATCATCTCATTCTTATTTTGACAGCAGCCTACCATGTTTGAAAAGGACACACTTCTCTGAATGGTTTTCGAATCTCTGGAAAACATCTTCAAAGTTGAATCTGGGGAGAAGGGACAAAATAGAAGATAAAAGGACAATTTTATATTCTAAAAGCTAATAAATTTGCTCCTGCTTGAGTATCTTACTATGAAAAGCAGACACAGGTTTCTCATAGTCTCTGAGAAACTCTTTATAAGGCTTGTGACTTGGGCCTGCAACTACCCTGTTTTGTACCAGTTACAGATTGTTGTCCACAGTTACCCCATGCTCATCAAACTCTAAGAGAACTCTGGTAACTAAATGGACAAACTTTCATTATTCTCATTACTGAAATTATCTTCCAAGCATAGATAATATTGAAATGCTTGAGTCAAAATCATCTAAAACTGAGCAAATTCATATAGTTAAGCTATTTAATTACATCAGATATACATTTCAGTTTCATGCCATTTTGTTAAAAAAACATTAACCTCCATTCACACTGCAGGTTGTGGCAAATACCTGTGCAATACTTACCCTGGGATGTAGTGAAAACAGAAGACCCATTGCAAGTGACTGCTATTCCAGTAATTGCCCTGTTTAATACAAGTAAGCTTGTGGGTGACTTCATAGGTTTTGAAACTTAACCACCATACTGTAAATAAACTACAGCTGAAATCTGTTATTTGAGCTCTGTAAGAGCTAAGACATTCAAGGAGAGTAAAAACACTACAGTGGTGTGTTATTTGCCTAGAGACAAAAATATACCTTGACATATTATGTGAAACATCACAAGAGGATGCCTATAGTGTTCTGTAAGAACTCCAGCTTCATCAGAAGGGACTTGCCCATGTGAAAAGAAAAATGGTTTCACATTTAGTTTTTCCAATTCTGGAGTAGCTACAAATAGTCAGGAAGCTGTCTGCAAGCAGATACTGAAAACCTCAAGTATCAGGAATTGGAACTTGCACATTTTTTCTCTTTTAATTTGACATTGGCAAAGTCACTACAGGAAGAAATTTAGACAAAGCTTATGTCAGGGAATTAGGAAGCACAGAGCATTCTCTACAGCCAAAGTTCTGTTAACACAGCTCTGTGTCTCATTATTTCTCAGCAGTCTTCAGGAAAAAAAAAAGTAATAAAAATAATCAGAAGCTGAAATTTGAGTCTCTTTTCAGGATCAAGATTTCTCTAATGCTAACAATCTGGTAACAGATTTCTTACTACAAACATTACCTTGTTTTAGGGACATGATAATGTTTTCTGAGATTCGATTACAGTCACCAAGAAAGTAGCTGGACCCAAGGTAGTAAGAAATCCTCCTAACCAGCCCAGTCACTAGGAGAAGAGATGAGGGCAAAGGAAAACCTGTTCTTTAAAATATAGCTGACAATGTTCATTATTAGGTATTTTCAAAGTTCACCTGAGAAGTGCCCCTACTGACTCCTGAATCCCTATGAATCCACCAGAACAGCAGTCTGGTACCTGGATTAACTGAAAACCTATAGCTGGAGACTTGGCAAACTGCTCATGCTTGATGTGTACAGTGGTACAACTCAAGTGTTTAACCTTTCAAATCTGATGGGATGAAGTTGTGTCCTCCTGGCATTATTAAAAAAATAAATGGAAGTCTTTATCTGGCTGCTGTTATCAGTTTTAGAGAAGAGTAATCAATATCTGCTTCAGGTACTAAAATGATAATGAACTTCTACAGATCTAGAGCTAAGGAAAAGCAATAGCAAAAATCAAGCTGACAAATACCTTCTCAGGATTCATAACCCATCATATACTCAAGTTCATCTTGCATAATCAAATCACTAAGTCATCTCCCAAAGAAAAGTATTTACCTTAAACCATATAACCCATCATTCAGACTGATACACAGATCCCCCACCCAATTCAGTGGAAGAATTTTGACTGAAAAGAATAGTACCTACTCTTTGTGAATTTTGCACTGTGTATCTAATTTTAGTTTGGCAATATTGTTCCAGGCAAGTGTTATACTTTCTTCTGTCAAATCTTCAAATGATTCTTCATTTGGAGAAGCTGCAATAAAATGCCACAGTACAGTTCCATCACAAATGGAAAATAAAAAGACATGTTTCAAATACCTAGGTAGCTGACAAATATGAAATTACAGAAATTATGCAGAGCTCCAGCAATAAGATCATTAAACTAATGCAAACAGTGACAAGATCACTAACTTTTTTTCCCCCAAATCTCTTACTGAATTTGCATAGGCTTACAGAGTCAAAAATAGGACTTTTCTCACCAAATTAGTGCTTTTAAACTACAGACTTTATGGCATGTAATTCCAATATGGAAAAAAACAAACAAAAAAGAAAACTTAAAAAACTTTGCTGCAATGTTTTGATGTTCTTTGAAATGTCAAGGGCTTTCCAGATGGAAAAGAACTAAAAAAGCCATTTACTGCTACAATGAAGTATATGCATTTATTATTCTCTTGCATTATGTTAAGAGTGTCACAACTTCATTTCACTGTTGCAAATGTTAAGGGATTAAAAATGCAACAAAATTGAGACAATTAGATGTAGATTATAAAAAGGTCAAACCCAAGAGAAACTGTTGATGAGTGAATTAATGACTTAGGCAGCAAATCTATTTAATACATGACCATTACTATGATCACATACAACTCTCAAAGCTCTTCTTGCCACTGGATGCTACAGGTTGTAGTAGCACTCATTCATTGTCACTCCTCTGCTTAAAATGAAGGCCATCAAATGGTAAGTGAATTGAAGGCAATCAGATGAGAAAAATCTTTCCAAGTGATACCTGGGCTGAATCTTCAGCCCAATTTATAGTTAAATCACTATATACATTATGAAGACAACAGCATCTTAGTTTTGGAGAAGTGGTTTAAGTCCTGCCTTGAATGGCAATTGTAATGCCTGTGAGGGTATTACAATCCTTTTCTAGAAGGAAGTTATTCAATCAACTCCATCCCTACAGTACAGGGGAAGTATAGGGGAAAATATATGTCCTTTCAACTTTTCATTCAAGTCATGGAAAAGGAGAAAAAATTGAGATGCTTAATTTAGAGTTTATTTTGATCAAGCTAATTAACTGATTACCCCTAAGACATTCCTGTTAAAAACCCAAACAAATCTTTGCATCGTTTAGAATGCCTGCAGATATGGTAATTGAAACTGCTGTCACATCAGCTTCAATTCAAGCATCAGGAAAGGCCAGGGATGATTGCCCTCCCACAGCTTCAGAAGCAGGGGTTGAATAGTTCCAGAGGAGACCACTGCAACAGAAGGTAAAATACAGGGCAACACCTGTATTTTGAAATTTGAAACTGGTCTAGTTTTGTTTAAGATTTAGTTCATGGATTTATTTTGAGTTGGTTTGCAGGGAAAGTAGCCAAGAGAGTTGTATAATGAGATCCTGTGGGAGAAAGAAACTACTCAAAATTACAAATCCTTCACATTGTTAGTTTATCTATTAAACATTTACCTGGAGACTCAGCTATGGAAATGCTGTGACTAGATGTTCGAGACAAGCTTTTCAATTTCTGAATTTTCCTTTGAGGATGAGGGGTTGTAAACAATTGTTTTGGCGTCTGTCCAAACTCCAGGATTTGTGTCAGCAGAGCTACTTTTTCATTGGGGTCCATAATACTTTATAAAGCAAGATATATAATTAGGCCAAGGAGACAAGTACTTTTTCCCCCTCCCCTTCCCCAAAAGCATGGAACTATGTGTGCAGTTACTACAGCACTACAGGCCATCATATATTCTTATAGAGCTGATTTATTGCAGACTTACAATCATATAGCAGCTTCGTAACTTTGTTTATGTAAAATAACAATAGTCTCAATGACTGAAAAAATGAAGCACTTGCAGAAAAGCCAGACTGAAGAAATGCTTGAGAAACAGTCTTTCAATGCAAGCTAAAACTGAGAATATGATGCTGTTTCTCTTCATATTTGGGAGTATAAAATGGAAGAGCAACACCATTCATGTACAGAGCCCTTTGAGAGCTGGCAGAGAACCTGGAGAGATACTGAGAAACTTAGCTAACTGCTTTAACAAAAACATTCAGATTCTTGTTAATTACCTGTTTAAATCCACTCCTCCTTCATAAGTTAATGGGTGAAACACTGGAAAAAAAAGTTTATTTGTATAATGTAGATATACACGGCTCATTTTGTTTGTCTTCCTACAAACAGAGCTGCATTTCTACTCACAAATAAACTATTTCAGCAGGCATTAGAGTTTGAGGTCTTACATTTTAATCCTGTTTTTTTTACCTGAAAAAACTTAGAACTTCCAAGAAATTTTCAGAAAGTTTCAGAAGGAATCAGTACTTTCATAGAGGAAGGCTCGCTTACTTAAGGTTCATTAAATACCTACCCCCCAAAAATAAATAAATAAACAGATAAATAAGAAAGCAAGCACAGCTGCATAACTGGATCCTTGGTTAATTTTCAGACAGGGAACAGAAAGTAATAAAGAATGATCAGAAAGATCTGTGTATTCACCTTTCCAGGTGAATTGCCATGACGCAAATGACTTTGAGGCCTCTGCTTAAGAATATTTACTTTGACTAAAGTTCATTCATACACAGATCCTTTCCGACTCTCTTATCTACTTAAATGTCTGCAATTCATTATGCTAATAAAAATCCATACTGCATCAGAAGCAGCACATTATGCATAAAAAGTGCTCTCATTAGTGGTCTCTTTTGAGAGGTAAAAATATAGATGCCATAATTTATATGCTGATTTACTGTATTTAAAGTCTGTGGTACATTGTAATTGACACTTATCCTCACAGTATGACTGGATGCCAAACCCTACATTCTAAAATATAGCCAATCATATGTTAAGGACACGTAGAGAAAGTACACTGGAAAGAAATGAACAGCAGGAAAACAACCCAACATGCCCCAACCAAACAGCAAAAAAACCCCAAAACCAAACAAACCCCAGCAAAACAATCCTTGCTATCTCAGCTATCTTACTCTGGAATTAGAAAGTGCTGAGCACCAAAATGTCACTTATTTCTACCCTCACCACTGTTGTAGGAAGGTTTTCTTTCTAAACTTATTACATCTTTAAGTACAAACTACTTCAACATTTGCTGTTAGTAGAAGTCCTTCAAAAGGATCAGGGTTTTTGGAATAAACACCCTAAAAATCTGATCTGCTACTCTTGTTTTAAAGAGGGCACATCCTTATTGGGTAGTAACATACACAGCTAAAATACCAGACTAATGAATAAGTTAATCATTGGTAATACTATTAGGTGTAAATGAACACATCTTCACAGCAGTAACATAAAAACATCCCCCTGTGTAAGGGGGATCCCCATAGTGGCTAGATACATGTTCAGAGTAAGGTTGCAAACAGTGAAATGTCTCACATGCAGTCACGTGTATGCATAAACCAACCAAGGACAAACCAACACACACTTTTTCCTTCATTCTTGCTCTGAAGACCTGGAGCCCATTAGCCCATTCTTTCCCTTGCCAATTCTCTCAGGGGAGCTTGTTTTGAAATTCTCTAGCTGAAATTACAGTGGAGGAAGGCTAAATACATGTTTATTTGGAGACCCTGCAGGCTTTTGTTTTGAAATTACAGTGGAGGAAGGCTAAATACATGTTTATTTGGAGACCCTGCAGGCTTCCATTTTTAATTGGGAAACACTAATTCCATGCTATATTGCCACACTGTGATGCACAAGCAATTCCCAGCAATGCTACAGAATCATCTTGTCCACCCTCTGAAGCACATCTTCAAAGATGCAAATCACCATGAAGGCAATACTGCCTGACAAATCACTATTTCCAATAAGGGTCAAGCATTCAAAGCACAGTTATGAACACTCAAAACAAAATAAACATTACAGTTATGCTGTGATTTACCATTCCTGCCTAATTGAGGCATCCCCCTTTTTTTTTTGCTAGTTCTAGAAATGTGTATTTACCATTGTGAGCTGCAACTGCTTCACTTCCTTTCTGCTTGTAGCCAAATATGATGTCAATCCATTCATGAAGATGTTCTGATACATACGGACTTTCTAAAGCCTCTTGGCTCTTCTGAAGAAAGTCATCAGGACCTGACAAGACAAAGGTTAATTAAAGGAGAAAATATCCCGTTCAGTATTGGCATCCATCTATCTTCCTCCTCAATCTTAAAAAGTCAGTAAAACACCCCACAGTAAATGTCAATTTTCTTATAAAAATAGAAAGCACCTACTACTTATGTCAGTGCTTTAAAGAAAGAGTTCATTTAGAAGAAACCGGAATGGACATTTTTGAGGAAGAACAATTATTCCAGCCATCTTGAATTAATTAATAATACAAGAAGTTTTAATCTTAAATTAATTAATAATACAAATCAATCTTGAATTAATTAATAATACAAGAACTTTGGTTTGAACCAAAAAAGTATTTAACTTAAAGAAGTTTAATAATACAAGAAGTTTGAGTATTATTACCTGATGCCCAAGGTGGAAGCTCTACATCTTCAACCATCTTTCCACCTTGCCTTTTTCCCAAGTCCAACTTCAAACTATTTACTAGAAAACTAGAATCATTTTCATAAAATTCCGGAATCAACTGGAATTGAAAAAAAGAAACAAAAAAAAAATCAACCAAGTTGTGATATTAGCTTAGCTTTCATCACTTAAACATATCATTCAGTGGAAAGAAAGTTATTAAAGTTCATGTCAAGCCCTAAAGTTGGGCAGCCCTAAAGTTTCCAGGTTTTCCCTACAAGATAGTTCTCTGAGCTAAACTGCTAAATTCAGAATGGCACTTTTTTAACAAGTAATGTGTGACACATGAATCCATAACATCTACGAATATCTTCAGAACTCTCATTGCATAGCTATGTTCTCATTTTTAAGACATCAAGTAATAGTCAAGGCTAAAATCTAGAATAAAATTCAAATTATGACAAATTTCAGAGGTTAAATCAATTATTTAAATACCACCATATCTAACCCTTAACTCTAGACTATTTTTTTAAAGCATCACTGTATTAAATAATGTTTCTTTGATAAAGCAATTCAACAGTATTTGCTATATGACAGTTTATTCTTCTCAACACATTTTACAAGTTAGAATTTCTAAAGGCTCAAAAACCCAAGATACTACTTCTACAATTTAACTCTCTGGATGTAACATTGCAATACAGCCAATCCTTACAAGATTCCAGCAGATAATACATAAAATTTTCTTTTCAGTCTTAATCCACACTCTGGTAATTCCCATTTCCATTAACATTCACAATGATACTTCTGTTAAACTAAAAGCCAGAAGAAAGCAGGCACAGATGAGCAAACATGGAGTTGACATAGGATTAATATACAGTTAATAAAGGGATTCATAAAATGAAGTCATCAGCCTTACAAAAAAACAAAAAAACCAAACCCACACAACTGAAAAGCACAAAGAAAGAACAAAACCAAAAAGCAACAACAAAAAAACCCTAACACACTCCAAACACTCTCAAATCAACAGTAGATGAGAAAGCTAAGCACAGATGAGAAGATTTGAATAATTTTCCAGCCATTTATTTACCTCTTTGAAATCTGTTGCACCATCCAAACAGTTTTTCCAGGTTTCTGCAATGCTAGGTAAGACAGATCAATCACACATTTGTTAAAAAAAATTATTTTTAAGGCTTTGCACTCCCCATGGATGCATATTTGAAAACAAAACCAGCCTAGTTATAGACAAAATGTAAACAAACCTGTTGAACATTCTGTCAGCATGATCAAACTTTCCATTCTGCAGACAGAGCATGTATTCTGGAGCTAAGGAGAAGGAAAAACAGCATCAGCTTGCTCCAAACCTTGTCTGCTTTGGAGGTAACTGTCTGCTCAGAGAGCACATAAAAGGTGTCTTACCAACTCTAACGAGATAAAACAAAACATAACCCGGAGAAGAATAATGGCTTCCATACATGAACTTGGGCTCTGGCATTTCCTGGTAACGTGTCTGCAGCATAGGAAGGAGAAAGAAACGTCTGTTTCAAATCAGCACTGCTGCTTTGCCTCAATACTGAACACATACACACTGTTTCTTTTTGAAGGCACAGATCAGGATCACCCACCCTCAATTTTTCTTCTAATGATAAAATAAACTCTTAAGTTCTAATATCATGCAGCTTTAATCAAAGCAGTAAATCAATATGGCAAAATAGTTGTCATAACTGATCAACCAGAACTATCAGGTTTTCAGTGTTTTTTTCCTCTCTCACTTTAGCATATAACTGCAGTGACTCCAATTCAAAGAAGTGGAAACAAATGCTTCCTTTTTGTCTTTCACATGAAGATTCATAAGAGTATGGAAGAACATATGACTTCCATCAACCTGGGAGATTCCTTCCTGTCTGAAACTCCTATGCATTACTCTAAAACGTATCATAATACAAACAGAATGACTTTTACTGCAGTAACCATGAAGCCAATAACAGTTTGAGGAAAGTCAGATCTTAGAAGGAAGACTTTATTTACTGTTAATGTAAACACAATATTGTTCATATTCTCCTGCCTTCTATTCTCTCCTCACAACCTTAGAAAGCTATATGATTCTGAAATATTTTAATCTTTTAATCAATATAATGGATTTATATTATATTTTATCAATATAATGGAGTAATTCTGTCAGTATGTTTTTCTAGTGTTCCATAAATTATTTTGCAATAATTACCTTTCCACAGAAGACAATAATTTTACACAAATAATTAAAAGCAAAGTAACTGAGGACCTTCTAAGTCTCTAAGTATGTGTTTGACAGCTCATGAAAGGAAAGCCTGCCTACCTTGAGAAACAGAAAAACTTGGTGCACTATTTTAAGTATATAGAATTTTTAAGTTGCTACTCTGACCTCCATGGATCCAAATTTCCTCCCTTTAAAGTACTCTCCCTCAAATGCAATATTTTTCTTAAATGGAAATATTTAAGATTTCTACTACTCTTTCTTATTTCTTTCAAACATGTGTTTTACATTATGCACTTAAATCCATGGGTTTTGAAGTTTCATAAACCCATGTATGTTTATAGCATCTCAGCGCCACCATATATATATATAAATTGGATTTCAGAATATTATTTTAAAAGTAAGGCAAAACTTTCAAAAGTATACACATATGAAAAGGTAGTAAGAGAGAGGAAGTGGATTCAAATAATTTTAAATTAGGTACTGACAAAACCAGTTCTGATGAAATTAAGCTGGAAAATAAATGTGGAATGATTTTAACTATGTTTGCTTCTGATAAAGTTTATAGCTAACTTTTGATAGAATAATTCCTAAGACATGATTCCCAAAGCTTGCTGGACAAAGCTCCTTTTATTGCAAATATGTACAAAGCACAAAATGTTCAGCATATAAATATCAAGATATACATACCAAAAGTCTATCCAGCCTTTCCTTATTCAGGGCACCAACTGGTTTACTAAGGTCACGAAATGTTTCAGGCTTTGTCAGATCTTAAAAAAAAAAAAACAAAACAAATGCTTGGTTATAGACTCCAAGCATTCTACTAGACTTTAATGTACTCTAATCAATATTTAAAAACAAACCGAAACCCCCCCAGCCTATCTAAGCAGCAACAAAGCAAACAAAAGCCAACACAGAACCCCTCCAGTAATTTTCTCCCTCCCTACTAAACTGCAATCCCATAAAGTCTTACTGTAAATAGCTACTCATCTTCCTTCCAAGTATGTATAATCTCAAATCTCTTGATTAAGAACTAATAGTTAATCTATGGGGCAGTTATTACAAGTAGTATCATGTAATCAAGGTGCTGCTACCAAAGGCACAAAAGCAGCTGGTATCATC
Organism: Passer montanus; assembly: GCF_014805655.1. Taxonomy (NCBI): domain Eukaryota; kingdom Metazoa; phylum Chordata; class Aves; order Passeriformes; family Passeridae; genus Passer; species Passer montanus. The sequence continues at coordinate 9,582,828 of NW_024363160.1, read as the reverse complement.
TTCTTCCTACTCATTAACCATTCTGTCAGGCTACAGTTAAGTCTCACCATACAATCAGATTGAAGTGGTTGAGCAGGTGCTGATGAATACCACAAAATTCCCCTACTCTGCTTCTTGCAGAGGGACACAGTCCTCAAAAGGACAAAATCCCAACACAAACTGCACTAAGACCCTTAATCAAGGAGCCCATTTAGGCACAAGCTTTGTCAGCCTCTTGCATTTAATCTGCAATGCTAAGAATTATAAAAGAACACCTGGATTCTACACATTTCAGTGCATCCAACTTTAAAAAAATGAAAAAAAGTAATTTTACTGCTTCTTTCCCATTTAAAAGAATCACAACATCTTTGAATGCTCAGTACTGCTGATCTGCAAAGCAACTAAGCAGATGTTTGGTACAAATTCAGTATCTGAGGAGTGCAATACTTAACAGAAAAAGGTGAGGTATTTTGTCCCCTAAGCTAAAGGATAGGGGTAAGGCCACAAGAAAACACCAGTAATGCCAGGTTCATTTTGATGTAACATGAAGTTTATGCAGTGTAAAAGTCCCTCTGCCCCATTTCAGGTTGGTCATAATGCACTAACATCCTTTTTCATATACACATACCTAACACTGAACTAGAGTAGTCTGCTATGATCCAAGGAAACACAGGATACTGGGAGAGATCGTTGCAGCTTCTATCAGCCAGGTTGTTGAGATGGAGAAGATACTGGTAATTTGATATATGTCCTCGCTGCCACTGCAACACGTAACTTTCAGCTGTGTGCTCTGCAATATGATTTTCTAAAATAAAATAAAATAAAACATTAAGAGTTGGAGGTTTGGTGTTTAGCCCCTAAATTTTACTGTGATTAACATTGTTCAATAATTAAGGGCACAGTTTCTTAATAGAACAAGTCAGAATTAACTGGCAACTTCATGTTGCCATAGCTACCACACTTCATGTATTTTTTAATATCTCTGCATGTGGGCCTCAACTGCATTTGGCCAAAAAAAAAAATAAAGGAGGAGTGTGGAAATCAAACACAGTAAGAATGGATGCATATTTACATAGGAATGGAAAAATATTTGCAGACCATGAACATCTCTCAGCAATCTGGTAACCTTTAGAATTTCAAGTTTCTAGAAGCAGTTCTGCTTGAGTCAAGAAAAAAATTAAATATATTTTCCTACTGCAACCAAGGACTCCCACTATCAGTAACTTGTGGAAAGAAGTCATGTATGTACATGAACAGGACTTAATTTCAGATCCACCGAAACAGAGTAGAGGAACAGAAAATTGGCCCACACACAAAAAAGTAGGAATTATGCACTGGAGTTCTCTTTGAAGTACAGGCAGGAGGTCAGTACATTCAAACTGCACTACCCTACCTATTAGCTGTAATGTCAACGTATGCTGCTGGAAAACTGGGTTATTTACTTATTTTTAAACTTTCTTCCATTAATTCTGTATGCAGCACCTGGACAAGTACCTGAAACAGTAGAATTGAAGGACTGCAACCATAGCACGATGGCAAGAAAGAAACTTGGATTACATTATAGCAAGCCTCTACTTTACTCCCTATTTCAGCATAAGATGGAAAGACATTTTCCCATATTTCCTTTAGTGGAAAAACACAGTCCAATCTTTCCTTCATTTCAGGACTTTAAATTCAACAAGTAAAAAGCATCAGCACATTCAAAGAGAGGCTCTTCTATTGCCAGAGAAATACCAAGGTGCTACAAACACTTTTAGGGAAAGGGCTCACCATTTTTTATTTCTAAGCCTCAACATCATCAGCATTTTCATCTACACCTTGAAATTTCACCTTGGAAAATTATGCAGAATAAGTCTGAAGTAGGGTAACAGCATGCAGGTATTTTAACAGAGAAAATGATGTCAGAATCTATTTCCTTTCCAAAGAAAAATATAAAATACTAAAACAGTTCTAAAACAAAGTTATCATTGCTTTGTGGCCTTTCCATGTTTCTTTGTGAAGCAGGAGGGAAATGTCAACTGATATTTAGGTAAATTAATTGAAACAGAACCAGAGTCCTGGTACAATAATAAAATAGCACAAATTTTACATAAACATTTTCAATATTGGCAGTAAATATAGATTTCAATATTTCAAATTCCAGAAAAGCTCATCCTTTTTCTTCGTTTTTTTTCCAGGACACACACATTCTAGGAAGTTTCTGTTTACAATCTGCCAAAAAATAACCATCACTTTTCTAGGAATTAATGCATACAAGATTTAATAGAAACGAGAATTCAACTGTTTCAGAACGGCAATTTTCATCAACTACTCCTAAGACTGAGGAAAGTTCGGGTACTTATGCGTGCACTGGAAATCCACCTATTACAGGAAGTTTCTCAATTGGGTCTTAACTGAGGACTTATGGGATCCACACACAAGCTAGTCTATATTTTTTCAGAAAAACACAGTTTTCCACAGCTGAGTGGATCTTATTTATCCCTTACTTTGAAGATAGTGTTTTGTGGCTTTGTTTCATTTGTTTGATTTTTGTTTTGTTGGTGGTTTTGTTTTTTTGGTTTTTTTTGAAGGGGGGCAAAGAGGGCTGTTAAATGACAGTGTATATCAAGTTGCAAATTAAAAAAAATTAGTTTTGCCTCAATAATGCCTCCTCAGCTTTCACGCTCAGCTTTTCAAACACAGCCAAACTGGTCCCATTTCACAACATTCATTCTGATCTTCGCTCATTTCTATTAAAAATTGTTACAGCCCATATATCTGTTTATTTTTCTCATTCTTCCCACACACCAACAGAGCAAAATGCAGGAAAATTTCCCTTCAAAAGGTACTACACACTACATTAATAAATAAATACTCCAAACCTATATATTTTGCAATAAGGCGATAGACCTCATCTCGATCCTGATAGTTGTAGAATTTCAAGTAGATGTCAGAACATAGATCGTTTTCTGTGCAAAATACTTCAAGTCCCTGAAATGTTAAAGGGGGGGGAAACAAATGAGAGCAACTATTAACAAGCTGTAGTACTTGTGGTTTTAACAGAATGTTCCAGTTACTAATAAGTCTTATGACTCTATACTGGGTAGCAGCTTTGCCCACAAAATCTAACATACTAAATTTTCTATTTCCAAACACAACAGCATTCAGTTTACACTGAGCCAACAGATTGTCTCTGTCTGGACTGATTAAGCCTAGGTGACAGATATTTAATTCTTTGCATTACTCCATTTGCTTAGGCAAAAAAAAGTATATTTGGTTTAAATGTGTTTTGAGACAAAAAAATTCTACAAGATTGATATTTCAGCACTAACACTGAAAGCACACAACTGAGGTTTCATTGCAGAGCTCTTGACATTCCTCAGTCATGTACAGCAGGAATCATCACTCCACATTAGTCTTAATATGAAGCAGTGACAAAACTTCCTCCATTAATCAATCCAGAGAAAATACACCAAGAGAGAGAAATTCATTCTGTCCTGTGACAGGTGCTTGAGATAAATGGAATTAATTGCTCCCTAATGGCAATCCCTTCTCCTATGCTGACTGCTTATGAAAGAAGTTTTTCACCCTTGTCAGAATTCACTCTGTTTTCACCTTTTTGAAAACACAGGAAAAAAGAACATTTAAAGAACCAGAAAGGACCATTGAGTACTGTTCACTATTTAATACAGAATTTTTAAGAACATATGGCTTTTACCTAATGATGCAGACTGTTTCAGCTGGTCCCCTTAAGAAACCATATATACAGCAAGACAATAAAATAAAATAAATACTTGAGCTTACCAGTGGCATCAGCCCATGTCTTCTTTTATAGATGCGTCGCACATTTTGCAGTGTTATTTGTACTACTGGTTTCTGTGGGGGATGAGGGAGGGAAAAGAAAAGATAGAGACATTCTAGTAGGTTTATGTTCTTCTACCTTACCCTCCTCAGAAAATCTGAAGTTTTTTCTTGACTAGAGATATTAGCAATATAAAAATTATATCCATCCATATCATTCTAGCAGTGGAATAGTGATGCTAAGCAGTTATGTTAGAAAGAGGAAGCTTGTCTTTGCTGTTGTTTTTTGCCTGAGCAGCAGAGCAGTTTAGGAGTCAGTAAGCAGCAGTGTCTGTCGCCAGCAGCAGTGCTCATGCAGCAGAGAAGCAGAACACGATGAGCCGTATTAGAGAAGCCATTGGGCTGCTGGGCAATCTGTGCCACCTGGCGGGTGGAACCAGAATGGCACCCTTATCCCCCTGGAACTCCTTTCCCTTGCTTGGACTTACTTCCAGCACGTCCGAATCACAGAATAATTCAGGTAGGAAAGGGACCTTTAAAGGCTGTCTAGTCCAACCCCACTGTAGTGAGCAGGGAGGCCTTTAACTATACCAGGTTACTCTGAGTGTGGTTCCACCTAACCTTGAATATTTCCAAGGATGGGGCATCCACCACCTCTCTGGACAACCTGTGCCAGTGTTTTACCAACCCCATTGTAAAAACCATTTTTTTCCTCTATCTAGTTTGAATCTAGCTTATTCTAATTTACAACTATTACCCTTGGCATATAGCAAAAGGCTCTGCTATAAAGTCTGTCCCCCATATTCCTCCTCCTTTGTCCTTTGTCAAGCATGCTTCCTCCATTTCCATTCTCTGTACTAGCTTCAAACATGCCCTTTATTTTCCCTGTGTCTGAGTCTCCAGACTCCACAATCTTTTGCTTGTCTTTTCCTTGTCCTTATGGCACTCAAATCCTTTCTTTCCCCACAGGGTACCAGCAGATGAGAGCACTAGATGTATGCTCCAGTCCTCAGCCCTGGGGAGGGAACTGGCAGTTCAGCATTGGGATTACAGGATGGGTCTAGTTTAGTACTTCATCCCTGGCCTGACTGTGCTCCACCAGTCTGCAGGACCAGCCATACCCAGCTGGAGCAGCACCAGGGCTGCTGATGTAATCTCACATGCTGACAAGCAAATTGGGAAAAAAATTAATCTGAAAATTAAAGTTTTCTGCTGATCGTGCTACTGCCATGTCCATACTAAAGGTATTTCACAGAATCATAGCTAAGTCAGTGGCCTGCTGAGATGATCACTTCTGTTTCTATGACAAAGTTCCAAAGCAATAATTCATCTGCAACACGCACTCAGTTTTCCTCTAGAGAAAGAAGTGGTCAGTTTAATAGAAAACTTAGCTAGGACCTCCCAAAGTAAACTACATGTATATAAAGCTCTTACTAAATTGGAACAGTATCAAACTAAGATTGAGAAATTTATCTTAAATGAAATGTAACAAATAGTGATCTTCAAATATTAATAGAGAATGAGCAAAGGACATTTTGTGCTTTGTCAGTAGGAGGTAAACTTTAAGCAAGTTAGCACAGAATGAAGCCTCAGAGAGAGAGATACACTGAATGCAGCAGAGATCAAAGGAAAGCTAATGACCTTCTAAATATAACTGAAAATAGTTGCCTTGGAGATGTGCTCTACGTGCATTTCAGAGAAAAAGTACAGAGAATTAAAACTGTCCACTAGCAGGGCAGCGTGCTCACATTGTAAGCAAGACCATCTATGAGGCACTTACAGGATATCCATTAAGAGGCTGGAAGTACAAGTTAGCATCACTAACGCACACATGCCCTGGATTAGTCACCAGTGGTGTCACCATTTCTGCTTTACATTCCATATGCAGCGTTTCAGAAATGCTTTGAAATCTACAAGTGAAGAAAAGGAGCAAGTTTACCTCCAGTTCTTACTTTGGTAGAGGCACCCTTAAATTACTTAGAAAGGTTTTAGTTAGCTTATAGCCGTGGGACATCAGAATGGGGACTTCACTAAGCCTATTTTACACAGGAATAAAGTTCTTTTTAGGGACCACCACTTAAACAGGCACTCCAGAAACACTGCTACGTTCTGTTCCAGTCTCAGGGCAGTAAGCCAGTTGACTTCTTTAGAACTATAGTTTCATTTGGTATATACTGATGCCCAATTGCAACAAATTCACAGAGGAATGAAACATTTTGGAGACAAAGTAACACATTCATCATCTCAACACAGACTTTCCAACTCCACATTCCAGATGCTTTAGAATACTAGGAAGCTAACTCTCTGAATTCGAGAACTTACACTAACTCAACCAGCCATCTAACTATCAGTGCAGTAGACTAATCAACCAACAAGATGAAAATGATTTCCCAGTAGAAAGTGATTAGAAAAGTACCTGTATTTATCAAATGAAGTTCTAGCCAAGCGTGATTGTAATATAGCAGTTATCTAATGTGGAAGGAAAGAAAAATTAATATGGTGTCTGATTCAAATGCAATGAGAACTTAATTATTAAACAGTGCTATCACAATTTCATTATTAAAGAGGGATATTAGAAATAATCAGATACTCACCATGGCAGCTTGATCTCCCATCTTATCTAGACAAGAAGCCCTGTAAAGCTAAACAATGCACTTTAAGTGAAACAGCACAAAGATGTCCCACACAGCTCAGAAGTCAACAGAAACAGGAGAGGCTTTAGCATTCTTGGTGATGGCACACTAGAAGATCTATTATAATTTCTTTTCAAAGTAGGACATATTTATTCACTTCTACTGCTATGTTACTACTTTGCTGAGTACCACCCTGCACACTAAAATCTAATATGGGCCACTTACAATAGCTGTCAGAATTAGATGCTGTGTTCAAGTCCACATTTTTAAAAATAGATATTCCAAGGTTTTCACCTTGAGTACAAATACAGCTCTACACTAAAAATCAAAATATGCTGTGATGAACTATGCAGGGATATCAAACAGCCACATACCTGATGTAGAGTTTGCACAACATCTCCTACTTTCCAAGCAACATCCAGTTGGAATAAGTGTTCTGCTCTACCCTAAAATTAAAAGTACACTTACTATGAATTAACACCAAATAGAACTCAGTGGAAAAAAAAAAAATAGAAGTAAAGAAAACTAAAGAGCCCTAAATAATAAAACTCGAAACCCCAGGAAAACTATGCTATTAAAGATTGTGTTAAACACCAAAGATTCCAAAAGCAGATATTGTTCTTTTTTCTTTACAAATATATCTTCCCTTAGGAAAGTTCTCTGTGCAGTGTTGTCTAATACACAATAGCTCTGAAGTGAATAAGTTAATATAGTACAAACACCAATAAATGAAAAGTAATACCTGTTCTGCCTATCTTAATATCTATTTTAAACACATGCAAATAGAGAACTAGCAAATTACATGTTACATTTTAAACAGCTACTGTATTTCTTAGAGATGAAAGACATCAGCCCATCAAATCTTTAAAGACTATGCTAAAGAAGTTAGTCACTCTCATCTACATAAGTCGAGTTGAGCTGAAAAGATCCCAAATCCAGTCTATTTTGACTAGTCATTCACAAAAGCCTCACTAACACATCAACCAGCTTGTGTGGCACACTCATTTTTCTCCTACGAAGTTTTCCCAGCTTTCTTAAGTGTCATTTTATAGTAGATATTCCTTCTTTTACTTAAGCATATTAAAAGTATGCATATGGATCAACTGGCACTAGCTTTACTCACAACTCATATTTAGCAAAGGTTGTTGAATACTTTTATGACCCCTGAATGTAGTATAAAACTATATCAACATGTTTCTGTAGCATTTTGTCATTTCTCAGGCTAGACTTTAAAAAAAAAACCAAAATGATCAGTAAGACTAAAGCAAGACATTGGTCAGTAGATACTACAGGATTAATTTTAAACTAAAGGAAGTCATGAAAATCTAGATGATCTTCAGTGTGAAGTAAGTGATCTGAGCTGAAATGACAGCAATGCAAGATGAAAGCACGCTTCAAAAAGCAAATGGAACTGGATTATAGGGAGATATTAAATTCAGTAGCAATTTGGATAAAAGCCTTGAAACATTTCACCCAGAGCATCATTTTCCTTCAATAGGAAAAAAACCCACAGCTTTCAGAAAACCTTGTGAATGGTCTACAGGTATTGCTTACAGCCAACAATGTGACAGTTTTTGTGAGCAGTTGTCTCTGTAGCTCTCCAGCCACATTCAAAGACAAGAGCTCAGTATTTTGTAATTGATCTGAAACAATCAAAGAAAGACATGGGAGATAAAATGTATTACTCAATTCCAGCACTCAGTGAAGTATATGGAACTGGCAACAATTCAAGTAGAAGATATTTAGCAACAACAGAAAAAAAAATCAGAAAAGATTGAAGGTGAAGTAGATTTCTTGTTTTAAAATGCAGAGAAAGAGCTGAACTTCAGCAAAGTAAATTGTGATGGTTAACTGTCAGAATTGTTTTAGCTGTGGATGAATCATAACTTAGAAGAAAATGAAGTGAAAAGCTTTCCAAACAACCCTTCTGATTCTTTCCTTTTCCACTGTGTTGGCAATGAGATAAGGTATTTGTCTGATACTTAATAAATCTTACACATGGCTGCAAAACAGATCATAGAAGAACCAGAAGACAAAACAGGTTCAACACATGAAGAATTATCAGAATAAAAAGAAACAAAGGAAAAAACCACGAACCTTGAAGTCCTAGTTCAGAAGCAGATCTAATCAGAAAACCAACCCAAAGCACTTGTTGAGAGGACAGAGATCCTCTCTGGTCTCTTTGCTGTTCACTACAGCAATACAGACTTACAGACTCTATCATTCTTGAAATTTCTTACTTCAACAAAAACATTGAGAAATATAATTCTGTCTTTTTCAACTCTTGGGCAAAATGTGAATTAACTCTGAAAAATGAGAGTTTTGCATTTGTGTCTTAACTAATCTCACAATTTAAGCAAAGAACCCCTACTTGTATGCCTTGAAGCCTCCAGGCTCAGAATCGGAGCAGACCGACCCCATCAGCAGAAAGCAGCCAGGAGCAAACTCCAATTTCTGCTGTGAGCAGCCTTACCCACCATTTCTTTCAACTGAGAAACACTCACCTGGGAAATATCAATTAGCAATCTCTCATCTGAGCAGAATCTCAGCAATCTCAGGTCTGAGCAGAACTGAGAAGCCACTTAACCAGGATGCAGTGTCCACTGTACACAAGCAGTCATCTGATAGGTCTGACTGTTGGGCCCATAGAGCTGCACATCAAGGTAAATGGCATGCAGCATGTCTTCCAAGAAGTATCAAAAAGCCATCACAGAAGAATTCAGACATGCTTTTTCAATATTTTTTAAAAAATACTTTTTTTTTAAAAGCTTCACTGTCATATTTCTCAAATGATAATTATCTTACTCTTTCAGAAATGAGAACATAAATCCTTAGGAAACTCCTTAGTTTGCTAAGAGAAGTGAAAAAATATATACTTACTCTTACTGTTTTATAGGGTGCAATAACATTTCTCTCTTTAATGAGAAAAACCTGAAAGAATAACAGTTATTACAGATTCACACCTTAAAAAATAATAAAATAAATCAGAAGTACCAGTAAATACAAAGCTAAGAACACTGTTTAAGCAAGCAAAACACTGGGTTATAATATCCTGCTTTAACTACCCCAGATAAACTGCAGAAAAACAATGAGCTTTTAGATCAGCTAAGTTCAAGGAGGGCAAGAATCCAATTTTGTTCAGAGACTTACTTATACAGTTGATTAGTGGGCTTTTATCCTAATCATATGATCTTCAAGGAGCTACATTCAGTGGGGCAGATCCTCCCCCTCCTTTAGTGGCTCAAGGCTCTGCCCAAACAGGAATTACCCCAGACTGGCAACACACAATATACTCTGTGCAAACTTTCTCAAATGAATGCCTTTCTTCTGCTGTTAAATGTTTCGCTTCCAGCTCCAACCACAATGAACACCAGATTTCCTCCCTCATCCAATACCATGCTTTTGAACAGTTTTATTTCTCTGGTGCTAGCCTCATCTCTGAGAACATCTTTCCTCTCCAAAACCCACATAAAACAACTCTCCTTCTTCAGAACATTCTCATAACTGCTATAAAAAGACCTGATTGGTAGCACACTAATTGGTATGCCATGCCTTACTATCCACAATCTAAAAGGCAATAAGCCAGAAATAAGTTATGGTTTTGCTGTCTGTAGAGAAGGCTCAAATTTGCTAAATCTCAGGCCTAAGCTCAGGACTGGTTCTGAACTAAACAAAATACACTGGACTGCTGTCCTGGGGTGACAACTGCATAACCTACTGTGTTCTACTCCAGGCCCAAGAAACTTGGATGATCACAGGTCCCTTCCCAGTGCCTCAGTTTCCTTCCTATAGGTAGCACACCTGTGGTTCTACACTCCTAGATTCATTCAGAAACCTTCTAGCTGCTACACACAGCCTTCCCCATTGCCACCAGCTGATAACAGAGCCAACATTCACCCCATGACTGCTCCAAGAAACATCCAGCTAGAACAAAGCAAGTGGCAGGCTTGGAACCCATATGCTCAGCATGCCTCTCTAACTGCTACATTAAAAGACAAAGGTAATTAGTGTCTTTCATCTGACATCATCATGTACAGACCTGAATCAGGCCATGGGAGAATCAGAATGAGAAACCTGCTTCACATTCATTGCTCTACTTCAGGATAACTACACTGAGTACTCTATATTACATAAGAAGTAGACATAATGGCTTGGTTTTCTTTACTTGTAAGCTGAGCAAAATCTTAAGCATACTGTATTAATTTCCTATTTTTGGAGGATTTCCCCCAGTTTTATCTGAAGAAAAAATACTGAAATATCAAATTATTATTCCCATTACTATATTTTAAAGCCATTAGTTCTAAGTTGTCTGTTACATAAAGAAAAGCTGCTTATCCAGCTCTGTACTAACAAATTTTTCTGATTCTAAAAGGCAAAGATATTTAAGATGTTCCAAGTATTCCCTATGTGTTGTTTCCTACAAGGCCAAAATTCTACTTTAAAAATACATATTTTTAATTAGATCATGATCTGTCATAATTACAACTAAGGGACTACTTTACACTTGGAATTCCATATGACTTTTATACAAAATGCCACCATTTATGATGCCACCCAAGTATTTCAGAACGTTTCCTCAGAGATAGAAAGATGATTTGCAAGCTACAAATGGGAGGACTGGTGGGTGCTAACCACACTTGCCATCTTAAAACTTAATTCCTCTTTCCTACAAGATGTTTCTTATAATCACTTGGTCTTCAGAACATAGAATAATGATGTACTGTGGAAGCATTGCCTGGAAGAGTTAGAAACGCATTTTTAAAAATCACTCAGTGCATAGAAAACCTGCCAACTCAAAAAATAGATTACACAGTATTTTTCACAGAAGCAGTTTCAAAATGATTAAATATACTGGTTACTACAACGAAAATCACAAACTTCTCTGGCATAGAAGTTAACCCTTGGTTAACTCTAAGAATCCACAACCAAAACTCTTGACTGAAACTTTAAGACAGTAGCAAGACACTTTCAGAAAACTACTTGGTGGACAGCACAGTCCAGAGTTTTCACAAAGCTGAACCATAGGGACCAAGATAGCTTTGCCATTACCCCAACATGCTGCAGAAAGTAGATGAAAGCAGTGTAACAAAAGCAAATTTAAGATGATTAATAACAAGTTTTATTACCATCTATTCTCCTTTTTCATTCAATTCTAAGGTTTCCCTAAGCTCCATTATGAAATGCACAGGGCAAAAATGTTTAGTTTATTGAATTAATGACTTAATGAAGTCATTAACAGTTTGCAATTTCCAGCATCAACAGTTTCACATTAATGATAAATTTTTGACACTAATTAGTTTTGTTTTCAGTTAACTTCCCACTCTTGGATTACAGCTTTGAGGAAAAATACCATTAAAGAACATAATGCTCATTTATGTAACCTCACCCATTTATACATCAAAAATCTATTATACGCATGTCTTACCTGGCTACATACAACAGAAATCCCTCCAGATGTATTCCTAAAATGTAAATAAGATATTTGAAATGATGGGAATTTGGGCTTTAAAGGAAGTTAAATACATACAGTATCCCAAATTTACCTACCTTGTGAAAGGGTTATTTGCTTCATTATCTTCCGGGGCTTTTATACTAACGCAATCCCGCAACGGTATCTGCAGCAAGTTATAAAAATACAGTATTTCTTAAAAGCTTTTTAAAGAGAATTTTTAGTTACCAAGAAATTTAAGTTTGCACTACTTACCTTGATAATAGGCTGGATATTGTCATCTGGTTCAAAAATAATTGACTTTGAACAGATTTTTAGGGAGCCTCTGAATTTTCTAAAAGGAAAAACAAAGGAAAAAAAGTTGTGCATGCATTCATGATCCATGAGCCTAGAATGACTCCAGTAAATGAAGGTATGTAACAGTTTTGTACCTTTCATCTTTGCAATCTTTATTTATGATATGATTAGCTGTATGCTGTTCAAAGTAATATTCTTCCAGGTTCAGAAGAAGCAGTGAAAACCTACAAAGTAAAAATAAAAATCTTTTATTCTAAGAGAAAATACCATAACAGTTAGTACTCTTAATAAAACATTTTGGGTGTTTGGAAAGTTTTCACTGATCTCTTTGCTGCACCTCACACCCCAATAATGAATTAATTTAACTTTTTAAAATAACAACCTATACAGAAAATTCGTGTACATGTGAAGAAGATCAACTGATGCTCTTCCAACACATATAAGGTTAGATATTTGATTCTGATGTCTTAGATGGAAATTATTATAATTTAACCAGTCTTTCTGCTTTAGCCGTGATCAATGCATGCCAGGCAAAATATGCAATGACACAAAAAGGAAGGGCAGGAACTAATCACATAGAATAGATGGAATTGGATTGTTTTGAAGCAAAGCCAAATTAGACTGGTCTAAAATGTTAAGTGAAAACACTGGCACAGATTTTACAACATGAGTGAGTCACTCAATGGATGCCCTCTGAGGAAGCATTACCCTCCTCACCAACCACATTCTGTACTTCCTCCACACCTCTGTTCAGCCCCCAAGAAGCCTGTTCATGGCCTAATGTGATTAACAACAAACCTCAACAACAACAAAACAAAAATAGGAAACTGAAGTCTTCGAAAGTATTGAACTGCAGGATCATAGTAATGCCAGTGCTGGTACCAAGTAAATGCAAATAGTCCAGATTAGGGGGAACGTGAAAATGCTTTCTCTACCAACTTAAGTAAAACTGCTGCAAGCGATCAAAACTCAACAACTTTCTAACAGGGTGAACACTTGGTCACTGAGTGTTTCACCTGTAGAAAATGCCAGTGGATACTGGCACAGCAGGAGAAGCAAAAACAACTTCAGTTGGAAGTACAACTTGTTTGTGTGCAGCGCTGATCTGATCTGCACAAGTACTTAGTATTTATTTACACCCACATTTTGAGCTTTTTGTATTTCGCTCATGATGTGCTTCACTAAAAATGCCTGTGAAAACACTATTAAACACCAAGTGTCCCCAGAGCAGTATTCAAACAGCAGTAAATATGTCAGGAGTTCACAAAATGAACTGAGTGAATCGAACAGCCTGTTCATTAAAAAAGCATTTTTCACAATGGAAAAAATAACATTATTGAAAATATATCTTGTGCACTTAAAGACTGTGTTGTGGTTGTTATTTTAAACAGAACATAATACAGGTTTTACTACAACTACAAGTAACAGTGGCTCTATATACTCAAAACTGTTTGTGTTCCCAAGATACTTTGACTTACTGCTCTGCTGCTTTTTTAAAATGTCACAATGAAAAAAATAACATTATTGAAAATATATCTTGTGCACTTAAAGACTGTGTTGTGGTTATTTTAAACAGAACATAACAATAAGCTTTTACTGCAACTACAAGTAACAGTGGCTCTATATACTCAAAACTGTTTGTGTTCCCAAGATACTTTGACTTACTGCTCTGCTGCTTTTTTAAAATGACTTTATCTTTACTTTCCTCTCTTGAAATCAGTTTTTTTTGATCCCATTGAGCTGGTTTTGGCTTGGTTTTCTTTGCAGTATCTACTATGGGGCTTTGCTTTGAATTTGTACTGAAAACTGTTGATAATTCCAGATTTAAGCACTGAGTGTGTTTAAACTGAGCCGAGGCCTTTTGTGCTTCACCCTACTCCGCCAGCGAGGAGGCTGGAGGTGCACAAGGACTTGGGAGGGGACACAGCCAGGACAGCTGACCCCAGCTGACCAAGGGTTATTCTGTGCCACTATACTCAGCAACTGGGGTAAGCTGCAATGTTTCATATCCTATTATATTCCATTTTTCAATATATCATCCAGCTGGAGTCACCCAGGACAAATTGATAATTTCTGATTTTGCAAACTCAGATCTTGCAAGTTCTATCACATTCTTAAAGCTTTTTAATAAAGCTATGTTAGGATGTATAAAGAGAAATTCACCAGTAAAATACTCTTCTTTGTAGTATGTGTAAGCGTATTAAGTATACTATACATATAATTATTATTATTATTATTATTTAAATAATATAAAAGTCAAGAACAAAGGTAGCACACAGGTTTGTTTGAAAAAAAATCTATTCTTTTTAATCAGGAAACAGCCACTATTGACACAGAGAACATGAGCTTCAGAGAAATGGCATTTATGGTCCCACAATTTTTTTTGCCAAGAAAACTGTGATGCCTGTTCAATAGAATTCATTTCTGAAATTCTTCATGCTTGGCCTTTTCCCCCACATATTCTTTTAACAAACTCCTCACATTTATATTCTTTCTAAATTCACCTGTTGACAGCACTGGTATTTACTAGATTTTTAAGGTTTTGGTAAATGCAGGCATCCCTCATGTATTCAAGACAAGCCATGTTTTTATATCAAAACATTGGCTGTTATTCACAGTAACTATAATATACTCAGCATAAGCCAAAATACATAAACCAAGAAAGTTCTCTTTGAAATTTTTCATTATAATTACCTCTATGAAACTATTCTATCTTTGTATACTTGTCACTTATAAATCAATTCACCTTGCCAAAACCAGAAGCTGTAGGCAAGAATTTGAGGTATTCTTTCCCCAGCACAACACTTACTGCTGCTGAACCAGATGGTGTCATGAAGGGAAAAAAAAGAAAAGTAAAGACATGCACAAAAACTCAAGATGAACTCTTTATATAGGCTAAACAGGTACTGTGGGGAAACTGTAGGTTTACTCCTTTTTAAATACCATGTTTGCTAGCAGCATCCAGTTTATCCTTTTGTTATTCTCTCTGTGTCTCTTCCACATGAGTACTCATTTTCCAGGCTTACAGAGACAGCATTGCTGTAGAGCTTCTTGCTAGAGACCAGTGACCTCCTGTGCAATGATCTCCTGCTCACTGACCTCAGCTTTGCTGTCTGGAAAATGGGTTGTAATGCTGTGCTGGAAGCTGTTAAAGCATTTTTCTTCAAACACTGTCCATCATATAGGCTAAGTGCATTTTGCATATTGATCTTCCCCTCCCACTCTCTGCAGAGCCTTCCATGTAGTTCCAAAGCCTCTTCCTAGCATTTCTACACTTGCTGCTACTCTACTTGCAGGTCCACTTACTCTCACTGCATTTCCTATATTTTCAGGCTGCAACAAGTCACTTCTGCAGGCAGACAGAGCCCAGATATCAAATCTCCACAAATGCCATCACACTTCTCTCGAGCACCCACTGCAATTGGAACAAACTTACTGTCTGTCCCAAGAACATGTCACAAAAACTGCCCCTTTTAAAATTAATAGGACACCATAAGTGAAAGCAAAATTTTCAGACTTGCATCTCACTCCTGGACCAATTCAAGTTACTGCTATTAAGGAACTCTGAAGATTATGATGTGTGATCTCTGGAATAACCTTCTGGAATTTCTCAACTCATCTTAGTCTTTACTGTTCAAGTATTTAAATTTAATTTGCCTGTGTTAATGATCCATAGAGTTGTCAAAGAAAAGTCAAATTTCATCACATGTTACTAGAGTACAGCCAGAGCTGTTATCTTCACAGAAGTAGTATCTTTCACAGAAATAAACAGAGCCACTGATAGTTACTGTATCAACAGGGTCCCTCTTGAGAACCATCACTGTGCATAATGATACTTCAGGCTTGCCAGGAGGTTTAACAAGTACCTACAGATAGCAAGGGTACAGATCAGTCTCTGGCATGTTGCATAAGTAGGCAAACAGTATTGTGAAGGGCTGAAAAAAATAGGACATCAATCATAATAGCTATAAAATTACAGCAAGGGGGATCTTCAACATGCAACTAAGCAGTTGGGCTTTGGGCTATCTGCCTTCCAAAGAGCTAAAGGAAGTATTCCAAAGACACTTGTGATAGCAAGATGACCAGTACACCAAATTCATATACTATCAACTGCTATGTGGTCCTACAACAAGAATTTGTATGCATGCATTTAAAATTAAAATTTAGCATACATCATACATTTAAAATAGTAATTTAATTCTGCACATAACAGGAAGACTTAAAAAATATAAAAATCAGCAAGTAACATCAGGCAGAGAATGCATGAGATACCCTGTATAAGAAACTGGTTAAACCTGTAAGAGTTGAAAACTCTATTTTGGTTTTCAGGCACTGAGCAGCTGTACAATTCCCAGTGCTGTGTAATTAACAGCACACACTGTAAGCCTATGACTTTATTACACTGACCTCGAATAGCAACCTGGATCAAAAAAATCAAAGCCAACACAAGTAACAATAAGTAAGTCTGTCCCCAGTCTACCCTTCCTTGCCTTCAAGTCTGATCCCAAGACTTAAAAATCCCTCAGTCTAAGCAGTTAGGCAAATCAAAAGTTTTAACTGGGTAAGGTACAGAAATGCTTCAGTATCTAAAATGAAAAAGGGTTTTGATTTTTTTTCCAGTTTTAAATTATCTGCAAGAACCAGCATCTAAAAAACCCAACCAAATAAACCAATAAACAAACAAAGCCCCATTCTGGTTCTTACATATTTGTAGGAGATCCCTTCAGTTTCTATTAAACACCTTTGCCTGGTGCTCTAAAACTTTATACTCCTGTAAAACAGTAATAGACAAATATCATAAACAGAAAAGGATCAAGTTTGAGACATTTTTCTTATTACCAGTAAGTGGTAATTTTGTTCCAAATTCAAAATCAATAGCCCAATTTTTAATTGAAACTTCCCAAGTACAAATCATTAATGAGTTTTTATCAAAAATCTACTTAAAGAAAGGTAATACTATAGCTTGGAAAGCAACTCAAATATCTGTTGACACAAAATCCTTTGAAATCCAGCAATAATACTCACACCTTAAAGTTTATTACAGGATGTTTTTATTCTTACGCCCTAATAAAGAGAGGTTTATGCCCACAAATGTTGTGGTCACTATGCTAGTCAATGGTTTGCAACATACTGTTTAAGCTAGTAAGCCACAGGCATGTCTTCAGGGATCATTTACCTTTTTTTTTCCTACAATGAACTTGACATACTAGGCTATCAAAAAAAAAACAAAAACAAAAAACAAACCAAACATATTATTCTGAAAATGACACAGAGACAAATTAGACAAGATTTTCAAAAAAGTTCAAACCCCATGTAGCTGTGAGGGTTGAGTCTGCAAGATGTTTAATGCCTTCACTATAGCCTCTTAACAGTCCAGCCTTTACCCTCAATGTTTCACCAACAGCAAACAAACCTTCAGCAAACTTCCAAGATGACTGTATTTTCTTACTAGGTGTAATATTTGAAAAATGGAAATTGAAGGGGGGGAAAAAAAGCAGCTTCAGTAACTTTGCTGGTCCCACACACTTGTAATGCCTCAAAAACTACTTCCAGTTGTGTAGACCAGGCAATTTTGACTTAAAAATTATCACATTAGCAGACAGGCCATAATGCAAGCTTCTATTCAGAGCTGTGGAGTTTTCCCAGGATAGTTTTGTACATGGAAGGGTACATGGAATACCAGAAACAGTACCATAAGAATAGGTCAGGCACAAGAAAGAGGTGGTCAGAAAGAAGACTTTACCCTTTGGAATGCAGCAAACCCACACAGCAGCTCTGCTATCAAAGAGATGCTAGGAAAGAGGCAGTTTCACTTTCCAGGGTAAAATAAATCGGCAGCCACCACTGCCACCACGGCAAAGCCTTGAGCTTTCGAGTGGGTGGAAAGGCACTTACACTGTTACACCTCAGGTTTAATGCAAGTTCTGCATCCAAAAATCAACAGCAGCAGCATCTTGGAGAGGGAAGAAAGAAGAACATGCTAGATAAGGGAACATCTTTTGTTATAACAACTTACACAGCTGGAAAAACAAACATCACCAACTTAAATAACACAAGGAGTCTCCCAGATCCAAAATGGAAAAAAGATTTTCAGCCATAGTTGTGCTTGTCTGTCTGAGGGCATATCTTGAGGGGGCAGGAGCTACAGCCCCCCAGATAACTTTAATGGAGGATTTAAGAGCTTTTCTGCTGGAACACCTTCAATCCCCACACAGTGTTAAAAGTACACAGAATCTGGTAAAGAGTTAATATTTTAACAGTCTATAAGGAGCTGTTTGAGCTTAAAAGGTAAGCACCTACACTTAAGGGGAGAGGTAAATTAAAGCATGCCAACATAATTTAGCTTGAAGACCTATTTCAAATTCCTGTCTTCGTAGTAGTAGTAGTTCTAGAAAGATTATATTAAGAATAACTGAAAAATTCATATGCCAGTCAGTTGGAAGGTATTTTCTTATGAAGAGAATCAGTATTCCTTTGAGAAACAGCTCCAGGTAGAAAAAAGAAAAAGGTAATCACCTTGCCAAGAAAAACAGAACTCGCTTCCTTTTTCAAAGAGGTGCCATATAATTGCCACTCAGAAAAGGTCTGAGGAATATGAGTCAAGAACACACCCAAGATGCATAAGAAAACTTGGCATTAAGTAGCAAGAAAACACTTGCAAAACCTCAGCTTGTATGATGTCATTCCCAATACACAAGGTCTGGGAACCCAAAGGCACCCAAACATTCCTAGCATTGTTCTGAGTATGCAGCCAAGAAGCCAATCACCCTTTACAAACTACAACCTGCAGTTTATAACTCCTGCCAAGATGCTACAAAATATCCTCCAAACAAAAGTGGCTTCAAAAAGCATCAGGCTTAGTCTACTTGAGAATTTTACTGTTCCTCTGCTTGATGTGCACATCCCTCTATACTTCAGTCTGAAAAAGTCTCAGACATTCAACATCTGGGGAGAAAAAAAAAAAGAAAACAAGTCCACAGTTTATTTTATATACTAACTTCACCTGCCAACTGGAGCATTGGACTTATTCAAACTGGACACAGGAATGACCATGCTGGGACCAGTGCCTTGGCAAAATCCTGTTTATACCACCCAGGAAAGGTGTACCCATTGATCCTGCTTTAAATTCATAATCTGTGATTGAAGCCTTACTATTTTTGTCCTTCCATCAGAAAAGCACATGCTAGAAATCTGCTTGGACACAAGGGTTGCAGGTGGTTGATCCAACACACCTTGCACAATGACTTGACTTGAAACTGGAAGTACAGTGCTGATAACAGGAGGAAATTGTCAGGGATGAAAAAGCAGGGCAGCCCAACCTAGCAGCAGCACACAGCTATGCAAAACCAACTCTAAAATTAAACCTCCTCCCAACAAGAACAAATTATCTGTAGACCAGCTGTAGGACTCATTTGCTGATCTTTGGATAAAAGCCTTCATTATGCATATTTTGTCTCAAGATAGTAAGATAAGGCTACTGATTTAAAAAAAAAAATAATTAAAAATATATATAAATCCAATGCCCAAGCAACCATCACACCAAATCTGCAAATAAGGCTACTGATTTTTAAAAAAAATTAAAAATATATATAAATCCAATGCCCAAGCAACCATCACACCAAATCTGCAGCACCTACATGCTGCCAGTAGGTTGCTTCATGTGAATGAACCCAGCAGAAGAGATAAACCCCTCACATAGGAAGCCAAGCAGGGTCCAAGACAAACCATCAGGATCATATAGAGAGACTCCATACCAAGTATTTACACTTGTCTGCATTTGGGCATACTGCCAGCAGAAGTGAGAAATCAATTTATAAAGAAAGCAACAACCTGAGCCAAACACCACATCATCTAATTTGATGTTTTGTAACTAAAATTGTTTATAAAAAAGGATTGCTGTTCATGAAGGATCAATGTTTTAGGGATTAAATAAACTGTCCTGGACACAGGACATTTCAGCATTTTCTTGTTTTCTTCTAGAAAATGGCATATACTTAGAAAAGAAGGTTTATGTAACTAGATATTAAAGTGGACTAATTAGTTAAGAAGAAATATTTTTTTTCAGATCACTTAAAACTAATCTGATCTTCCTTCCCTCCAAAGCAACTGCATAAGAAGATTAACTTCTTACTTACCAAGTTTCACACTACTCTTAACTGGAACTTTTATAGCTGAAAGTTTTGTAGAAAGCAATGCATAAGTAACAAAAAAACCAAAAAAATCCCAACAAACCCCAAAACAAAACACACATCAAATGCAGTCGCCACAAAGTTTTAAGATGTCCTGTTCATTTCACTAGGAAATATCTACCCCAAGGATACAAAGATCAAGCAAAGCTTTCATGCAGAAGTTGGTGTCTCTAACAGCTACTCAGCACCCTAGACAAAAAAAATTCTCAGAACCTGTCCCTTCAATTAAGTCATAGCAAGCTGGTTTCTTTTTCTGTTTTAAGACAGAACTATAAGGACAACATGCAACAAAAATACAGTGCTTCTGATCTGATAATTCTAAGCTTGAAATATTTTAAATCACTTAAATGCTTATAAGATTTCCTAACTGAGAAAAGCACAGGAAAAGAGAAAGAAGGAGGGACCTGATATAGGGTACAAAACATATAAATTTACTTAGATTTTATACTAATATCAATTGCTAGGTAAGGGGAAGAAACAGAGAAATGGGTTTGCAGATACAGGAAAACCTGCCAATGCAAATGAGAATAAGACTGACCTTTCATAAAGTGCTCAAATTACAAGCTCAAATAATAAGATCCTGATATGCTTTCAAGTAGGAGGAAAGAAAAAAGTTCTGTTTAACAACTGTAGATCAGCAATACTGACATTGATATGCTGGGTTTGTTCTCAGGGCTTTTTAGAAGAGGTTTGGATCCTATTTAGGTTCTCTGGGACAAGTTGGGTTTTTGGCCTTTTTTCTCAGCTTAAAAAAAATAAATCTATTTACATTAAATCCATAACACAGCTAACACAGTCATTTTATTTGTTTTTCCTACAATTAAGATGCTTTCTTTACGAATAAAAATATTTCTTTTTTCCTTCTATACTGGAAGTTCGTCCTTTCTGCCTGCAGCCCCTTACACACATCTGAAACTACAGCTGTCCCCCCAAAGCAACAAGATACACAAGAAGACAAAACGTGATCCAGAACACATCTGTACTAAAAAAAAAAAAAAAAAAAAAAAAAAAAAAAAAAAAAACACAGCTGTCCCCCCAAAGCAACAAAATATACAAGAAGACAAAACGTGATCGAGAACACATCTGTACTTTAAAAAAAAAAAAAAAACCCACAAGAAAAAACAACACTTCAGAGGATGTGGTAGCTTCACGGGCTGTACAGCTATGAATCAGAATTTACATGGACAGAGTGAGTCCAGCTCTTCATCATGTGGTTTTCTCATCAACAATAAGCAGTGCTGTGTAACCAGCAGGGACCTGCAGCAGGAATTCGCACAGGGCTCACATGGGACCAGCCTGCTGTTTCCCTGGTTCCCGCAGCAGGGGACACCTGGGGATCCCTGAACCCCCAGAGAAGGTGGTGTCCTTCTGCTGTGCGACCCATGCTCTCACACAGATTTCCTACGTGGAAATGTTAGGCTTGCAAAAGATTTTAAAACTTTTTGACAAGACAGATACAGCTAAGCCAGGCAAAAGGAAGTGGGACACTGCCTAAAAATAAGAGAGAAAATTCAGAATACACTCAAGCACGTTGCCTTTGTTGTACAACATAAGCCTTTGTTGTACGCTCAGAAACAAAACAAAGATTACAGTCAGCTAAGAGGAGCGCGCAAATTGAATTTAATGCCATAAAGAGACAACATAAAGTGTAATTCAAGGGCTGACAGTACACTGACTATAGTGATCAGGGGGAAAAAAAAAAGGAAAAAAATATCACAACAAACTACAGTGAAGCACAACTCCACGCCACAAGCACAACTGAGAACCAACTAATAAACAAACATTTACAAGACGCTGTTTTTCACGCAATTTATGCAAGGCAAGCAGCATTCCTGTTTTCCCAGGTCCTTTCTACACCCTTTCCAGCCCTAACTCAGGGAGCCATCAGCCACCTGAGCTCAACAGTAACAACAGCGAGGGCAGCACGGCGCCGGGGCGCTGCGCCGCGGCCTCTCCGGAGGCCCCGCAGCCCCGCCGGGCCCTCCGCGGGGCCGGGGCCGAGCGGGGGCGGCCGGGGCCGGTGGGGCAGTGCCGCTCACCTCTCCTTGGAGTACAGCTCCCGCTCCAGCCGCCGCCTGCGGATGAAAGCCATGGAGCCGCCCGGCCGAGCCGCCGGAGCCGCCGCCACAGCAGGCCGGGCCGGGCCAGGCCGCGCCTCAGGGAGGCGGGGAGAGCGGGGAGAGCGGGCCGGCCGCTGTTCCAGCCGGGCTGCGAGACCGGCCCGCCCCGTTTGTACCGCCGGAGAGGCGGGGGAAGGCGGCACAGGGAAAAGGCCGGGGAAACGGAGTCAGTCGGCACCGGGGGTTCTGCGCCCTCGCCCGGGCTGCGGTGTCTCTGCGGCCCTTCGGGGCCTCCGCACGGAGGGAAGCTCCCGCTGTATTACATTGTGAAACAGCTCGTTACGTGGACTAAAATAAAAGTTTTAGATGTAGTGCCACTGCAGTGAGATCATTGTGCCCGTAAGGCGTGTGACAGAAGCTGTCGGGGCAGGAGGTGTGTTCAAAGGCTGGAATCACAGAATGTGGGAGCTGGAAGGGATCCGAGTCGATCCCTGCACAGGGCATTCCCGGGAATCACACCACGCACTGACAGCATTGTCCGAACGCCTCTTGAGCTCTGCCAGGCTTGGGGCTGTGACCGCTTCCCTGGGGAGCCTGTTCCAGTGCCCAGCCACCCCCTGGCTGAAAAACCTTTTCCTCATACTCTGCCTAAACCTCCCCTGACTCAGCCTCATGCCGTTTGTTCAAGTCCTAGCATTGCCTAGAAAGACCTCTATAGAAAGAGAAGTAAAATCTCTTAGTTCATATAAAAACCCTTCAATTCATAGAACTGTCACAGAATCCAAATAATTTGTTATGAGATTACAGACACAATCTCTCGTGCAGTAGAAAAATCCTGCTTTTTGTATATTTATTAAGTTAGAAAAATGGATTAATGGAGAGGATATAATTTTTCACATAGAAACTAAAAGAATTATTGGCTCAAGAGATTGTCTGAGGTACTCTCTGCACTCAGATGGATTCAGGTATATGTTGATCAGTGTTACTCAAATATTTTCAATCTGTGGACATAGATAGAACTGTTGTATTTACAGAAGGCAGATTTACTTTGGCTAATTGTCTTTCAGGGTTCTCTTCAGGAGTACTTCACAGAATCTAAGGAGGCAACAGATCAGAGTTTGAAAACCACTTCTGTCATCTGCATGAACTATTTCTCGAATCAATTTGTAAAAACACTGTTTGAAGAAAATCTGCAACATTTGCGTGTAGCTTGTACAAACTTCTAACAGCATCTGTTAGAAGCTGATTTTTCAGCCTGATTTTTCTTTGATGCATTCCTTGTCATATTTCCAGTGGAAATCATGGAATCACAGAATCATGGAGGGGCTTGGGTTGAAAGGGACCTTAAAAATCATCTAGTACCACCCCCCCGCACCATGGGCATGGACACCTTCCACTAGACCAGATGGCTCAGGGCCATCCAGTCTGGCCTTGAACACTTCCAGGGATGGGGTATCCACCACTTCTCTGGGAAACCTCTTCCAGTGCCCACCACCCTCACAGTAAAGAATTTCTTCCTCACATCTAATCTAAACCTTTTCTCCTTTAGTTTGATGTCATTTTCCCTTGTCCTTGTCGCTACATGCTCTTGTAAATAGTCTCTATCTTTCTTGTAGGTTTCATTCAGGTACTGGAAGGACACAATTAGGTCGCCCTGAAGCCTTCTTCTCCTTTCCAGGCTGAAGAATCCCAATTCTCTCAGCCTTCCCTCAGAGCAGAGGTGCTCTATTCCTACAATAATCTTGGTGGCCTCCTCTGGACTAGCTCCAGCAGGTTGAGGACTAGCTCCTTCCTGTGTTGAGGACCCCAGAGCTGAATGCAGTACTTGAAGGTGAAAGGTATTTATGTGCCTCACATACATTTTAATAAATATTTTTGTATGAATGTATACTTTTTCATGTAATTGTTTATATGTGAGGATATTTATATCATCCTGCTCGTAGACTAAACATTTTTTCACTTTTCTTATAGACTGCACTCATAAATGATTTATTCTTTCAGCTTTATTCTGCCAAAAAGTCACATTCCAGTATGACTTTTGCCTTTATCTTAGGATATAAGGTATCAACACCAACTAGAGTACAGTAATTATGCCCCATGTGTTACACATGAGAGGAACATTCATAAATACATCCCAGTAAGAACTTGCTTGTCTTATTGTGACAGAAATTTGTGCTCAGAACTGATTCTAACATAGTGTCATCTAGTTCTCTACTTTTTCTCCTATATATGTAAGTTCTTCTCAGGTATAATATTTTGTCTTAGCCATGAGGATTTAATCTTGCTAACTTTAGACATTTATCCTAGTTAAGAAAATAGTTTTGAAATTTGATACTGTCTTCTAGCTCTCGCGGTGGTGAGAATGAGGTTTTTTAATATATCTATATTCTGTTGCATCTTGCAAATCACCAATGAAAATACTGAATAAAACTGAAATGACAACAGATCCTTATGGGTTCTCATTGCAGGTTCTCTCCAAGTTTGACATTTGTAAGCAGTATGCCAATTGCTTGGTGCTTTCATAAGAATTATGTTTCTTTTGTTTTTTGTTTTAATGAAACTGTCATGGGACAGTGTTTAAATGATACTAAACTCAAGACCTATGATACTTACTCTTTCTCTTTTTCTACCGAATCAGTGAAATTGATTGCAAAAAAGGGCATTAGAGTGAGAGCCACTGTTCCTGACAACCTTATGGTAACTTCTTAATTGTGAAATTTATTCTAGATTATTCCTTGACATCAAAATAAATCTGGATTGCTTTAGACCAGCTTTCCTTAGATAGATGAATTTTATAATTTTCTTGTCTCTTTAAACCTGTATAGTCTTTTAGCAATTCAGAGATTGTTTTTGGTATATTATTAAGTAAATTTCTTTAGGCCCTATTAACTCAATTACTTGAAATTTACATAGTTTTTAGCTCATTCTTTCTTTAAGCTCTATGGTAAGATAAATTTAACTAAGTATCTGGGCACTTCTAATGTATTTCCAGAATATTTTCTTGTTGCATTTTATACTCCTTTTTACCTGTCACTCATTTTGTACTGTAGGCTTTGTAATTTTATTCTTTTATTCATATTCTTTTATGTTACCCTTCAGTTATGTCCCCTTATTGTGACTTCTTTCTTCAAATCTTTGAAGAGCTTTTAATGTGATGTTAATACAGTCTACTTAAGCTTTCTTTCCTTCCTTTTGTTCACATCAAGATAGCTTGCTATTGTATGTTTAATTAAAAATGAGTCTATTGTTCTCTATAGAAAATCTAGGTTAGCTTTAAATGACTGAGCTCAGGCCTAGGCTGTACAGAAAGAAGGTTAATTAACTCATACAGAATGGCATGCTGTTATGATGAGCCTGCTTTTAGTACCTAGACTAGCTTGATTAAAGCTAGCTTAACTATTTCTACATAACAATGCAATCCATTGTTGGCAGTGCTGACATGCTTTTTCTTCCTCTTTTTCACAGAGCAGGGAAGTCTGTTTTGGTCAAATGTGTCATGATCACTTTCACTCAGTTTATTTTCTGCCTTTAAAATCAAAGTGAGCTCCTCTGTACTTGTCATGCAGATCCAGTTGGTAATGCCTCTTGTAACTTCCTCTGTACTGTGAAGCAAAAGTTCATCCCTAAAATACTATGAGAACTTGATGAACATTTTGTGTCCTGCCGTATTGTTCTTCAAGCTGGTGTTCAAGTGATTGAAATCCATTGTTATCTCATGGGCAAGCTTCTTGAATACCTTCATTAGTTGCTCAGAATACATAGAAAAAAATACCAACTTCCTCCTTTTGAGTACAGCTGTAGGCTATTATGAAAAATAGACCTGAATCGTAATGTAATTTTGCTTCCTCCTTTTAATTTTCAGCAGGAACAGTATCTTTTGTCTCTTCCTGAATTCAATACACATTGAATCATCATCCCCTGATTTATTGTGCCCATTTTCCCTAGCATTCTTATATACAGCTATCACTCATGATATGCTACCATATCTCTGGGGTACTACTAAACCTGTATTTCTTCCATAGTCTCACTGGATCCCTGGCATTTGACTTCAAATATTCCAAGTTGGTTTTAATTTTTTTTTTTTCATTTTTGGTTTCTGGCAGATATTCTCCATGGTATTTAACCACAAAAGCTTTGTCTTTCAGGTATCTAAAAAGCTTCTTTAAATACAATGCTCAAGTGTTTCTTGTCAATCTTGTCATTCTATTCTATTGGGCATTTTTAAACATGTTCAGAGTAGGCTTAACCTCACCTGTTGAAGCCAGTGGTGAAGTTCCTGTTGGGAGCATAAAAGACTCCTGAGTGTAGTTCAAGGATTCATCCAATAATATATGTATTCTGAAAGATATGTCAATAGCCAACCTATGACACATTAACCAAAGGCAAAAGTAGTAAAGAGTACTTTAGCTTATTGTTAGTAGAACTAGTCAGAAAACAGAAACACATTTTTTTCATGGGGAAAAAATCAACATTGTTACCTCTCATTACAATGACGTTTAAACAATTTAACATAAGGTTGTACTTTTGTAAAGAAAACATTTTTTGAAATATATGAATGAATAGTTTTGCTCTCAGGAGACATTTAGGACAGACTAACTTCTGCAAGAGAAACACTGGCCCTAGCTTTCTGTGACACAGACAGTCATTTCACTGTGTGTACTCAGTGCCTAGAATAATAAATAAATCCTTAACTGGTACATCTTGCTTCTACCACAGTAACGATAATAAAATCAACAACAATTAGACGTGTCATGGCTTATTTGTTGCCCTGATCTGAGTGACAACCTGGAGGTACATGCAAAAACTCCACTGGATTAAAAACAATCATGTGGTTTACCCTCATGATAGAATTGCCAGCTGCATTCTGAACACATTTAAACTAGTTTGTAATCATCTTTCTTGTACTAAATTCTGCTAAGATTTTCTGAGCAAGTTGTAAGTCAATTTGTATGTGTACACAATGTGTGTTGGATTTAAAATCAATTTTAGTTAAACCAATGTTTATCAATAAACAAATGTGTAATTCACCATTTTCCATAGAGAAGAAAATAATCCTAGAGGCATATTTAAAGTGTCAACATTTAAAGATGTTCTATAAGTCAAATTGTAAAGGCGAGGATGACAGAAACTTGCACAATTATTTTACATGTCAATTTAAATTGAAGATTTTATGTAAAATAAATGTTTCTAGTGAAATCCTTCTAAACCACACCCATTCTGAAACACAGTACTTGATTGTAATTTGGTTTGGTTTCGGTACTCCTTGAAGGAGTACATCTCCTTTAGGTCTCTGTACTCTGCTAACATTACTAAACTCATTTTCATAGGTTAATCTCTCTAGAATTTGAGGGCTGGATTTTCAGCCACTGGTTCAGTACACTCTGCATATACAGATCCCTGCACTTCATTTTGGAAGCATTCTGAAGAGGACTCATAAAAAATAAAATAAAATAAAATAAAATAAGGCATGGTAATCCAGAAATAATCTGGTACACTTTTATATATCTGCACTGCTGAGAAAGAAAATAATACTAATTTAGTCTCTTTAAAGGCATGAACATTTTAAAGATCAGAGACAAATTTGTAACAGAAAAGAATATATTTGCTTTATTAAAACAGATTTGGAACACATGTGAACTATATGGAAAAAACAGCCGAATGTGTTCATGGAGTAAGATACTCCCACACCCCTTCAGTGTTCCAGCTACTTTATGGAGCTGATGACTTGGCTTCCCTCCACCACCCATACATACTTCATGTCATCAGATGCATGAGTCACTCTGCTCTGCTGTAGAGCTGCTAAATGTGATGCCACAAATGTTCATTTGAAAAATGGATGAGCCCTTGAGTCATATTTCAGTATAGCTGGTGTTTTAAGGAAAGATCTTTTAGTAAACTTGTTACATATAGTCCACAGGACAATGGAGCTGTAATTTGTATCATAGTAATGAAAATAAACATGGATAGTGGTGGTGACAGAAAACCTGGAAAGTCTCAGGGAAGGAGGGAGCATCTATTAAGGATAGATATTCTATGCAAAAGCAGTATTCAAAAAACCTTACAGACTAAACAGGAGTTTCCGTTTTATCCACCACTACAACAGGTCACTTAAATGTAAATTTAAAAAGTAACTTGCAATGTCATTGGGTTTTCCCTCATTTTGAATGGGCACAGTTAAGTTGCTGGCAGAACATTATTTAGCTGATGAATACATTGTTTTATTCCTTTGGTCATGAGCAAGTGCATGTGACTAGACATAAAAGAGTATATGTGTGTAAAACTCAAAGGGATGTTTAAATCCCACTCAGTAAATGGTAAAACCACAAGTCTCACTTTTATTGGTCTAGGGGTTCAGTGTTCTGGCAGAGGGTGTTTTTCTTAGATGTAGGGGAGGGAAAATAAAGCAGAAGAATTGAGATGCAGAACTAAACTGTTTAATTAGCTTACGTAGTTGGCCTTTAAAACTCTTAAAATGTTTCAGCTAAGAATATTTTAAATGCCTATAGTTTTTGCATAGGTAATAGTCCCAGATTTGTTAGGGCATTTATGTAGTAGCTACTTCAGCTCCATGTCCAACAGCATTCTTGCTGCAAAGAAGAACTAAAGAATAATATTCATGCTTCCATTCTAAATCAAATGCATAATTTAGATTAATTTTCAGACATGCATACGAATGAATTATTTCTTTGACATATATTCTTGTGTATTGGTTGACTTTATCCCACTTTCCCTAAACCAGAAAAGCTAAAGAGCAAACCTGTGTTATCATAAGTCCTGTCTAAAGGCTAAGACTTGTGATCAACTGGGGAGATACAAGACCAGCACAGCTAAGGCCTGCATAAACAAATTAGACTGTTTTTCATATATTGAAGAACATACAACAAATATATAAAGGTCTTTCCTTCTTCTTTCCCAGCTAGAAAATTTGGCATGCTTTGTATGATGTATAATAGAAAAGTCCTATGACTATATTTCTGAATATAAGACTACGTTTTTTTCTAAAGTGGAAAATGCTTTCTCCTCTGTCACCAGTCAATAGAGTTATTTACATATATTTATAGCAGTTGGAGATGCAACAAATGAGTACAAACAACCCTTCTATTCAAAGCAGTTGTTTAGAAAATAATTTCTTCAGGAAATAATTGCACTTGAAGCACTAAGAATTAATTTTTCTCATCTAAATTTAGCCAATATGCAAGCTAAGCCTTTAGTCTAAAGTAGTCTCCCATGTTTCTACTGTGTGTCATGGAGAGAGATGAGTGATTCACTGTACTTACCTTGGACATCACACCTAAGGGGAATAGACTTCTTCCTATAGGATATCTGCTCACTCTGGGGAGAGTCCAGATGACTGTCTTAGGTTAGATATTCAATTTTAAGGTACGACAGATGAGTGAAATGAGCTATGCCTGCGTTATTTGTTAACAGCAATCCCAAATCTGCCCTGAAGATTAAACTTACCCATTGCCATATTCACACATATGCAGCACATTTTCAGCATTTCAAAATCTCTGTGACCATTTGATCTCATAGTAATCAGACATGCCTGGACAGGCTGGACACCAGGCAGCATTGTGGAGGAAAAGTTCCCTGGACATGAAGCACACTGCTCATATAGCTGTTTTGTAAGTTGTGCTTTTAATTGTGGTGGAAACATATCTGCTATCATCTGACTGGTTTGAAGGAGAGAGGAAAAGCAGTCTTTTGCATTTTAAGAGGAGCAGAGGTGAAATTCTGGGGTTTTGTGTGTTCTGAAAAATTTCCAAAACCAAGCTAGAGCTTCTGCTCAGTACTCATAAGCATATGGTAGTTTTTGCAGGATCACATTTAGAATTCTGACTTGCTATGATATGAAAGAGAAAAATTTAGTTTTTGATATTGCTGCCTCATTATAATAGCTTGACTTCAATAGCCTTCTGTTCAAAGAATTGGAACAGAATAGGGTGTGAGAAACTACTTAGGACTACATCACTCAGCAATATGCAGAAAATAAATTGAACAACTCTTCATACTGTATGGCTTCTGAGACTTACTTTTTTTTTGAAATTCCTAAAGTGAAAGACCGTTAATGGAAGAAGTTCGAGTTACCTGATCTTTTAAAAGGATATTGGAAAGATGGTTTAGACAATGAAGGAGTATTTGGCTTGTCGCTCTTGGATGGTAAACACTAAAGACTTCACAAGCTGCAAAGACATACTTCAACTACCCAAGAATTTTTAGAAATCTAAAGCAAAAAGGACCTACTCTTCCTCTGAGATTTTGAACCTTAAATCCATGTTTCAAAGGAAGCATATATGCTCAGCAACTATAATAGCCAGGCATTAAAGGATACAGCACTCTGGTTGACAACTTAAGCAATGAGCTGTGGTGGTTTTGGAAGACAGGAACAGAAGAAAAAAGACAGGAGTATGGTTTTTCATCACTATATGGATCACCATATCTATGTCCTGCATGTGGCTGCATTCTTTTAACCAGTTGTACCTATGTGTTGGATGGTTTTTACTCTGGTTATTTTCCTTCATCTGACTGTAAGGATTTGTTACCTCTTTATGCAAGAAGAAAGTTATTTCTTTGGGAGAACAACCATCTCTTGTTTGTATTTATATAATATGTCACAGGATATTGTGGTCCATGACATTAAGCCAATTACAGCAGTAGAGCTACATTAGTCACTGGTGATGGCACCTGGATGATAAGAAAGTCAAGGAAACCAGCAAGACTCTAGAAGTCTAAATTAAGTGATGAAAGCATAAGCAAATGCCATTACTAAAAGGAAATGTTGTGATGGACGGGTTAAGATTCTACTAGTCAATTACTGACAGAATTTGACTGACATTCAGGTTTTCCTCTACTCTGACCAGTGCTTCTCAATCAATCACAGTACCAAAACCTTTCCACAATTTGAAAGCTTATCATTTTGGAGTGATGTTTAAAGGAATTGTATTTTAAAAAAATGTATTTCAATTTTTTGCTGGAAAATGCATATATCTTTACAACAGGTGTTTCTCTGGTCTGTGCTGTTATTTGTGCTTTGTCATTGTCATGTGTCTCCAGATATTGAACTTTTTTTTTTCCCTCACCTTTTTCTTAAGATATTTAGAAAGTTTAAACTTATAAATTAGCTTAGTTGTAACTTAGTTTTTAACTTATAAATTTTTATAATTTCATAGGAAAGTCAGAAACAAACCCTGAGGAAGTACAGTTAATAGACAGGAGGTTATCACACATTTAAATATGCTGCAGGGTCTAAATATATAAATACTGATTACACAGCTCTCCTGAACTTTGGACACTGCCACCCAACACATGAAAGTACTCTAAAAACTGGGAGATATGTGCAGAGCTCTCAATTTTTGCAGGGTTTTTATAACTGTAAACCACAAGCTCTTGTGAAATAGCAACACCACAAAGGTTTGTTCTTGCTTATATTTCACCAGAAGCTGTTACCACAAGCGCCAACTGTCTACAGATGATACAGGAATTAATTTGTAAAGAAGGAGATGCAACAAATTATCAAGAAAATACTTTTACAAAATCACTTGGGGTGTTATTTCTGCTATTGGGACTACCAGGTAACAAATATGATTTGTAGTGATATTTTGCTCTGCTCGCAACCACAGCAAGCCCTGACAGACCAGTAACCTTGAATCTTGTTTATTGCACACCAGGGCATGAGCTGGGACTTTTAAAACATTTCTGTTTACTGTTCTGTCTGTGGAAGCTCTGCCAACTTCTCCCTTCACTCTCTAGTGTGTTTAGTAAAGAGTTTGCATTGCTTTTCTTCCAGTTCTAGGCCTTAAGTTTACCTGGTGGCTAATACACATCTCTGTCTTCTGCTGGGAAATCAAACACCACCTCAGATTGATGCTTCTGAGATTGTTTCCATCCTAATAAATCAGAAACTTATTATGTATTAATCTTCTACATTAATGATTGTTTGAAATGTATTTACATTTATTTTAGACAGACAAAAACAGGGAAAATAATTTCCAGAAATATTTTCTTTGAAGTTTATATTACTTTTTTTTTTTGCAAAGTTTGATCATAAGTGGACATGTTAAAACTAAACATTTTTCTTGGTCCATCCATTTCAATCCATTTAAGATTCTTGTTTCTGACAGAGATAGCTATTGTATTTCAGAAAACAAAATAAAGATTGATACAGACAGTTTATGATGTCCTTCATTAAAAAACCCTCTATCCAAGCCTTTGGATATCACCACACAATAAGAAACTGTTATGAGTTTTCACCTTGGAGACATCTCCTGTTGAGTTCTACCCAGCAAAAATTTCAGCCAGAGGTGAGTGAAGTGCTTCAAACCTCATAAACTGTGAAAACAGAGGAGACCTTGAGGTATCAATGTATGGAGGAAAATTTGAAACTAACTTGAGAATTTTTGCTTGAAAATGTCATTCTTAAAATGCCCTAAATGTAGATGATAAACTGCTTGTGAAGCTATTTGCCTGTGTTTATATCGAAAGGATAACATATTAGCTTTCTTTAGATTAAAAATAAAACAAAACAAAACAAAACAAAAAAACTGGAGAAAAAAGGAGTGCTGTTTCATATTTTTGGTCACTTGATGGCACTAAACTAACACTGTATACATATTAATCACCAATAGCATAAGAATATTTCCTTGCCAGTGTTTTGTTTTCTTTTTTTATTACTTGGCCTGATCAAAGTGCTTTGTTTGGTTGAGGGCAGATTTCAGACACAATGAAGATTAAAATAAACAAACATAAACCCAAGAAGCAGTAGTGAAATCTGGCTGATTGTGTTCCGTCTGTCTTGTTAAAGTTCATGACATACTGCAAATACCACAATGGAATGGAATATGTAGCATTTCCTAGCAAAAAAAAAAAAAAAAGAAAAAAGTCAGTTTTTCACTGTAATGCACCAAAGACCAAACCAAGTTTTCCAATACAAAATCTGACAGAAGTACCTGCAAACTTTGGACAGTGGCATTTGCACCAAAGTCTGTGGCCATCAGGTGGCCACCCACACAAGGCAGAACGTATGGATATCCTGGACTTTTCCATATCTCAGTGACTTTGGGGAAAATGCAAACATTTCAAGGCTAAATGTTTGGTTTATTGTGTGAATTGGAAGTGAAGCAGGGAGCACTTTGCTTGGATGGTCTCAGTCATGTAATAGGAAGCCTCTGCTGTGATATATGTGTGAAGAAGGGATTGCAGGACCACTGTGTCTCCTAACAAAGGCATGTCCTCACAGACTGTCCAGCAAACTGTCTGTATTGTATTTATTTGTACTGAAATCTGAGAAATCCTCAGTTAAATGGATCTTTTTGGGGTGACTTTTCGGTATCTAATAGAGTAGCAAGGGAGCATTTTTATTCAATTGTTGGAAGTTTTGCCTTTTCAACATATTTTCCACTTCTACAAAGGAAACAAAACTGAATTTTTTAAACAATCTTCACAGATCAGCAACCATAAATACTTTTGTTGGCTCAAGGAACATATTTTCTCCTGATAATGCTTTTTCTCTGCATGTTTTAAACTTCTTTTTCAACACAAAGTTACTTGCATTTCAAAATCCAACTTCAGTCCTACCTGGACTTTGGCCCTTCTAATTTTCTCCTGAGTTGCCTCCCCTTCTTCCAAAGATCATAAAGTCTGATTTTTTTCCTCAATTCCAGCCAAAGCTCTCTGTCCAGTCAGGCTGGTCTTCTTCCCCATCATCTTGTCTTTTGGCCCTTGGGGACAGCCTGCTCCTGAGCCTTTAAGATTTCCTTCTTGAAGAATGTCCTGCCTTCCTGAGCTTCTTCTTCAGGACTGCCTTCAACAAGTCTCTTATATAGGCCAAAATCTGCCTGCTGGAAGTCCAAGGTGGCAGTTCTGCTGGCCACTTTCCTCATTTTGAGAACTGAAAATGTAATCATTTTGTGATAGCTGTGCCCCAGATGGCCTCCAAGCATCACATCACCCAACAGTCCTTCTGTGTTTTCACAAACCATAGATCCAGCGAGTGCATTGCCTAGTTGGCTCACTCACCAGCTCTGCCAGAAACTTTTCTTCCACACACTCCAGGACATCCTGGACTGTTTCATCTCTGCTGTGTTTTATTTCCACCAGTTATCTGGTAAGTTGAATTTCCCTATGAGAACAAGGCCCAGCGATTATGAGACTTCTCCCAGCTGCTTATAGAATATTTATTCTGCCTCTTCATCCTGATTAGCTTGTCTGTAACAGAGTCCCACGAGGATATCTGCCTTGTTGGCCTTCCCTCTGGTTCTTATCCACAAACACTCAACCCTATCAGCACCATCATTAAGCTCCAGACAATCAAAACCTATGCTATGTGTTTCCATTCTTACTACCTATTACATTTTCATCTATGTGCAGTGTGGGACACTTGGATGGTACTCATCCTGAAAGGGAAAATATGCATGATTTCACCACTTCTGGAACAGTGAAATATTTATGTGCAGGGTTTTTTTTTCACTGTGTTGTGGTTTAACCACTGAAGAGATAAGGCCATGATGGACTTCACTTTCTCATGTACTCATAAGCTCCTATCTTCAATTATTCTGCAACTACTGAGAAATAGATCACAAATCACAGAATATTCTGGGTTGAATGGGGATCCACAGGGATCAAGTCCAACTGTGAAGGGGCTGAACCAACAACCTTGTGATGTTACCTCCCTGCTCTAACCAACTGAGCTAAATAAATATGGTATTTTGGGGGAGTTTTTTGACCTTGCAAAGAGTTCAATTAAATTGAAGATTTTCAACTTTCTAGCCAATGAATCCATTGTCAAAATTTTGGTTGCATTTGTCATCTCATATGATCTTAACCATGATAAGCTTAAGGAAAGAAGTTGCAAAGCATTGAAGCGATTTCCACAGTATGCAAAACCAATCTCAGCTCTCCTTTCTACTCATGAAAGTTAATGGCTTTCCACAGGAGGTAAATGAGGACAAATTTGGCTATCTTGGTTTAAAAAATACCTTGTTTTCATGGCTATCTGCACTAAATTTAATCCAACTACAACAAATGAATCTGTTCACAAAGTTGGATAAATGTGAGCTAAGTTAATATAAGCTGTGTGAAAAGTCACCCTGTTCTATGCAGTACCAAAAGCATTTGAACTTCATAATATAGTATAGAAATATATATTAAAATCTTTAAAATAGTAGATGAAAGTGTCGTTTTTAGATGCATGTCTATTTTTATATGATAAATAAAATCGTAAGATGTCAAATTTGAATTTGCAAGCTTGCTGCCAGAGAAGCAAAGAAGAGAAATGAGCAAAAGCTCAAGAAAATGTCCTTTCAATATCACACACTGTCAATTAAGTTTTTCATTGTTGCATTTCTTAGTCCCTTGTGTTTCATATGCATGTGTTGGAATCACATAGCACAAATCCAAATTTTTTATGGGCCTGGTAAAAAAATCATCATAATTTTAATTGCATGTGAAGGTTTGATTATAGTTGTAAGTATGCAGCTCAGAAACTGCCCTCTCCTTATGTTGTTTTTAAATCATCTTTTGTTCATGCAGCATACAGTTGGTTCTACTTCTATAAATTTCTAAAGGGTTTTAAAAACATTGCAAACTTAATCAGTCTGTAAAAATTTTAATCAAAAATCTAGCATTCAATGGAAGAGCTGCTAGAGGGACTTTCAGGAGGACAAACACAGGGAAACTTAGTGGCTCTGCCTGGTGGAGGGGTGAGTGCACTGCCTGAATGGTGTGGGCCCTGCTGCTTTGCCTCTCTGTGTCTTCATGGAACCTTGTGATCCCTATTCAAACCATTTGGATACCATTTCTACCTGAATAAAAAGGGATAAAATGCAGAAATGACTGTGACTTAACCAGAAACATTCCTGGAATCTCTTAGGAATACTTTCCATATCCACTAACTCCATTGCTTATCCCTTTTAGCCCTGATCAGCCTTTAGCTACCTAACAGGTCAGACCCACAGCTCTGCTGCATTCAGGTCTATCTTATAATTATGTACACACAGATACACTAAGATGTATGCATCTGACAGATCTATAGCCTAACTAACTCTTTAGGTATAGGCCATCCTGACTGGACAATGTGCAAATGAAAAGGTGAATCTTCCCTTCAGAAAGCCTACTAGTTTTCAAAAATTCACACGTCATATTTTAAAATATATATATATTTTTAAAGGCATCAAGTTACAGACTACAGACAAATTATTAGTTTATGAGTACCAAAACGAAAAAAATGTGGGGAAGCCAGATACTATGCTAATGTGACTTGATATAGCTCCGTTAACATCAGTGGAGTTCTTCTGATTTACACTAACTGAGAATCTGGCCCATAAAAATATAACAATAAATCTACAAGTACCTACTAAATTTGACCTTTGTACTTTGAAATATAAAGCAGACTTTTTATCCACAGGTCTGTGCAGTCCTTGGTTAAAATCCACTGGGATTAAGACACATTATTTTTGGGCACTGGAAGGTGTTAATATTGTTCACTGAAAGAAACAGAAATGTGTTGTGAATTCAAAAGAAAAATTAATAGAATTTTAAAAAGTCATTAAAATAAAGAAGCCTGTGGAGTTCAAATGAATCACATTCCTTCAACCCAAATTAATAGCTGTGTGCATGAAGATCTGCTCAAGAAATCAGACTTAATTTATCTGGCTTCCCTTAGCCCTTAAGTGTGGTAAAAGGAGCAAAGACTTTCTTTGCCTTTGTTGATAACTGCTCATGCTCCTCTTAATCTCTCAATTCCAGTCCTGAATAATGTGTGAAATTTTGGAAAGAGTTATCTTTAGCAAAGAACTGCAATTATAGTTGTGTGCATTGCTGGTGACGACCCTCTCTCCAAAGGAAGCCTTTGCAGCTTCTGTGCCTGTCAAGAACCCCTGTGCCCTGCAGCCCCTTGTACAAGCTGCCTGGGAGGCTGTAAGGTCCCAGAGGAGACCATGGCAGAGGGCAGACAGGCACAGCCTCTCTAAAATTACAGAATTATAGAATCATTTAGGTTGAAACAGTCTCCTCAGACTGTTGAGTGCAATCATGTAACCTACTACTGCCAAGCCCACTACTACTAAACCATGTCCTTGAGAGTCCTACCTTGAGTGTCCTATCCACCTACAAGTATTTTGAATAACTCCAGGGATAGAAACTCAAGGACATGGATTGGGCATGTTTATGAGACCAAGTAGAGTGCCAGATTTCAGAGCTGAAAATAGGCATGGCTTCCCAGTTATTGTGGGTTAAACTTGACAAAATGAAAGTTTTGACTTTCAGTCACCAGTGGAAATCAGGAATAATTAGATAAAAATCAAAAATCAAAGTTAATGGCCCCATTTGGAAAACTGACCAGAGGATGTTCTTACTCAAATAAATGCATACATCCTAATGCTGCACTCTTGAACCACTGGAAGCCAGGGAAGTGTGTAACACACACCCAGCTACATAGCAGGAGTCATGGAGAAACTCACATTCTGTTTAGCCAGTAATCTGCATGATTACTCAGTAGCCTGCTGGCATGATTTTTTCCTGTGCCAACTGGCATGCTCTGCCATAAGGTCAGACTCAGATTTGGAGTGTGGAGTCATTAAGGACCATTCTCAAAAGGGCAGTGTCAATAAGAGTGACACAACTTGGCTCCCTCCACCCTCACCCTCCACAGTTCTTGCAAACTGTGCTAGCAGCTAGCAGCTTTTTAACTTCAAACATATCAGCATTTCAAATCCAATTTGTGTAACCCTAATTTTATTTTCATGCAGCAAAAGCATTGTTTTGGTAAGTTGCAGTGCCTTCTATATTACAGAGAACAGTGTGAACGCTCACAAATACGATGACAATCGTATGTTCGATCCTCAGAGGCACCACACTGGCCTGAAGGAGACCTGAAGGACAGGAGATACCTGGTGTAGACAGGATCAGGCCAGGCCACCTCACTTCAGAGCAAGAAAATGGTCCCTGAACAGGGGTTGTTTGGCAGTTCAGCCACAGTCACAACCACTGCAGTATCAGGGACAAAGAATGGATGTTGGTGTTGCCAAGTAACATTTCTCTGAACTGAAATGTCACCTGACAGAACACAGCAGGTACAAACATAGGAAAGGCCTTTATCCTACACATGGTTTAGGAAACCACATAATGCAAACACATAAAAATAAGCCATGATATCAAAGTAAAAGTCTACCATGCCCTTTTCATTACACTAATTCTTTAAAAAATATCCCTTTTAAAATAAAGTCCTAAATATTTAACAAGCACATCTCATTGATATGCTGTATTATGCCTAGCAAACCAGAACCCAACAATAATAAACCTCAGTGTTTTATTGGACAGAATGCATAATGCAAACTTTTCCATCTAGAGAGGTTCCTTTTTTTCTCACTGGGATGAAGTAAGAATATGAATAATAAACTACGTGGTATATGTAAGAGACCAGTGTTCTTTCTTTCTTATGTAAGTTAGAAAGGCAGGGAATAAAAAAAACCAAACCAAACCAAACCAAACCAAACAAACAAACAAACAAACAAAAAAAAAAAACCACAACAGGAAAAGCATCTTCTACCTGAGAGATGGCTATTTTTGAAAATATTAGGTAGGAGAATAGTTAAGTCCAGGTAGTCATTACTCAACTATGCTCACACAATTTTTATTGCCTTAAATGTGCATTTAGTGCTGATCTGTGCACTGCAACTTCTAAATATTCATGTTCAGTTCTTGAGAGTAAATATTCTTGAGACAGAAAACTCAAAGCCCACTACAGAAAATCCACTTCAAGTGTAGCTGGAAAAACATTACAAATCCTGGGCCTGGAGAGACAGAAAACATCCCAGCAATGAGAAATCTATATTCAGAATGACCTTTAAATTAGTTTCCATTGTGATAGACATCTTAGTCTAAAAGGGTCAGATTTTCTTAGGAATTTCTAATCAATCTGACTATGGGCCTGATCCTCATGGGACAATTTAGATGAAATGGTGTTGAGTGAAAGTCACATTTTGTCAGTGTAGGGACCAAAGCAAAGTCTCACTAAATCCATTAGATGACTGGTTTGAGCAATCATTTGTCTACTTGCTTCATGTATACATGTAAATGTGTTTAGAAAATTATAAAATTCTGTTTGACATTTTATTTAAGATCTTTTGCCACATTGCACAAAAACTTTCTTAGGACTGCTCTCTGCTCTCTCCGTCTGCAACCTGCAAACAGCATGGAATGTACACAGAAAAGTGCATGGGGAAATTAAACTTTCTGAAACACTTTCTCCTCTCAGGGATAGATAAATAGGGCAATTAAAAAATATTAGCTCCTGAAGTTAGGCACCTGAGTTGTCAAATTTTAAGATTCTTAGTCCTGGTTCCTGGTGAATTTGAGAAGAATAAGTCTAGTAAATAAAGGACTAGTCACCTAATTCTTAGACAGACAGAATTCCATCTAAAAATTAGGTGACTAGTCCTTTATTTACTGGATTTTTAAAAATGCAGACAACTTTCTCCACTGCAAGATGGCTCACTGTTTTGCAGATTAAGTATTCATAGCAGATTGTGCATTCCTAGCAGATTGCATTTGGCCTTCAGTTATCGATTACAAAAGCATGAAAGCAAGTAAGTTTACATGTATAGGTTTAGCTAAAATAACAACAGCAAAAAAATCTTTCTTAATCCTGTATAAGGCAGTAAATGGTAACTTAAATAATTTCCATTTGCCATATGGTCTTCAGGTGATTTGATGTAATTCAAAACAAGCATTCAGTAGCCTAATGGTTTTAGTGTACCACAGATGTGTCATTCCCTTGAAATATATTTTTAGTTTGCTTCTCAGGCCTTGATTCTGCTGGCATTAGAAGTCCAATTACAGAAGCAAAGCAAATTCCAAAATCAGTCCACAAGGCTACATTATCAAAACCCTTTCCACTGGAAAAATATTCATGTCAGGCTTGAAATACCTTAATCATATTTCTCTTCATTACCCAACACAGTATATGAGGATATGATGTAGAAGAGCTAGGAGCTACTCAGGAAAAACTCTTCCCTGTTTTGTCCAAGTCATTTCAGTGAGCTGTGATTTGAGCCTGAGCTAGGCTCATGGGGTCACAGTTTTAACATGATTATGCACATGCATGACTAGCACCCATATTCGAGTGCACATACTGCAGATTTAAAGTCAGTGGTTCCAAACACATCTTAGTTTGCTTTGTTGTTGTGTCTAAAGCAGTAATGATAGTTCTGTGAGAGGCTTTAGGGAAGAGGTTTTTTTTTTCTCTGCTGTTTTTATTTCTTACAAAAACAGAAGTATTAGAAACATTTAAGCTCAGATAAGAAAATTCTTAAACTGAATGACTATGTATTCATAGACTGATGAAGTTTAGATACCTGTGAAATATGTGCATGAAACCTTGGCTGGGCAAGTGCACTTCATTTTGTTTGCATTCAACTATATGGATCAAAGGTGAGTGTAACAGACATCATAGATGGCAATCCCCTAAGAAAGCATGTCTTTTCATTCAGATGCTTTTCTCAGCATTATATCTATTACATCTAGTATATACTTCAGGTGATTTTATTTTGTTTTAAATGACTGGGATTACTTGGTTGGAACAATGACAGAGTCACTGGTTCTTTAAAAGATTTTCAGATTCCTTCTCAAAAATTTCCAGAACTACCATTAGCAAAGTGGGACTTCACACACACATCTCACCAGGGGCAGCAGCATATACGAAAGCAACTGCAATGAAACTGAACACTGTTTCTAACCTTTCATTAATGAGATCACTTTGCTAGCTCAAAGCAGGTGATAGTTTGAACAGAGAAATTTTAATGGTACACAGAATTACTTATTACATAAAAAACAAAAAATTTTATCACAGACATGTTGCTTCTTGCCAAGCTCTTCTTGGTATTCCAGGAAAATTAATAACTGACCTACTATAAAATGCTATTCTTCTATTACTTTCTTAAAGCTTTCATCAAAAATAGATATCTTGAGTGTCTTGGATATTTCTGGTTCTTT
Organism: Passer montanus; assembly: GCF_014805655.1. Taxonomy (NCBI): domain Eukaryota; kingdom Metazoa; phylum Chordata; class Aves; order Passeriformes; family Passeridae; genus Passer; species Passer montanus. Next base: position 9,541,454 of record NW_024363160.1, on the reverse strand, counting down.
TGAGGATTTGCTGTAACGTTAATCTCCACAGTGCAGTTGTGTTAACACCTTCCTGCTGTTAAACCAAATTTCACCTTCAGACACAGGGGGACTGAATTTTTAGACAGGGATAATCCAGGACTCAGCAGCAGTGGATTTTGGAAAAGTGAGTGAAATATAACCCAAGCTGGGCTGATTCGGTTGGCAGGCTGAAGCTGAAACAGCTTAACAAGAAATGAGTCTTTAAAGATCCTGTGTGTTGATACTTCAGAAGTATGTTACTTTTTCTGAAATATCCAAGGGACTTTATGAGGACTAGAAAATGTTATTTCATAGCTGCAGAGTAACAGGGTTTTTTTTCCTTAGAAACAAGGTATGTCCATCTCAATCAATTCTGCCTCATCAGCTGTTTTGACAGAAATAATCATTGGCCCTATTAAAATGTCTGCAGATTCCTCTTTCTTCAAGAGTACATAGAAATTAGAGTTGAATGTTTGCTCATGTATTACAAGTTACAGGCATTACAGTGCTATGCACTGTATAAGATTGATAGATGGATAGGCAGGCAGATAAACATGGAAATGTTCTCAAAAGTTGATGCCATCAGGATATGTGTGACATCAATTAGATGCAGGTGAACCTCTCCTCAGGCTGCAGTCTGGGTAAGGGATTGCTTGGATGAGGCTAGACTATCAGAGCTGCAGGTTGTTCACTAGATAAGAGCAATTCCTGAAGGACACAGTGGAGGTGAAATCAGAATTTAGGTATTTCTGTAGCTATTGCAGATGAGGAGGGAATTTTGTCCAGTTACTTGTACCTCAGCTCTGGTAACAGGAATAAACTGCTATGGTGGTTCATTGGCATGGGAGTGTAACTTTTCCATTCAGCTCTTAGAAGTTCATTATGCTCATACACAGAATCACAGAACCACAGAATCTCAGAATAAGCTGAGTTGAAAGATACCCACAAAGACCATGAAGTCCAACTCTAGGCCCTCCACAGGACCATATATATGTGTACACAATACATAGCAATGTGTTGTGTCACCCTCTGCTTGGTAAAAAAGTCTAAGAAGAAACTCCAACTACCAAGTTTATTTTGTGCATCTTGTTTGTGCAAAAGAGTTCTTCCATTCATTTAGTTTTTGAAATAACAGATTGTCATTTAACTTGAAAAGCTCTTTGGCTACAACTACCTTAGCAAATATGCAGATGAATCCAGGAGTGGCTCTGCAGACATTTTAATTCTATACATTTCAGAAGGTGTTGCTTTGGGCTCATTCTATGCTGATCATGTAGGCTGAATGCCTGTCAGTGACTGAAGTGCACTAGGTGTGCTGTGGAAGGGGATTCCTTTGGGTTTTTTGTTTGTTTGGTTTGGTTTTTCGTTGTTGTTGTTTTGGTTTCTTGTTTTTGTAAAATAAATCTGAGAAGTATCCACAGTTCTCATTGTCCAACCATTATCCTTTGAACATTTGATGGGTGGATCTCAAGGAGCTTTGTAAATATTTGCAGCTTCAGAGTGGTTGAAATAACTGCTGTTATCACATTACATTCAGGCAAAGCAACATACTGAAGTATTGTATAACTTGCCAATACAGAAAGTCTTTGTTTGAACCAGTTGTATGTGCCATATCTGTTGACTACCAGCTGATTTTTAAACTACTCTTCAGTAGTTTAAGCACAGCATCTTTCACAGCAACAAGCCACTATAGATTCCTACTTTAGCTTGTGTAAAACAGTACTGCTTATCACCTAATGAACAAAATGGGCAAGAAAGAGCTAGGCTGTATATCAGATTTGTTCTTTGTGATGATATGATGTGAAAGCAAATGCCAAACACAGCCAAAACAGAATGGTATTTCAGTCAAACCACATTTACCTTGTGTACTCTGAATATCTATACAATGTGCAGGATTATAGAAATCAGGCATGCAACTTGAAAGCAAAGATATTCACCAGTAAAATGTAGCAACTGTCATATTTAAAAATGAATGAATAAAAAAGAACCAGACTGGGCAATAAAATAACAGAGATTTTCAACCTCAAAACCAGCAGTGACATACCTCTGATTTACAATTTTTCATAAAGAAAAAAAACCCTTTTAAATCTTGTTGATGTTAAAACTACATATGCAGTAACTTTTTGTCTTCTGCCAAAAGCCTGCCCTCTATTAGATCAATGGCATTTCCTTTGAAAAGCATCTGGCTTCTGAGACTGCAGTGTCCATCAATGAAATTCCTTGTTGTGAAAAAGCAACAAGGAGATGATATAGCAGGTAAGGTTACTGACATATCTCCAAATAGGATTCCCTCTGTGGCAGTCCTGAATAGTCAATTTTGAACATTTTTTATAAAGAGTTTCACAAATAGTGAAACTTCATTATCTGCAACTGGTGAGGAGATAGAGTACTCTAGAGTAAAATAGATGGCTACCCCATTCAATCTATCATCCTGCCTACACGGGTTCATTGTCTGATTCTAAAAGTATAAAAAAAAGTCTGCACAACAAAAACAAAATACACCTGGTCAGTTGTGAAATGCTGATTTACTAAAACATATTCCTTTCTGACTTATATAAGTAATGTGTTTATATCAAGAAGCATGATGTTTCATTACACTCAATTATCTTAGCATAATTATAAATGCTAATGGTCACATAATTATCTAGATATTTTTTAAAATCCAATCACTCAACTCACTATTTCACTCGAAAAGTCTCTTGGGGCTGTAAATCCCATGCTTTGCATGAAATAATATTTCCCTTAATTTGTTCTTAATTTAACTGCCATTAATTACATCATATAACATCTTCTCATATTTTGGAATACAGAAATACTGAGTGCTTATCATAGTTTTGTATTAATAACACTACATTTCAGTGCCTGTTTTATAAGTTAAAACCATAAAAGAATACATAAAAACCTAGTGAATGAGATGATGACAATAACAGAAAATAACAAACTTTATGAGCTCTGTTACAACTGCTACCTTAAATCATCATACAAGCATTCCTGTTCAAAAATATGTTGGGTCTGCAGTCAGCTCAAAGTCTAAGTGTGTAGGTGAATGCTGAAGAGATGAGTCCAGACTTTAGCACTGTATGACAAGCATTTTCTTCACTATAGGCACTATAGAGAGGTCCTGCATAGTCTGAAACTGTCAGGTCGTCTCACAGACCCCAAGACCCCAGACCATCATAATCACAAGTTGATAGTTAGGAAGTTTTTACTCCTTCATTTTAATGTCTCAGTTCTGGACAGTCCACCTCTTGTACCATTGTTGTACCAACCATAACAGTGTTGCCCTTCCTTCTCCCCCATGGCTCCATGACACCGCTGCTGTCATCACACAAATTTGGTTCATCCTCACAAGTCACTGAAATCATGGCATTTTTTCACTTCAGAAATCTGTCCCTTACCATTAAAGCCCACTACAGGGTCTCTTTAATTAGCAGTACAGGGACCTGCACCAAGCAGAGCAGGGAAGTCTACATGCTGTCCCGAGGTCATTGTTTTTGCAGCCTGTGAATGCCACCCTGCTTCTTGGGATCTCCTGTGGTCAAGATGACCCCGAGGTGTGTTAAAAGTCTCTTTTCCCCGCCCCAGCTGTCAAAGAAGGAGTCAGAAATCTCAAGGTTGTTTATTATTTCTTATCTAAAACATTTTCTGTCTGGCCTGCCGAGGTCTGTTCTGGAGGTCAGGCTGAGGCACACTGCCTGCCCCTGGGCTGGTGTTGTCTTTTTATACTATAAACTACATATTCAATATTTACAGTTATGTCCCAATACCTATCACCTATGCTGGACATTGACTTTCTACTTTACACCAATCCCAGAGTGTCACCATCAGCAAGAAGATGGAGGCCAGGAAGAAGAAGGAAGAAGAACAGGACAACACCCAAATCCCTCCATCTTGCCCCCTAGACCCCCATAGTAAAATTTTTCCAAATTCCACTTTTCACCCAGTGACAATTACTGTTATGCTACTTAAATTTTTGTGGCCTTTAATTCTTCATACAAAGGCGGTAATTTGTTCCAAGGGTCGAACTCAAAGCCACAGGGGTCTTTGGCTGCATGCCAGGGTCTCCGACCCCCCTGCCAGGGCTTCAAAGCCCCCTGGCTGGGGCTCGGATCATCCAGGACCATCAGGGAGACGTCCTGGGCTCCGACACCTGCTCTCCACTTTTAATAACTACATCACCTTGCCTCTCTTTCCTGCATTTGTACAGGTCAGCAAGCAGACTTGTCATCTCATCCTTCAGTGAGGCAGGGTTCTCAGAAGGTACTTCTGAAGATTGTCTAGGTTAAACTCACATGTTCAAGTAGTGTTGAATAGAACAGGCTGCCTAAGACCATGCCCAGAAGGGTTTTAAATGTCATCTCTCTGCTGTGCTCTCCTATCTTCTAGAAAGAGTTCCCATTCATAAGTTGATAGCCCATGAGGCATCTGGAGGCAAAACCTAAACATTAATGCAACAGGCAAAATATGCTAGCATAGATTTAATTTATGATGGTTTATTCTTGTATTTAATATGAAAAATGTTTGTAAATTGTTGTGGAATCCATGGTGTCAGCTGTTGTTCTTGAACTTCTATTTGAAGAGGAATTTGCTTATTTTTTTTGTTTTCATGTAAAGTTGTAACAGAGGAATAAGGACTACATAGGTATATGTGTTTATATGTGTATACACATATCCATACTCATATGCACATATGTATATATACACACATATATGAATATAAAAGGGGTATACTTTGCATACATGTGAAAAATATTGTCAAAAAATTTTTTACTGCTTTTTCCCTTTCATCAGAAAAAAATTAAAATTGTTGCCCTGTACACAAAAGCACAAACATCTGCCCAAGCTGCAAATGTTGAACCAGATAAACTTTGAAATAAATTTTATTGCTGTGCTTTGAATGGCACAAAGAAAAAAGTAACCTTCTTCTGATACCAAGCAGATTGCAGAAGAGGTATGTAAGCTAAAAATGTAGGTTATGTGGTTAAAATGTGACTAAACAAAATCATATAGACAACATGAGAAGAGCTATTAAACATTGTTGATACAATGCCAATATTGTCTCACTCATAAGTACTCCCTTTGCATTTCTACATTCTGTAGGCTGATCACTGCAAATGTTGATCATCTTAATGCCTTCTCTACAGTGAGCAAATTTTGACATTAATGGTGTGATCATGTATTGGCTGTGACCTCTTCCCAGAGAAAATCTTGGTACTGAGTTGTAAGTTTTGAAGATTTTTGCTGAAGATAATTTTTCAGTTCTGAGGAAACATTCAGCTTTATTCAGAAGTTATATCACTGAAGATAATTCTGATTAAGAAATATCTAGTCAGAATGCAAAAGCTGCTTTCAGATTTATATTCTTTCAAATATACTTACCTCTTACACAGCTGCACTGGATCCACTTTTGTTTATTATGTTGAACATAAGATACTTGTATTTGCCTTCATAACTCTTCAAATTCTCTTGATTTTTAGGCCATTAGACCATAATAAACTGACACAAATACTTTGTTATATTGTACATTTCCTCTTTATTATATTGTGCAGCTGTGTAAATGTAGAGTTTGAGGAAGCCAGACATACAGAACTAAGTAATTTCCAAAAATTTCTGAAAAAGCTGGTAGTAAGTAATTGATGTGAATTATTAACTCCCAATGATTATGAATATGGTATCCAGTAGTCTAGAAACCATATTTTCCAACTGAAAAATAAAAGCCTAAATCAGTTAAACTTACTTAAAGAAAGGATCAAAATTGTCCCACTATATTTTCTGAGAAAGGAGATATTGCTCATACTAAATATTAATCATAAATATCAATCAGAAATACTGATTTCTGAAATGATGACAAATTAATGAATAACGTGAAGCCTTCTAAAATTTGTTAATGCAAAAATGTCGAGCTATGACAGTACTATACTACCGTAAACAAAGACAAACATTTCTATTTATATGCATGTAGAGTATATAGTGTAGAATGTATCAATGTCTCATATATACTCCCCAACTGTAACTGAAGAATATGTCAGAGAACAGCTGTGGAAGGAGGAGGAAGAGGGTGGTTTCAAATCAGCAGTTTGATCATCCTGTACACATGAGTTTAAAAGAGCTGGCAAAGGTAGTCAATGAACACAAGTGCTGAAATTTAGTCAACATTGAAGCACTAAAAAAATTCCATTAGACATTTTTAACAGTTCCCATTGTATTTTAACAGGCAAGAGGAAACAGTCTAGGCAATTATGGACTTATCAGCCCCGTCCTGTTCAAACAATAAGCGCAGAATAAGTAAACCTGAGTGCTAATACAGTTCTGTGCTGTATCTCCTTTAAAGTTTTAATATGGTACTAATGAAGTTAACATTAACTCACATGCACACATGGAAAACAGATCTGGTCTGAACAGCCTGATAGTTTTATTTTAGGGAAGCTGGGTGATAAGTTTACTGGTGCTTGACTTTTAGAAGTTTTTGACAGAGTTCGGAGCAACCTTAGGGTTGAGAGCTGGAATGATAGAAAATAACATGGTATATATAACTGAACAGAAAATTTCCTAACTAGTAATGTTAGGAATGTAGGAAACATTGGGCAAAGTTACTTGTTCCCACTGGGACCAGATCTGGAACCTTTCCTGTGTCTCTCATTTCTGACTGTCTGTGTCTCTCATTGCAGAAATAAGGCATGCTCTGGGAAAAGGTGAGTGATGAAGAGAAAGGGGTGAACTGCTCATTGTAAACAAATTTTATTTTTCAGACAGTCAGATATAATGTCTCTCAAGTTAGCCCTCTGTGCAGATGAAATCACCAAGTAGTGAAGAAATAGGTCAGCTCAATAGCAGTGCTTATTGCATGGCAGTGGGCTGCAGTGCTGATGTGATCCTTGGACTGTAAACAGAGTGATCTTAAGAGCTGGAAAAATATATTCCCTCTTCATTTGGCATGAATCTGACTGTTACTGCAATCCTGTGCTAATGTTTTCTCTGCAGCCTGAGGAAAATGTTTGCAATTTGGAGAGGATTCCAGGAAGAGTCATGACAGACACAGAAGGACAAGTAAACATACCTTAGAGAGAGAGAGAGAGAGAGAGAGAGAGAGAGAGAGAGAGAGAGAAAGGAATGCAGGAGCTCTGTCTGTTTAGCTCAACAAGGAGCAGTTAGGAGGATGCCTTTGGTCACAATCTACAGCTGACTGCAGGAGGAACATAGGTTAGAATAGAGGGTTCTTTGGTTTGGATGTAGATGCATGAAAATATCCAGCTTTGAGAAGTTGAGGACACAAACACTCCATGGTAATTGAAGACTTTAATTGTCATTTCCAAATGACTTCACCAAAATCCATGGTGAAGTAATTTGGAAATATCTAAGTTGAGATCACATGCTCTTTACAGTTTTTCATTACAGGCAGGAACCAGCTGTGTGAAGCCCAATGGTCTATATCTGAATGCTGGTCTCTGAGTCAAATCCTAGCCCAAGACTCTTCCAATCAAGCATATTTAGCACTGTTTGGCAGGAGAGGAACACCAGCCATTTCAGTACCTTCTCCTGCACACAGAGAGCCTCTCAGAATCAGGAGCTTTACATTTGCATGAGCTAAACAATTAGTTACTGAGCAATTAGTACTGGAGTCATCTCCTGTGGCATCTGCTGATGGCTCGGCGCTCAGGACTGTGCCTGCATTGGAGCATAGATCAAACAGGCTTGTACTACACAGGCAGGAAAGCAGGTTAAGTGATCATGCTGTCTTCTCCTTACATAATCTTTCAGTCTAGTTAAATGAGACTGTGTGGCTTTCTTTAGTATAACCCTTTAGCAGGACTGTGGATAGCAAGTTAAGGTCCATTAGGTCAGTAGCACCAGAGGCAGCCTTATCTGGGCAGTCTAACAGCAAAATAACCTTACACACAACAAAAAGCTTCATATTTATCTGAGTGCACCAGTGGGTACTAGGTGCCCTTGCTAGACTTGGTGACTCGAAAACATTTCTTGTGATAACTTTTCCCTAACCTAACCATATCTTGGGAGATGATTTAGAGTCAGTGGACGAACCATTTCTGGGAAAAAATAACCCCTGCTTTTAATCTTCTTCACTTTTATCTTTACACTTCCAATGTAATTTTTTTTTCATTTACTAGTTCCAGAAAGTATGTAATGTGAGTTTTCCTCTCTCAGTGTCTGGGTCCAGTTACCACCACATATGATCTTTGTACAACACATGCATAATAGTGTTTTGGGCATTTAGATTAAGAATTGCTGATAGTTATCTAGTCCCATCAAATGCGAATTTCAGGGAAACACTTAGCTGTTGGAATAAAAAGAGCTTTTCAAAAAATTTCTGTTCTCTGAATATTGAGTTCATAGTATTACAAAAGCCTGAATTCTCCTCAACTATTTGTCTGCACTGTTGTAAAGCCCAGCTGTTCAAAAGACACTAGAAAATAACATAATGTTGCTTCTCTAAATCACTCAGATATAGCCACAAAGGATGGCAAACACACCTCATTGCTTTAGTAAAGGCTTTAATCTCAGAAGGTTGGAAAGAGATCTCTTGAAAAGTTCTGCTCTTTGGTCAAAACTGTAAAAAGCATTCAGACCGAAAATCAAAAAGGGAGATTACACTGAATTTTGCACAGTTTGGGAAGGAAGATTAGAGGTAGGTAGAAAATTACGTTAGATTCACAGTCCAGCCTAATTTCCAAGTAAAACGCAGCTGTCAGTTATTGTGAAAATGCTGTCTAATCCCAAAGTTACCTGCACACCTTACCACAAATATTTCTTAGAACTTTCCTTCAGGGTCATCCGCTCCACTGAAGGAAATCTTTCAGTCCTGTGTTTGGGATATTGTGCAACAATAGGTTTGTGTTCTCTTTGGAAACAGCTGGAAATGAACTCAGATTGTCTGCTCTCTGGACAGAAGGCTGCTGCTGCTGCTGTCACCTGAGAAGAGGAATTGGTCCCTCCTCAATGCTTTAGAAAGCTGTTTGGAGAAAACCCAGGGAAATCAGTGAGTGTGTCCTGGCAGCACAGAACCATGTGCCACAGGGCAGGAGATGGGAAGATGTACCTCTGTCCTCAGCTTCTCCCAGTAGCTGCCTGAACTCTCTCAGGTTGCCGACTGCTGTGGAAGCTGTTCTGAGACACAAAGCTTGCCCTGTGATCGCACTGAGTGCTTACTGCTAACTCCACGTGAAGGCTTTCATTTCAGGAGTCTAGACACATAAAAAGTAGGAACCTACTTTGGCAAACTGCTGAGCTTTGTAGTCTCAGTCTTCCTCTTCATCTCATTAAAAGCACTGTAGCAGAAATTGTGCTTGCTTGATATATCAGCATGTAGTTTTTGTACTGTTCAGGTGAATAAAGTAAAGCCTATAATCTGGACAACATTTGTTCATATTCTGCAAGGGAATGACCACAGCACTAAAATAAATGGCCATGACATTTCCTCAAATATATAGAAGGGTGTGAAATCCTTAGAGCTCTTGTAGGACACAACCCAACAAACCTACTTCACTACATGGAAAAAAATTCAGGCCTTCCCTTTCCCCACTGTTTTTCAGCTGGGTAGATTCTTCCTCCAATTCTGCTTTTTTGTTCCAGCAGTTTTCTGAATCTTCCTAAGTTCTTCAATCTCCATGCTCTCTTCCTTTTTATGGACAAAACATAGGTGTCCACATGACATCTCACCTGCTACACACGTTGCTTCTTTCTCATGTTGTTATCAAATTTCCACATAATACTACAAATATGTAATGAAATCTGTTTTGTGTGATATTTTTTCTACACTGTGCGTAGGCTACTCAGTGTGAGAAATTACCTTACTGCAACCTTTCAGGACGATATAGATATCCTTCAAGAATGCCATAGAATAGATAATGACCAGCTTTGTCAGCCCACACTTTGTAGACTGCTGTCTGCCTCCAAAGATTAGGTTTTATGTTCTATGATGACTAATGGTTCACAAACACACAATTTTTTACATTCATTCTTTACCCTTGCTGCAGCACCAAGCCATGTGCTGTGTGGCAGACCCTTGAGCACAGACATGGTGCAGCACTGACTCTCGGTAACAAACCCATTAGTGCATGTGGTGATGTTCCCACTGCACAGCCAGAGAGTTAATTTTTCATTGAAAACTACAAATCTCTTTATTTGGATCAGCCTTGGATTAATTTGTCAAACTAGACTCACAGGGCTGCTATTATCCTTTCCAGAGGATGGTGATTAGATCTGTACATACGTTGGGGGTCTAATCACTGTCTTATACAGTAATAATAAATATTATAACCTTCTTTGCTTTATGTTTTTTCCTGGCTATGCAATCTGTCAACCAGTTTATCTTCTTCACTAATTAGGCTGGGGGCTTTGGGGGAATTATACTATAACTCCTAAATCTCCTTTATGATTAGCTCCATATTTACCTTTATGATTTGTTTTGATAATTCTTTCTATTATTTTAATACAGAGTAATATAATTATTAATATCTTAGGAGAGAGGGCATTGGTACCTTGACTGTGTAACAGTGATGTAAATAGCTAAACCCCTGCTGTGCTTTCCTAGTGCTGAAAGTGGCTTTAAATGTCAGTAGGAGAACGGCTTCCCTGTGCTTCCAGTGTTTGTCAGTACCTCTCGAGGACGGAGAGTGGTTTTTCGCTTGCATTACATTTTGGAAGAGCATAAAGAAACAGATTTGTGTGGTAGATCTGTGGATTTATCCTCCAAAGCAATGGGGAGTGAAAGTCTTTACTCTGCCAGGAGACAAGTTTTCAGAGGGAGTGAAGGCACTGCCCACCAGACTGCACAGTCCCTGGTATAAATGACATCCATCATTTAGCTGACCAGCAGTTGGTGATAATGGGAATTTACCCTTTCAAGGAAAGTACAGGAAAAGTTTCCCAAGCATAATTTTGGCCCTCTTTCTTTGGGAACAGAGAACTGTAAGCAAGGGACCACATTAGTCGCTGTTCAAGGAAAAGCAAAAGGTAGAAAAAGCACTCTGAAAAATGCATTCTAAGTTTAAATTCTGAGTTTATGACTGAAAATGTCAGACTGCACATAAAAAAAACTTGGAAGAAAGTGCTTTCTATTTTTCAGGGGCAGTGTTTTAATGAGGTAAGGAAAGTATGGGCACCATAAAAATGCCCCTTAACATAGGAGCTCATGTCCAAAGAATCAATAATTTTCTCAAATCAAATTGCTCCACTATTTTTTTTTTAATTTAAAAAAATCCAACCCAATCCAGGAAATAAAATACAAACCTAAAAAAATCTGCATAGAAGAAACTTAAAAACTTGAAAGGTGTGAAAATTACATTTCTTACAGAAGCAATGCCTTGGCTGCAGAAGGCATATACAAACTCTTCTGTGTGCTCTTTTTCCAGTGGTATCTTGATATGCTGTACTGTTTTTGTGTGGTCAACAGCTATAGGAAACATAATTCAATTATATCTGAATATAAATGGTGGAAAGCTAGCACAATATTACCAAAACTGCTTGGATTTAATAAAGATCTGGAATGACAGAGAATCAGATTAATTGTGACAAAGCCCTCTGAGTGGTGCTGATCTAGTTTACAGACAAAGGAAATGTGAAGTAGTTGGGGAGCACAAGATCTGATAATCCTAATTTGGGGAATTTAGATTAACTGTGAGCTCAGAAGTGCCACTGGGGTCGGGGCCACCTGAATGAAGGGTTTGCTCTGTCCTAAGGGATACTTAACTCTGCTAGTCCCAGCAGCAAGTAATTTTGGTTGGCAGCAGCAAGGTCTGGGTGGGGAGGGGACACGGCTGCAGTCAAGGGGCTCTATGGTACAGTCAGTATGCAGGACACCTAATGCTGCTTTACTCAAAAGACAGAGAAAAGAGAAAAAGAAAGGCAGTACCTCAACAAGAAAGAGATGAGTACTGTGGATGCTCAGTAGATTTTATAGAATTTCTTCCTTGGGTTCAAATTCTAAAGGGCTTGCAGTAATTTCAGTCGGGGCAGCTTAAAAAGTGATCAACAGAGCAAGCTTGGGTGTGGATTGATCCTGGAAAGGAAAGAGGAGAAAAAGTACCCAAGAGCAGCTTGAGTGTACTGTGCCCAGCTCGCTGCCTGTGGCAGGGGCTGCCAGGGAGGTGGGGAGCCAGAGGCAGTGCCTTCCTGCAGGGCAGCAAAAGAAGTACCCCTGGGACCAGACAGGAGCAACAGGACACTGAGCACAGCAAAGGGACCAGAGGGGGAGCAAGCCAAAAGAGGCTGAACATTCAAAACTCTGTTTTACTGCCTTGACCACAGACAAATCTAGGGATTTCCAGTTAAAAGAAAAAAAAAAAAAAGGAAAAAAAATGAAAGGAAAATTGAAGAGAGATTGAACCACCTAAATCTCAGTGTCTGCGATAACAAGATTTTGAATAAACAGTTTTGAGAACTTCAGCTTAGAGCATTAGGAAGAAGAAATCCTCAGATTTCATCATAATGTGTTTGATTTTTTTAATTTTTAATATAATATAGCATGTAATTGCAGTGTATGGCTACTCTTGAATGCAGTTCAATAGACTGGCATGCTGAGATGGCCATATGTGGGGAAATAAACATCTTGGTAAACTCCTTGGCATGTGACCAGTATTGAGTATAAATCTACTGAACAAGGAAAGGCAGCCCTTTGTGTCACAAGATTATTTTGAACTTGAGCTTTCAAGTGGCTATCAGAGATTACCTCTCATCTTTCACAGTGTGAATTTCATGTTCGTATTGTTAGAGTCCTGAACAATATGGAAAGCAAGAAGGAAGAAAGGAGGAATTAAAGTACCTAAATCAGCTGAGTCATGGCTGAAATACAAAAAGGATTTCTGAAGGGTTGAGATTGAAACAGTAATGAAAAAAATCCCTATAGCTATGGGGTTACTTACTACAGTGTTTTTGATGGGCTTTATGACTCAATTCCTGGGGACTATCTTGCTTCAATTAATTAAACTCACACTGAGATGACAATTTCAGCCCTGCAATGATTATTTCTTTTTTCATGGGAAAGTAGGAAATGTGATTTGAAAAGAATTTGGTGACCCTTTTTTTCATTTTCTGATGTTGGTGACTTTGAGTGGAAACTAGAACTGGAAGCACAGACCTGAGTCTGGGAGCAGAGCATGAGAGGAAAGGTGACAAGCATTGAGGGCCATCACTGCAAGAAAACACGGACAAAATCTCTCTAATAACATCACCCCTTATATCAATTTGTTCCCCTTTCATATTTCTTTTCTCTATTCCTACCACTTTTTGCCTCACCTTGAATTCCTTTTTGTTTCCGAGTTCCAAATTGCTTTCTCCAAAAAGATAGTAAATTGTTTTTGTTCACTTATTTATTTTAAAGTTAGAGGAAAGGGTGAGTCTTCCACTCTGGAGAAAAAGGAATCACACTAGCTCCAGTGACTGCTAGGCAGAGTAATAGCTAACTCATTGGAGCTGGATGGTCTTTCAAAACAGTCTGTTATTCTCCAAGGTATCAGTTTAACTGCTATAGGAGACACCACTGCCCAAATTTTGCTCCTTTCCCTTTTCTCAGAAGAAAAACAAGTTACTTGGAACTATCTTCCATTTTGGAACAAGACACCCATCACTGCAATGTTCTCTCTCGTTGAAGTTGGACATACAGTAGTGCCTGTGGCAAGTATGAAAACACCACTGGGTGATAAGAACCCTACAATTAAACCCATGAGTGATAATGAACAGATGCTTCCCTCCCACAGATGTTTTCTCATATCAAATGAAGTGTGGCTGCAAGATTTTATCAGTATGAGGTGTTTACTCAACTTGAGAGAAAAATGTGACCTACCTCGATAATCCCCCATATGGTTATCTTTTGCCCCAGGGCTTTTTTACCTTTCTGGGTAAGTTTTTATTGCTTCTGTTAAACTGATTTTTCTGATCTCAGCAAAATTAAGAACAAAAAGGCATGTGATTCCTTGTGGGTTTACAATAGACAAAGCCAGTGCACATGTACTAGCTGATGGTGGATCTTACTCTGCTCTCATACTAACCACTCTTCAGATATTTTTCCTTTAATGGGAGTGGACAACGATAAAATCTATCAATTTGTATCAGTAACATAGCAAGGAGATGCCGGAAAAACTTATTTGTCATCATTTTTAATCCAGGAGTGGCAGGATGACTTCCAGGAGCAATCTGTCTTTAACATGTTGAAACTTCACTTTGCCCTCTGGTATTGCCACACTGTGGCACAGCAGGAGGAATCCCAGCTCATGCCTAGGAAGTGACTGGGAGCTTTTGCACTGGGGCCTGTGCAGGTCTCGAGGAGGCTGGGAAGCTGTGAGCCCCTGCAGGTGGGGGTGGTCAGTGTGGCCAGGAGGGCAGCACAGCACCCGCCAGCTCTCCAGGTCTGCCACTGCTCTGCTTAGAACCCCTGGTCAACCATTAACTTCTCTGTGCACCTGCTTCTTTATTCCTTTTTGTCTGTCCTGATGTTTTAGATGGGAACCTCTGTAGGTGAAGGATGCATTTTATCATGTGTCTCTCAAGTGCCAATTTTGGCTGGGAAATCTCAGCACTCCTGTGATATGAATGGTAATTCCAATAATAAAGGCAAAGCCTGGCCATCTGGCTGCTATTATGGTAATGTGTTGCTCTGTGACAGTGGGACAATCTGTGCAGCTGCTTCTCTGTCTCATTCGGTATTGGAAAAGACTGCTCTTAGGCTTTGGGCTAAAACTCCATGGCTTGGAGATAGAAAAGGCCTGTGGTAATGTCACCTGACCCGGGTATAGAGGCTGAAAAGAACCCCACCATCTGGAGAGTATCACTCAGAATTGTATGTCCTATGGTACTCAACTGAAAACAACTACACCACTGGGTTTACCCCCAAAGTGAGTGACAGTCACTGCCCACAAGTGAGCACCTTCTCAGACCATTCTGTCCATGCCTACCTAGGCAGATAACTTTTTTCTGTCTCCAAAGAACTCTCCTGCTTTTATTCAAACATCTATGATAATGACAGGAATCTCACTGAGTAGCAAATCTCTTCACCTCCAAGTCAGCTGCAGATCTGGCTGTGCACCCTGCCCACCTCACTCCATTTGCTGCTTGCAAAATTGATGCATTTCTGGTTGGCACATAGCAGACTCTTCAGTGCTTTGGGACTGAGGTATCACTACAGCCATGAATCACAAAATGAAACAAAACATAAATTTGAAATTACTTATAAACTGCATAATTTATGTTGATCAGAGTTATCAGACATGGCCTTTTTCATATTATAAGATGAAGCATGACAGGATAATAATTCATATGGCTGAATATAGTACTACTGGTAATAATACTTAGCAGAAAGAAACTATCAAATACTTACCCTTGCTATTGTATATTATGTTCTCCCATTAGCTGCTTTATTTTATTCCATCTGGAGTTTCCTTCAGTTTGCATGCTATGTTTGTCACAACCTACATTAAAAAATGATATTGCATTTACAAAATTATTTTTACTCTCTCAGAGAGATAGCTTGCAAACTCAAAATTGAAACTAAAACTCCTTTGCCCTTATGTCTGCATACAACTCCAGAAAAGGTAGGGGCCTAAGCACAGCTGGGTGAGAAAGAATAATTTTAGCAGTCTCTTTTCTGCATGGTGTGCAAAGCTCAGCACTGCTGTGAGGCTGATGCCTTGCTCATGGTGCTGGCCAGTGTTTTTCTGGGCCATTTAGTCCCAGTGAGTGGGGCACAGGAATGGTGCAAGGGATGGATGTGTCTATTTACCTGTGCTGCGACTAAAGGCACAAAGCACAAGGAACCACCTGGACCTATGTTTGGTGTGGTCCAGCCCCTTCCCACCCAGTCCAGCTCCCTCCCACTACCCTCAGGCAGCCTGGCTCTTCACAGCCCTAGTGCCAGGGACACCAGTACTCCATCCTATCCCAGTGCCACAACACACAGATACGTTTATATGAGGATTTTGTAGCTTGTTGGAATATACAGCAGGAAAGATAGGCTGTGTGTGGGAATGGGAACAGGCTCCTTTGGGGTGATGGCCATTATGTGGAGAGTGCTGGGTTTGGCACAGTCTTGTTCATCCTCAATGAAAAAACCAAAGGGTTTCTGTAGGAAAATGGGCTTAAAACCATACCAAGCCTGGAGTGAAGAGAAATTTCTGGACTTCATGAAGGACATGTCCCACCTGAGCAGCCTTGTGGCCGTCTATAATGGAGTGACTACAGCAGTGGACAAGGAAAGGCCTACAGATGATGTTATCTACCTGGACTGCTGTAAGGCCTTGGACAGAGTCCCCAACAACCTCCTTCTTCCTAAATTAGAGAGATGTGGATTTGATGGATGGACCGTTTGGTGGATGATGAATTTGTTGGACATCCCATTCCTGAAAACATTCAAGGTCAGGCTTGGTGGGGCCCTGAGAAGGGATTAGGTCAGGATGGGTCCTGAAAACATGTCCACACCAACTGCAGGGAAGTTAGACTAGATGACATTTAAAATGCAAGCTATTCAGAGATTCTATGATTCCAAGAAAGAACCATCAAGTGAGAAAGTTAAGGAGAAACTTAACCACTTAAGAAACACAGATATTAGGGTCCAAGACGGAACCGGTAAAATAAGTTATTTGGCAATGCTGCTATAATTTTAAATCCCAAAGATGCACTGAAGTGTAATACAGATTTTTTTAACTTGTATTTTTTTTTTAATCACTGTTCAGGGCAAACTTGCTCATATCCAGAAATCATCACAGGCTGTAAATTTTTAAATCCCCATGGAGATCTTGCTGCAGCAGTGTCCTCTGGAAGAAGGAAGGTTCTCTGCATGGCCCAAAGCAGGTGGAGCATTCATATGTCATATTGCAAATTGGATGCTTATTCCTTTGGGAGCTCTTCCTTTGTGTGAGGCAAATTAAATCTCTGGCTTGTCTGAGGGCAAGGAAGGAAGACTCTATTTTGAGGACAATAGGGAATTTTGTCTCTCTCTTGAAACACAGTTTCATTCATTTTAAGTGTTTGCTTCTGTGCCTTTACCAATTTTATCTTTTTCCCTTTGAAAAACAGCATACCATGGAATTAAGGCATTCATTCAACACCATTCAGTGCTTGGTTTCACTCGTATATTTCTGCAGGTTATATTGGTTTTCTGCTTTTTTATTCAGTTGCATTCAAAACAATGGCAAAAGTCCCTTTAATTTTGATTATAGAGAATGAGGTCTTACTTGAGGAGTACCTTCTTAAGCTTCTTCACTTGCATGTCTCTCAAGAGGACACCTGATTTATTTTGGAAAGGGCAAGAAAATCTCAAGACCAGTTTCTTTTCCAAGCAAGGTAAGAGGAACCATTTGGAAGGTAACCAATGCAGGCAAATCAGTTGCAACAGATTGTTCTCAAGATGAGTTACATTGTTTTTCTGTTTGCAAATATGTACCATGAGCCTGGTGTTTAAACAGGTGAGATGGCTGCTTCTGGGTATGCAGCCCATTCCTGAATAGTTCATTGTAATTCAACTCATAGCTCTTTTGAGGGCACACAGGTCATGGTTTAGGTCCATTTTCTCTGACTGGATACACATTATTCTTTTGGAATCTGTTTCCCTGGTATAAACATTCATCATCACAGATTCACTGTAATGATTATTTGCTGCTGTGATGAGAGTTCCCTTAGAGCACAGGTAGGAAGGGAAGTTCTGCTCACCCAAAGGAATGTGCTGAAAAATTTCCGTATAATTGGAGTACAATTCCATAAAATACCAGCCATAGGGATAGTTCTTAGTCCACCTCAGTTTTACATAGCACACAATAGTTAATTTTTCAGGCGTGACTGAAAGAGTTGGCAATGGCTGATGACCCAATTTCAAAGGCTGATGACCCATTTGACTTCAAAACACAGAGGGAGGAGCGGAGATAAGATCAGAAAAATACTGGAGGAGAACGATAAATGAAGATGTAACTCAGTAGCTTTGCCCATCCACCTGCTGCTGCACTGGTGTGCTGATGCAGCATTTTAGGTGTGGAAATCCCCCCAAATGCACTTATTAGACTCCTTACCAGCCTGTGAGAGATATCTCCTATGGTCTAAGTGTCTGCTGTACTCCTGGGTCTGGTGTCTGGGAGGGCAGGCAGTGGGACCAAGGCATTATGGTGGAATAGGGATGCCAAGGAAGGGAGACACTGACCCAAAAGAAAATAAATCTTGAAACCTTTACCTGCTGTCAAATGGAAAGCTGAGGTTCATCAATGACAAATGGAATTCACTAACTTTTAACCTTGGCAAATGGATCCACATCTCACAGTCCACACTGAGGAGCATTAGATGGGACAGTAATCTATTTCTGGTGCAAAAATCTCTGTGGGGTGTAGGTATGTCATCCAGACCTCATATATAAGAGATGAGCTTACATCTGTTTGGATTATTTTGTGAGGAGATAAACACCACAGCATTCCCATTTGCCATTTTCCTATCCAACTTTTTCTCTTGATTCAGGAGGCACACCATAAAATAAGTCTTGGATCAGCAGCTATTTCTGACCCATGGATTATTTCTTTTGCTTTTGTTTCATATCACAGGGTCTTGTGGCTGTCTTGGCCTGGCTTAGATTTTCCTGGTGCTGTTCATTGAAATGTTTAATTTTCTACTATTGCCTGTAGGCACTGACATGGATTAACCTTGGCAACACCATGCAGGGGGCTTACACACCCTGGTGCTCACTAATTACAACCTCCTGAACATCCAAAGAGCTGTAATAATACAGTGATGTATATATGAAGTCAGGGCCTGTCAATGCATTGCCCCTGTGGTGTAAACCCTGCAAGCAATATACTCATGGCTGGAAATCCCTTTATTGCACGGAGAGTTTTGTTCTCCTGAGTGGTATCTATTTACATATGGCCAGGTTCTCTGAATGTCCAACAGAATGTGATACTTCACCAACCCACACCTTGAAGACAGATGAGGATTTTATTTCCTTTTTTTACCCCTTTTTTATTGCTTTTGACTCCCTTACCTTCATCTTCCCACAGCTACTTGTCAACATTTTTTCAAACACAGTACCTGAAGTGCCCAATCCAGGAAAACACATGGAAGGTTTATTTGTTTGTTTTAAAGCTCTGTGTTAACAGTTAAAGCATTTAGCTTGCCAAATATTTAAATACCTGTCAGGTAAATACCTGTGAGGGTCTACATGTGAGTTCATCCACCTAATTGCTGGTGTGTGGATTGCTGAGTTATAGGTGATGAGGTGCAATGCAGGGGAAGACAGCAAATTTAGTCCCATGTGAAATGCCTGGACTTTATGCAGAGGAGCTGTGAGAGCTTTGCTCTCCTACATTTCTCCACCCAGCTGATCAACTCCTACTCAGCAGAATTATTTCCCAGTGTAGACATAGGTATTTAAGATCTCCATGTGTTTTAGAGAATTAGGCAAAGGAGAGAGGATTTTTTTTCCTACATAATATGGCCCATGGTGGGGCATATTATTCTCAGGCTGCAAAAGGAGGCGACGTTCCTAAGAGTGTTCCTCCATCAGGTGTTACTGTTAGGTTCTGTTGTTCTGCAGGACCAATGGGCTGGGTGCTGGACACCCCTGAGCACCTGGAGAGCCCTGCTGAAATGAAAGAAAACAGCGAAGAATATCTCATGTGGGCCAACCATGATGACTATGAAGAGATCCTGCTGTTTCCCATGTTCGCTTCATTCAGTCCCAGAAGATTTCTTTGAGTGATAGGAAGACCTCACACACGTAAAATTGCTCAGGTATGACCTCCTAACCTCCCCCCAGCAAGTGTAAAGCAGAGCCACATTAATTTCGATGCTGGGGTAATTTCCTATCCCCAGAAACTGGAGAGGATTTTGTGTGTAATGATAGTGAAACCCCTCTGGTTTTAACACACTGGATGTATTCTCCAAAGTAATGACACCAAGACAAAAAAATAAAAAGGAAAATTAAGAGTTTGCATCATTATGCTTGACAGAACATATACAGTACTTTTTTAGAGATTGAAATAATCATAACTAAACTCATGGAAAATTGCAAACACATAAAGGTTGTATGAAAAGATGCATAAATCAGATTGTGAAGTAATTTTACTGCACTTTTTTGGACATAAATTCTTTTAGAGGACTCATCAACCACATTCTGATATGAATCTTATGTGATGATGATGATTAAATTATTAGACACCAGTGAAAACGTCTCCACTTCTTAAAAAAAAAAAAAAGTTATATCTAAGCCTTGAGGCAAAAATGTTAAAAATAGATATTTCTTGTATGAATGTATGAAACTATTTGCACAAATGAAACTAATAGGTTTTTATCTAAACCATCTGGTGGAGGAAAAGCATTAAAATGTAAAGTCACATATTGAAGCCCACAGAGATTTATTCTGAATGCTATATGTTCAAAAAATATAAAAAAAGGAAAATTGTATCTTTTCCTTCATTTATCTGAGGCCTTGCTCTGCAGAGTCCAAGCTTTAATCAGTTAGTTTTGCTTAGGCAAAAGCAATACACTCCTTCTGGTCTTTGCTGAAACGTTGTACTCCCAATAATGCAATCTAAATTCATTTCAGAAAAGTGATTAGTGGATTAGCATTTATGATTTGCTTGGGAGGTTTTTTTTCCCCCTTAAATAAACCTCTACAGGAAACTCAGATAGAAATGACGTTCACTTTTGTTTTTTCTGAACATGTAAAACCAGACTGTGAAACTTCAGTTTAAAATAGCACAATTTACTGTAGCATGAGATGTGTAACAGGAAGCAACCAACTCTCACTCCCTTCCACAATCTGAGGCCAAACAACCGTGTTCTGCCGGGTTTGTATCCCATGTGTAGGGGATTTGGTGTGAAACTGAATCACAGACTAGAACTGGAAGGGATCTCTGCAGGTTTTCTGATCTATCCTATGCCCAGAGACAAAGCTGGTATAATTTAGAGCGTGCTCTTCAGGGCTATCCTGTAGACTTTTGAATATTTTAAAGTATGGAAATCCTACAGCCTCTTTGGACTCCTGTTTCAGTGTTTTCAACCTTCCCCTATTGGTTATTTTTGCCATAATATGCAATGAGGACTTCCCTTATTTCAGCTTGTGTCTGTTGTCTCTTGCCCTTCATGTATGCCTCCAGAAAGATTTGGGCTTTGTCTTCTCTGTGAAGATCCACTGTGCAGTCACAGGCTGCAGAAGGAGCTCCTCTCCTTGAGACTAACCAGATTCAGCATTCTCAGCCATCCACCTCAGCCCTGTCTTCCAGTTCCTGACCATCATGGTGGCCTCCTCTGGCTTCACTCCAGTATGTCAGTGTTTTCCTTGTACTGGGGTCACTTCTGGAAAGGTTCCCACTTCCAGAGTCATGTTCCTTAGTCTGAAGGTGACAACAGTATGAGAAGATAGGATAGCCTATTTCTGACTTCTGTTCAAATTGTCCTCAAAAAATGCTCCCTTGAGAGTTTAGAAATACTCAGCCTTGAAAATCTATCAGCCATGTGCTGCAGAGGCAGGACCTTCCCTCCAGGAGCTCACACTGTGGCTGCTTCCAGCCTGCTGGCAGAGGGCAGCTTCTGCTGCGGGCTCAGATGCAGGACAGTCCCATTCAGCTGCCATGGCTCTCTCCTGGTGAATCTAATCAGTTTTCTGGGTGGCAGATATATGTTTGTGTATGGCGCTCTGTTAGGTCTGATGTAGAAAGGTAGGTAAAAATCTTCATTGACTTCTAGGCAGAAATTCTGAAAAAAAAGAAAAAAAAAGAAAAAAATCAGTTTCAGGGATATGAATGGTATAGTCAAAATTCCAGTCTCACAAGCTTTGATATTTTAATCAAAGGTTCCAGGAACCTGGAACCAGAGATTATTCCGATGTCACTCTCTTTTTATTTTACTTTTAAAAAATTAATTTACAGAAGTTTGAAAATAGCACTCAGCTGTCCACATATGACTTAAAAGTGGAAAACTGCTGAAGACAAATAAAACCTGGCAACTTTTTCCTATTTATTATTTGTTAAATCTCACTTAAGTTAAAGCTGTGCCCATGGATCTGAGCACCACTTCACATATTTTGAACTTTAGTTATGACTAAAGCAGAAGACTGTTTTTCAAAACTCTCAGATCTCAGCTACCTTTCCTCTAAATTACTCTGTGTCCTTGGGCACATCACTTATGTCCTTTCATTTTCATTTCTTTAACAAAACCATGCAGCACGTGCTTGTATGCCAGAGGAGAGGAGAGGCTCTGCTCATTATTTTGAACTCTGAGCAAAACATGAAGGCTTCCTCTGCTAATTAGGGCATCAGCCTTATTTATTCAAGTGGTGACATGTTTTTGAATGAACTTTGGATCTTCATGTTGCTATCTAAGCAGTGCTACATAGAGAGCAGGAAAAAAATCTTTCTTGCATCTTCAGTATTTAAAAATAGGATTGTACTGATGGCACAAACAAGGATCCAGGTGTTTCACTGAAGAAAACTGAAATTACAAAAGCAGTTTGTGGGCTTTGTATCTGCAGGGGGATTATGCTGCCACAGGTATTGTGCTAGCACCCTGTGTGACCCATCCCCAGCCCATATTGCAAAGGTTTTGGACTTTTCTTTCTTTCCACTGAAACTTGGCACTATGGGAGCACCAAGGTCACCATATATGCTGTGCATAAAGCTGGGAAATTTTTGACTCCATGTATCAAAGTATGAGAAACTTGAATGTTCAGTGGAGGTTTTCTTTGTCTTCTTTTCTATTTTATTTTTTGAAGGTATTGGAGACAGGTAGATTGTAAGGCAGGACTTCTTAGAAAGCAGTTTAGAGCAGCAACCGAAATGTGGGATTCTTGGAGCCTTCAGAGACTTCTGCATTACAAAATGTGTGCCCAGCCTTCTGTGAAAAAGTGGTCCATGGAATCACCTACTTGGATGTTTGATTTAGCTAAAGAACATGGTTTATAAAGATAACAAAGACATCCATCCTTGATCTGACATTAATTTTTTTTCCCTAGGCAGTTGTGTATACACCCTGCTGTTTGGCAAATTCAGAGTTAAAAGGGAAAGTATTTTGGTTTGAGTTTGAACTAAACATCCAGCCTCTGGACACGGCTCTGAGTTTTCTGGTTCTGCCTGCTGTGTGCGCTCGGTGTCTGCCGTCTGCATCCTCACTGCTCAGCTGGCCGGCAGTCTGGAAAACCCTAGGCAGTTGTGTGAATTTGCCCTGCTGTTCAGCAAATTCAGAGTTAAAAGGGAAAGTATTTTGGTTTGAGTTTGAACTAAACATCCAGCCTCTGGTCACAGCTCTGAGTTGTCTGGTTCTGCCTGCTGTGTGCGCTCGGTGTCTGCCGTCTGCATCCTCACTGCTCAGCTGGCCGGCAGTCTGGAAAATGCTGATGTTCCAAGGGTTACTGGATTACAATTGTTCTCTGCAAACAAAATTCACATCTGTTCTGACAACTTATTTCAGCCTGATGCAACTTGAAAAGGTCGAGATTAATCCCAGAAAATCAGACTTCTATTTGAAAGGCCAAATCAACTTTAATTGTAACACATGGCTATTTGTATTGGCATTTAGCTGCAGCCGTTTATCCTTCTTTCCACTGCTATTATTTGTTTCTGAGCTTGCTACTAAAGCCTACAATGCCAGCTGAAATGTTTTAAGTAATGTAACAAAAATAACAGCTGACATCTTTCCTTTTACAGGTTTCCACTGACCCAGGGTATTTTGTGTGCATGGCTTTTATGACTTTTGTTTATCAGCAGTCTGGGTAAAAAAGTCATAGAAGAAAATGTTGGTTCATTTTATAAAGATTAATGGTGGCTACTATACCCTCCTATCCTGTTGGCTTTATCCATTAGAGCCCGAGGGGATGAACCACGTGCTCTGGAGTTCTGCCTCCTACCCAGTTTGGATGCCAGACATTAAAGGGTTTAGAGCCCCTTTGCATAACACCAGTTGCAAGCTGTGCTTTTCCATGTTGGTGAGGTGACTAAGAGCAGCACCCCTGCCCTAGGCATGGTGTAACACCTCTCCAACCACCCTGCTTCTCCTGGCAGCTGCTATCAGCTCAGCCGTTCAGCCATCAACTGATAGCTGAGCTCTCAGATCCCCTGAAAAGTGACAGGATGAAAGAGACTGGTTTGGAAATACTTTGCTCTTGCTGTTTGGCCTGGAGAAAGATACTCTAAGTGGTAAGATTGTTTAGCAACAGCTGGCAAGCACCCGGGTGTGAGCCTGATTTTCAGACATGACAAGCACTTATAGGAATGTTGCCAGATACAGCTGTTTAAAAGCCTTAATAAACAGCAAGTCAATACTAATCTTTGCCAAATTAATCTTTTCCTTGACAGCCCATCAGAGCAATTATACTCAGACTCGTTGTAAACACACAATTGTCAGAGGGTAAGGATCTTCTCTGCAGTATACTGATTTTTGCACACAGATTGTTTTCCAAATAGGTAGGCTTCCTTTTCTTTTCCTTTTCCCACCCTCTCTCTTTTTTTTTCCCTTTTCCCCCCTCCTTTCATTTTATTTTCAGGCCGATTATATGATTGCCAGCTTGGTATTAGCCTGAACAAAATTTCTTTGTTAAGTGTCTATCACAGCAAGTCCTTAATAGAATGTGAAATGATGACAGTCACAGGGTCCATGCAGATGCACATTTGCTAGTGGGTTTCTCTAATTAGGCAGTAACTGTGACAGACTCTGAAATGTTACAAGTCATTGTTCTCACTTGTCCTCCTGTTGGTGAAGTAAGAGCTACATTTGAGATGTGATTTAATGTGCTGCTGGGTAATAATAAAATACACAGGTTTGCAAAGGAAAGCAAATGGTGTCTGTGAGACCTGACACAAAGCACCTCCTGTTCTCCACGGTGCTCAGCACTTCCTGCAGCATTGCCAGCATGCTGCTATACCCACAAAACAATATTTTATTTTAATGCAAAAGAGCTTGAAAACACCTGAAAAAATAATTAACAGGATAATGGTTGTTTATCTGTCTGTCTCCCTGCCTATCTATAGCTTTTTTGACTGTATCTGTATCTCTATATCTACCTTTCAATTGGAGTCCAGGGGAGTAACTCCAGTATGGGCTACATAACATCTCTTTAGCTAATTCTCACAGTATGTGCAAAATACGGATTTTTACCTACTCCATTTTCCAGAGCACAGAAAGATATCTCTGTAGATCTGCCATGTGTTTACAGGACTGGGGAACAAACAGGCTTGGAGATGGTAGTTCAGGGTGGGGTGATGTCTCGAAAGGCTAAAGAAGGTGGTAAGAGCGTGTTTTACCTTCCAGTAATGAGCTCTGTTTTTGTTGGGTTGCCTGTTTACAGAGGAGCCTCAGAGGGAATATTTGGCAGACACCACTGGAATCAGGAGCTGGTATTTGGTGAGAGAGAGAGAAGTGGGCATGAATACATTACATTTCCCTGTGAATGGCTGGGGCCCTCTATGAATACATTACTCACTTGCTGCCTGCAGATGAGTGTGAGGGGAAAATCCTATGGCAGGCCCATTTGAATTAGAATTTGGCTTCTTGGGTCAGAGGCAGCAGCTGGATGAGATTTCTGCTTGGAGCACATGTGAGTCTGGGGATAGAGAGACCAGGATATCTCCTGTCACCAGTATCTCATGGTACACTGAGAGCAGCAGTAAAATCAAAGAGCTTTTCCTTTTTAAAACCTCTGCTTACCTTGTGCAAGCAGATGGAATTTACAACCTGCAGAATGCATATGTTGCCAACTTTGCATTCTGTTTACCATGCTCAAAAAATAATTTCAAAGTATATTATTTTCAATGAATGGCAGACCATTTCCTTTGGTTTCTATCACTGACAGATGTTTTTATTATATTTTCTTGCTGTTACTGTGTTGCTTCCATGTGCAGGTTGTTTAATTCCCGTGTGCTTTCTCATTATCATGGTTAGGCCAGATGGTGACATACAACCAGTGACTGGGGTGTCTGTGTTACTGTGGTGCCCAAGGAACAGTGCTCCAGTGAAGGATGGGGCACCACTTCAGCAATTCCAGTGGAGTTTCACCTGCTCACAGAAGGATCTCTACCATTTATTGTCAATTTATGTCTGTCAATACACAGCTGAAACCAAACAGCATGGGTGGCAACCGTTTGTTTTTCTGAGGTCAGACATGAAGAATTGACATCTATGGATTGAATCTTTCTTTTGGGGAAAAAAATGGTTTCAGTATACCCATGGCCAAAACCTGCTGTTCTTCCAGCACAGTCGTTTCATCTGAGCAGAGACTGGACACAGAATCACATACAGAGCACTGGATGGGTAAAGTGCTGCACAGCAAACACTCCACAGGTTCCCATGCTGACAGACTGAGACACCAACTAGCCAGAGGTTCATACAGAATAAGTATTTTATTCATGATGTATTTTTTTATTTACATTAAAGTTTTCTTGTATTTCGAACTCTGCTTGGATACCGAAATTAACAACTTTATGTGACTGCACACCTGCTCTAAAAGAAATGAAGATAACACAGTTCTTTTCCATAAAAGAAGAAAGAAAACTGCCTGTCAAAATCAAAGTTGATTTTTCTCATTCTCAGTAATTATCTTTTCTCTTTAGAATTAATATGAGTGGAAAATGTAGTTTACTGTAATATAATAAATAGAAGACATTGGGTAATTAGTAGTGCTGGTATATTTCTAAAGTACTAAACAGACAAACAATAAACTGTGAATTTAATCACAAGTTCTCATACAGTTTCAAGACAGGAAAATTAGAGCTCTCAGCTACAGTTATTTGAGTAATCACATCTGATCTGCATTATTTATTAGTTATTACATGCCAAGTGATTCTGATTGTACATTGCCTGAAATCATTCAGAAGCAAGCATGCCTTTGTTTCTGTTTTGTTTTATAAAGAAAAACCAACGGCATTGCCAAATGTATGTTCTATCCGAATTGCTTCCTTTATTTCACACAGAAAATACAAATCAGTGGTGGTGTCCATTAATGGGACAGGCATCTGGGACAAAATCATCCAAAAATATATTTTCAGAGATATCCCTGATCCCAAACATTGACAAAATACCTTCTTTTGGATTTTTTTATCCCTTTCCCTGTGGCTGTTGAACTTACCTTTCATTTTAGGATATATTTCTGATATACTTCCTAAAATTCTGCAGGACTTTTGCATATATAATAAAATGGCTGAAGCATATTTGGTAACATTTCTTTTGGCAATATGTTTATTCCACTTGAAAAATTAACAAAACATTATGAAGTTTCAAGAAGCAGTGTTATGCAGTTTTATTCAGTTAGTTTTGTTTGTTCAAGTTTTAGTTTTGGGGAGCTTCCTCCTACAATGCTTTAAAAAGGGAATTACTTAAAATACCTTTTTTTCATTTTCCATAACAACCAAAGAAATAGAGAAATAATTCTTGGTTACCTTCATTTTCTGCCATTAAAGCAGGTTTGTTGTTATATTTGTCACTGTAAAAACTAAATAAAGTATTCACATCATCAGTTGTGAACAATTTGTGCCAGCAAAAGTTAAAGCGTCAAAGAAACCTCTTTAAAATGCTAACAAATTTACTTACAAACACCTATATTTATTATTTCATAAATAGGCGCAACAGGTTCCATAAAAAAGATTAAATACAGACACAGTATGAAGAAACAATAATACATAGCCATATGTAGAGGTTATAATTTAGCTGTCTCCAATCTGTTTCTGCATCTAATAAAATATCAGGTAAGCATTTGGCAGTTTTATACATAAAAGGACTTAAATGACGTTTACTAACCAGTACACATAAAGTGATTTTCTTTAAAAAAAAACCATTTTTTTAGGCAGTACAAAATAAATGTTCTTGCTCTTATCAACATTAGTTTTTTCTCCTAAGTTTTTTTGTATTTATTTCATGAGACAAAGCCAATATTTTTAATTAATATAATTTGGGACTACTTTACTTTTTTTTTTCCAAATACTTTGAAAATATAGACTATCAGTCAGTTGTTTAAAAATGAAGTAAAAATATGAATGTTTGCCAATTTTACCCTTATTGTGAAATCAATAAACTGGAATGAGCCAGTTTCAATTACAATTAGCTACAAAAACATTCACATTTTATACTCTAGGAGAGTGTAACATAGATGCTATTTACAAACTTGCTATGACTGCTACATCAAGCCATTTAAAAAGTCTTTAGTAGTTTCATATAAACACCCATTATGAAAAACCAATGGAAAATCCAGGACTTTTATCCGAGACATCTACAGTTGCTAAGGCAGTTACTACCGCAGCACTTCACAGCAAAAACCAACATAAAATCTGAATGGTCCAAGTTTCCTTCAGGGAAGAAGAAAAGCAATGTCCGTTATAGGATCTCAGGGAAGGGGTGGAAAGGAGAAAGAAAGAGAAAAAATGGAGAAAAAAAAACAAAGAAAAGGAAAGAAGCAAGACTATTTTTTCCAGAGTGGGTGACCCACAAGCTCAAATAGTCCTAAGTGCTTAGCAACTTGTATTTTCTAATAAAATGCAGAACTGCCCTGACTGCATAAAGCAATCCATGATGAAAAGACTTCCCTGCATTCCTCAGTGAAAGGAAAGGAGAGGTGTTTCAGATTTTCAGGTAAGGTAGAGTGCTTTGTCCCTCTGCATGCCCCTGTTCAAAGAGAAAAAGAACAAATGTGACTTTTTTTAATATTTGAAAAATTTTTAGTTCTATTCTTCAAGAAAAAAAAAAAAGATCAGCCCCACAACCCCAGTGCATGTCATTAACTCCAAGCATATCACTGAAGTTCAGCTGCATTGCCATGGTAATAATAAGAAAAAGTCACAGTAACTTACAGCAACCTGGAGACCACATCTATGTTTAAAATTCCACAGGACTTGAACATGGGTTTGAGCACTGGTTTAGGGTAACCTGCACTAGTGGGCTGGTGGCACTGACTATCAAAAACTGCTTGGAGCTCTGGATTTAGCACAGGTCTTGGAATGATGCTCCATAAGTGCCCTATAAGAAGCAGCCAGTGTCCTTAGGGGCAGGAGAGCTTCATTGCATGAGCATGGGTGTCAGCCACTTACTGAGCCTCTGGCACATTTGATTCACCAGTACAGATATAGACAAAATGTGCTGGCTTGGCAGGTTCAGGTAAGCATTTGCAAGGGGACAGCAGAAGCTTAGCAAAGATAGTTTAAGTTCACATGGATTTACAAAGGCTCATCTACACAGAGTGGGCTATCTACAGGCATACCTTCTGGGGATGGGAAGTTACACCCACTGCACACCTGGAGAGCACTTCTGGGAACAATGACACATTGCTTTGTTCCAGAAGAGACCAGAGCTGGCTGTGGCTCGTTTGACAGGACAGTCTATTCAGAGGTCAGTGTAAGTGGTTGTAAAAGTCTGTGGGCTGGATAGCCTTCAACAAGGGCCTGCAGCACATGTCTTGACATGGTGGTAGAGCACAGAAGGGAAACTGTTCTGCTGAACAAGTGGGCAAGTCATGGAGCAACAGTGATAGGCATGGGAAAGAATGATGCTGCTGTTCAGACTAGCTAGAGTCCACCTCAGTGTCAGCAGATTGTAGCAAGGTGTTATTCTGAACTAGTAGCCAGAAAATTATTTTTATTCCATTCTAATTTGAGTTCCAGAAACAATTTAAAACAATAGGGCAAGTGAAATTTTTGGTTTAAGTAAATGTAATAGATGAAACTGGTCTTCAGTTCTGCTTTCTATTCATTTGTCTGGGCTAGATTTGGCACTTTGGGAGCAACCAAGAGCTTTTATCTGCCATTGCCTTGGGGATTAAGGCTAATCAAAGGGAGCTCAGGCTGGTGGGCATGTTCACAAGGCACAACATCTATAATTTAAAACTGAAAATATACCTTCTGTTCAGGCTTAAATGTTTCCAGGCAGTTCCTGGCACAGTAACATGGCTCCACAAAAACCATGCTGCCAGAAGTTGAAGGTTTGAAGGGGTTACTAACCTTATATTGAGGACATAGGGCTCCTACAGGTATGGTGTTTTGTTTCTGGTTACAATCATGTGTTCTTCATGCCATTCTCTTCCATGTATCTTGTATGCCATGTATCAGCCCTGCTTCTCACTGATGTGGTTTTTCATTATCCAACTTAGTTATTTTCATGACCCAGACTAGAAAATAGTTCATGTCATTTGCCTCTCATTGAGACACAGTGATCTTAAAACTTTTTTCTTACTCCTGAAATCCCTAAGATTTCAGCTCTGATCTTCTGTGGAATGCAAGTTCTCTGAGACCTAGAAAGTGTATGTGCTGTAGTAAGGTGACAACAATGTATAATAAATGTATGTATTGAACAATTGCTCTCCCACAATAGACTAACTGCTGAATAAATACAGGGCCATCACAGATGCACTTCAGAAACACTGTGGGGAAACGGGCAACAATGCTGTTCCCAAATTCTCTATCATATACTCGTGTCATGAATGTTGCTCAACACAAGGTGGCATTCACTGGCTGCTTACCCATTACTGCAGTAGTCATTATTCCAATCCACAGTCTGTGCTGGAGGATTTCTGCACCCTGAACGAACATACTCCATTGCTTGGGTCACAACTTGTGCAGCTGTTGATGTTGGATTGATGATATTCTGATAATCAGGCTGAAGAGTAAATCCCTAGAGGAGAAAACAAGTACATTACAAAGTTGGAAAAAGAGTAACAGGTTGGGTGCATTAAAAAAAAGTAAAAATGCAGACTGTACTGTGCAGTGGTAAAGAATACTTCTTTTCCAGGTGTGATTTTGGTTATGAAACCTAAAATAAGCCAAAATATGTAGGTTTTCTAAGTTTTAAAATCTTTCTTCAGTTTGAGAAATGAAACACTGCCAAAGTGTTGTTCGCTGTTACACAGTCACAGGATGGAACTAAAGGACAGAGCAGAAACAATTCAAAACCAAGAGAACAACTCAATCAGCACTGGGACAAAAAGGTCTGTTTGCTCCTTAGAGCTTCCATTTAGATTAAATGTAAGCATACACACTAGTCACTAATTCCCAGAATATGCAACAGAATCTTTTTGAAGGATGTAGGCAGCAGGTGGCTGACTGTTTTATTAGACTACACCTATTCACGTATTGTTCTCAAAACCCTTTTTCTTCATTCAGTCACAAAGGGACCATCTGCTGCTTCTTTTATTTGCACTTCTCTCTCAACTAAACGGAAATTCAACCAAAGCTTTTTAACAGTTGTTGGACTAATGTAGTGAAAGTAGCACAGAATAACTTGCTTTTGAAACCAAGGAGATGAGAAAAAAAAGTGGAAGTTACAAAGAGACATCTAACCTGCTCCCTGAATTTTCTGTCATATGAAAAGTCATAATCATTTTTAGTCCTTTTGATATATTCTGATGTTTAAATATTGTGTTTAAAACCCAGGAGAACAATTGAAATTTCAAGGCTAGTGTATCTGGTTCACCCTGTACATCATGTTCCTGTAAAGTAGGAAGAGCTGTACTGGGTAAATTCATAGGAACGTTGTATTAAAGCAATTGATGTCTACTGAAAAAATCCAGACCAAACTCCTTCCTGGGGCAAGGGCATACAATTCCCACTGAAGTTAACTGGATGTGTAGCTGCTAAATCAGAAATGGAACTTGCACCAAGATACCTATTTTGGAAACTCACTTCTTCCAGCCAAAGCCCACATACAAACAGATAGAATTAACTCTCATAGCTTTTTGTTAATTCAGTGTTAGTGCATCGTGTGTGATTGCTTTTCTTACACAGCCTTCATTAGCCTTCAGTTTTGTGGACAGATGTTTTTTCTGCAGGTTTAAGAAGGCCACACTACCCTTTGTCAAGATAAATGAACATTCTCATTTTTCACATGACCCATGTCCCACTTCATCCACAGAAGTTATCTTCCTTCAAATAGAACATCACTTCCTTCTTTTCATCTCTCTTCCTTGGCTATTCCCTGAGGTTCTGCAGGTGTTTTGCCCCACCTCTCATGTGCACGGCCACCTTGGTCCACTCATCCTTATCATGGGTGTTACTCTAGACCATAAATGACTGCAACTTTATTTCTTAATCTTTTCCATATAGAGAATACTCTGAGTAACACTTCAGTACCTCAAACACTCTTGGAAACCTCACTTTGCCCCTGTTAACTCCAAGAAACAGACCATTAGTAGTGAGCAAGTTCACAGCTGAATTCTGCATCTAGTTGCCAAGTGATTTATATACTGCCCTGTTAATAAGATTAAATAAAGCCTTCCCATGATGGGTATTACACCCATGGGGACTGTAACCCCCATGCTCATGCACTGCCCTTTCACCAGGCTCTAAACCTCTGCAGCAAGCTGCAGAGACAACCCCTATACCTGCAACAGATCCAAAGGAAAGAGTAATTGAGCAGATTTCCCAATGCCTTTAATTGGAGTTTTGTGTAATTAGAAGGCAGAAAATTTGGGTTTGTATACTATCTTCACCATTTTTATATAAAACATCAACCAGAAAGCCTTTTTAATTTAGTGGTAAGAGGACACCAACCACAGAAACACATCCTACCCCCAGGCACTCTGATTTACCTATGGTAGCATATCCCCTGATCTATCATATATACAAGAAAAACACTACATAGGGACAGTAACCAGTAGAAAAGCATGCAAGTGAGCAGGCACAGAGACTCAAGTACTCCTAAATCATAGAATGGTTTGTGTTGGCAGGGACCTTAAAGCTCATCTGGTGGGCAGGGACGCCTTCCACTAAACCAGGTTGCTGATAGGTCCATCCAATCTGGCCTTGAACACTTCCAGGGAGAGGGAGCATCCACAAACTCTCTGGACAGCACTCATGAAGCAAGGACACAGTTCCTCAAAATCCAAGGAAGAAACCACCAATAAAATATTAATTCAATTTCTTCTGGACTTAGGATAAATAAATAGCTTAGATGTCAGAGAATGGTCCTGGGTTTTAATTTAGGAACTGAGTGCAGATGCATTCTCATATTTTTTCAGGTTTTCTGTGTGACCACAGCCAAATTGCTTTGCCTTTCTCCAGCAAAGCACGTGTGCAAGTGTGTTTGGACTGAATTGGTACCTCTCATGTCAAGGTTGTGGCTGCAGAGCCAAATTTAATTCTTCTACCTGCAGAATAAGGCGTAACAATGCTTTCATCTTGTACCTCACAAGTCTATTTAGTTTACAGCTTCCTGGGATTGGGCTCTGTTTCTTAGGGCACATCCAGGTGATAAATGCTAACATGGTGCAGGGGTATCTAAGCCAGGCTCCAGTGCTAGAAGGGTCTCAGTGATCCCCCTGGAGGGTTGAGGGATACCAGAATACCTGCACTGTGGGTGATGGAAAGCATGCTGGTTAAAGTCAAATCATTTAAGCAACCTCACCTCAGTATGAAGGACTGATAAAGTATGGTACTGTTTAAGATGCAAACAAAAATTACTTCACCTTTTTCATCAACAGAAAAAGCTTTGAAAATATAAATCTCTACAACAGAGGGAAACACCTTGTACCAGGCTTGTGGTAAATATTTGGGTATTATTTATGTAAGCCTTTAACAAACAATGATGAAATAAAAAGTGCTCAGAAAATGAGTGCTTCGAGGTCTAATTAAACAATGCAGAATGTTTTTGCATTGTAATGCTCAAGAGAAAATCACCAACTGTTTTGCAACATGCCTAGAATTTTAAATTTCATTTTCTTGTCCCAGATTGAAATAAAAATAGGGAACTTGATAAAGATTAATTTGATGTCAGGAGGGACATTTGCTCTTTAATTAGATTTCTGTAGCCCTAGCAGTTTCGTTGTGCCACTGTAGCAAGTCCTAAAAAGCCTGCAGCAGAACTGAAGAGTGATCCTCATCTCCACACTTTACTAGGAACTAATTTCATTTCCTGCCTGTCTGGAGAGGTATTTTCAACAGGCATCAATGTTTTTGTCTTCACAACTGATTTATTCATCAATCTCAATGTGATATTTTAAACCTTTAAATTACATCCAAATCCTAAAGCATCTGTTTATTACACAAGGAAATTGAAAATCTGTCTGTGTGATATCATACAAAGATTTTTCCTTAAGGTTATAAAGGAAGTTGACAGATATTAATGATTTTTTTTTCTCTTGACCTCATTCGAAGACAAAGCTTAACAAAAAAGAAGAAGAAATCTGGACAAATCCAGCAGGTTCCTGAGTTTGCTGTATATAAAATATATACCAGAAAAAATGAGGTTATTATTTTTGGCAGGCTGTGCAATCATCTTGCTGTATACATTTGTTTTCTAAAGAAAAAAACCCCTAAAAGTAGACTGAAATGAGTTATTATTAAAAAAAAAAAAGTGGCATACATTAATCTTCTGGTGCTTTGTTTTGCATATGTACTTGCAGCCATGGCTACTAGACATTAAGAATCTGGTTTTGCTTCCTATACCTGTGAACTGAAATGGGACAGAGTTGGACATGGGACTGACCATCCCATGCAATGCTTGGGTGGAGGATTTTGAGTAGGGAAGGTGATGCTTCCAGTCAGGCTACTTAAAAGTGTTCTTTAACAAGATCTGGGTGTATTAAGGGGGGAGAGAATCCTCAGTTTCATCACTCTTCTCACCAAAGAGCACAGTGAACAGGCTGGGTAGAGGTGAATGCTCAGAAAGAGGCACAAATATCCATGTGAGTAGAGAAAGGAAAGAATAACCTTGCAAGTGAAAATAGGCTGCAGCTCCAGCTGCTGTTTCAGCCTGAACTTTGGAGAAATTATGCTGATTTGAATGACAAGGGTTAATAATCAAATCATCTAAGGCCAACTGAGTAAAAATTAAACATCATGTCAAACCCAAGAAACAGACTCGAGAGAGAAAACTATGTATCAGTCAAAAAATTTTACAGTGATTAGATGCTCATAAGAGCATTTAATGAAAGAAAAACCACACTCCTCAAATCTACTGTGAGTCTACCTGTATGTCAAAGGTGGATAAAAAAAAACTACAGCAAAGTGGATTTTGACTTTGAAAAGTAAAACTTTAACACAGTTCCTGTTAATGATATTTCAGAAAAATACAATGAATTTCAGAATTAGAAGTTAAAGAAAATAAAAATCAGGATCTAATTTTAAGCTAAGTATGAGAATAGAGATAATTGTAATTTTTTTACAGTTTAAAGGATTATCGCTGTAAACAAGCACCACAAAGGTCTACGGTAGTGACCCTTCTAAAATTTATTCATTAACTGTTGGAACAGAAGAGAAAAAAGACAAAATCGACTTCTGAGAAATTACAATTTAGTTAACTCAAAATAGAGAAGATTGTTTAAATGAAATTAAAAAATAATTACTAATGCTAGGCATATGACTAAAATGCTAATACCATAATTTTACATTGCATTTCAGAACAATTTGGATGCATTGCATCAGCTGCATACTCCACAGAGTTAATTGATTTTAAAAATATCAAAAATTGTGTAGCCACTGTGGTCTTTTGGCTACCAACATTTCTGATATTTTTAATGTTCTGTCGTTTTTGTGGATCCTCAAAGGAGACTGCCCTCCTCCAGCTGGCAGTCACTCTTGATTTGGCAGCTACACACGTGCAGGCAAGGAGTGCTGGATATGGAGAAGGACATGCTGTTCCCTGCAGAGCTGATCACGACCAGCTCATTGTCCTGGAAGCAGTGGGAACAGAACTGTCTCCTCAGGTCAGCACTTCTTAGCAGACCCTCCTCAAAGTTTCCATAGAAGAGTTTGTGAATTTCACACACAATGTTTTTTTGAGAACTGTGTTCCTGCCTGCCAGGACTGAAATCTGGATCTCTTTGTGGATTTTCCTGGAGCTGGCAGTCCTTCAGACATTCAACAAGATGGCCTTTGATATGAAACTATCCTCCTTTTCCTGGAGAAAATGACCAAATGTCACAGAGCCAGAGTTCAAGCAGGGGATATGTTGAGAGCAGGGATTTGCAGAGCCTGCTACTGTTGAGTGTCACACTGGTGAGACAGAAACTATTTCGAAGAGAGATGTTTGGGAAAAAAAGGACAAAAAAAAAAAGAAAACAAAAACAAAACAAAACAAAACAAAACAAAAAAACCCCAAAACAAAACAAAAAAAGAAAACCCACAATTGATTTCTACTTCTAACATGCCTCCAACATAGTCTGCAGTGAAGCTGCCCAGCCAGGTGAGCCAACACCTTCAGTAGAAAACTGCTCTGCTGGGAAGCTGTTGGCAGACTTACTCTTCTCTTGCCTATTAAGCTCCATGGATTTCTACTTCTAACATGCCTCCAACACAGTCTGCAGTGAAGCTGCCCAGCCAGGTGAGCCAACTCCTTATGAAATTTGCTTTTTTTTTTTTTTTACTATAGTGTATTAGTCTATTTAGTAACCTTCAGTAGAAAACTGCTCTGCTGGGAAGCTGTTGGCAGACTTACTCTTCTCTTGCCTATTAAGCTCCATGCTGCAGTGTGACATTATGAAATTTGCCTTTTTTTTTTTTTTTTTTTTTTTTTTTACTATAGTGTATTAGTCTATTTAGTATGAATAGTGCTGAGGGTTCCAAAGAGGAAAATGACTCCTGTTGCAAGTCACTCTCTAGGGAGTGGTATGTTAGCTGGTTTCTGCTCTTGCTGCCTTCATGCAGTCTTTGGAAAGGTTTATGGTGGCCATACCTAAGAATGGAGGAAATAAAACAACTTGAGAGAAGAGGAAGTGAAAAAAAGTTGCTTTAAAAGCAACTATTGCTCTGCTTTCTCAGAATTGATATTCTCCCATTCTTCTTGGCTTTTTATTCAGCAGAGTGCTCTACACAGCGTTGTTTGGGACGGAACATCACATCCAGACCTCCCCTTTCCTACTCACCATAGGCCAGACAGACAGTATGGTGCCTCCTCTTTCTACCCACTGCTGTTGACTCTGAGCTGCTGGAAGAGCTCCATTTTTCTTCCATTACATCTTTTCCTCTTTAACAAGCTCTGTGATCAGCAGAGTGTTTGCTCTATTTCAACCAGGAGGGAGAGCAGAGTCCTTTGACAATTGAGTCAGAAAGGTCCTTACTTTTAGGTTGTAATCTCTTGACTTTTTGCTATTTGCCTCCTGGTGACCAACTTGTCTTCTATGTTCTAACACAGTATGAAATCCTGGCTTTTTGTTTTCTACCATTTCTTGTCTAAAAAGGGTCATACCTAAGAAACTGAGCAGGATACCACTGTTCTGTTCTGTTCTGTCATGGCAAATCATGGTATTGTTAGTACACCTCTAGCCCTATAATGTAATGTATATTTTGCTACATTTAAATTCGAATCACAAACTCTATAAGCTGTTGTATGTTAAAAAAAACCCCAAACAAATATTCCAAAGTGAAATGACATAGACTTTCCAGAGCTCAAAAGCGGCATGAGTGGAAAGCAAAAGCAAGAGTGTAAGAAATATTAATGGCTTGTAGATATTACAGTGATTACAGAGACATGTAGGTGAAGCATGACAGTGAAGCATTTCAACAAGCCACAAGCACCTTGAGTGAAACAGAAATATCTCACCACGGTATCTTCATTAAAAGCATCAGCCTTTCTGACTAAGGAATATGAGTTGGTAAAAAGCATTTGACCTAAAATTTTGTGAGTTTAACAGGAACACAGAGGTACAGCATTTTTACTTAACTGTAATTTTCCCTAGTTGCAAAAAGACTCATCATGATGAAGGTCTACATTCTGACTTCTAGAGACCTGTTTTCTACAACCAAGTGTCCTGTATGTTTTTCTTAAGGTAAAAACAAGTCAGCTGTGTGCCGTATATCCCACAGATGACTGAAAGTACTTTCAAACCATGGATGCACACACCTTATGCTACAAGCTTTCAACTTGGCAAAATAAAACATTAGCAGATTCATACTACATTACGTTTTCTGCCTAAGAGTTTATTCATACAAAAATGATAGTTCACGTATAAATATGTAAGTATCTAACATCTGCATGGCATCTTTTGCTAGCCCCAACTCTACTATTAATTCATGAAATAGAGACAGATTTTCAAATCTATTCAGTAAATTATGCCTAACAATTCTGGAAAAGACATAAGGAATTCTGCATTGGACAGCTAATACACAAGTGACACTGAAGCTGGCAAACAATCTGAACTTTGAAGACTGAGTGACTGTGCAGTAAAAACTCGTTGAAATATAGCTATAGGATCTCAACAGGTGGCTGTCACAGATGTAATTTCTCATGTTTGGTAAATGAACCAGAGTATTGCTTTGTCTCTCACTGCTCTGAGACTTCAGGTTCAACCTTGTTAGCAAAGGTGAATTTTTAGAGAAATATAAATCATTGGAGCAAGTTCATGATTATGTATTATCAGCTGGTACTGACAAATTTTGTGTATACAAATTTTATAGATTCTTGCAATTCCATTCAAAAAAATTTGTTAGCAAAGGTGAATTTTTAAAGAAATATAAAACATGGAGCAAGTTCATGACTATGTATTATCAGCTGATACTGACAAGTTTTGTGTATACAAATTTTATAGATTCTTGCAATTCCATTCAAAAAAATTTTCATTTTAATGCCACTTTGCAAAGCAAGATATTATTATTGATAGTCAGATCTCATACAATACAAAAATAAATTTTCTCTCATGCAATCAACAGTTTATCTGCTCTCTTTATATTCCTCTGTAAGCCTGGAAGGCACAATACCATGGATGGTCTGCATTAACTCAGAACTCACAGGAAATATATTGAGAATCAACTCTCTAAAACATTCAGAGTAGGGGAAAAAAAAAACAAACAAAAAAGCCCCATATTGGGATGGTGGACACAGCCCATTTATTTCCAGTAAAAAGAAGGTATATCTATTTAGCAAAATGAAGCTGTGAATGTGGAGTAATGTAAAACACTCATGTTCACTTAATCTAGCATGTTCAGTGCAGCCTGGGTTGCTTTATGTTTCCTCTGATAGTTACACATCACAGTCAGCACAAGAATAACAGCATAAGCTACAATCATATTTTTTCTAGACATGCCTGCATTTTGTTTGCAAAGTGTGACTCCTGAAGGCTTTGCATTTCACTGTTTGAGGGTAGTCACAGATTTGCAGACAGATCTATGGACAGTGATGGACATTGTCGCTAGCACAAACACTTCTACTGCAGTTTTCCATCACCTAGTTAAACTCCTTTGTTCTTGCCCCTGAAAGACCAAGCCTATAGTACCATGGTTTTGGAATCTGTAAATTAAAGCTAATCTAAATCTCTCTCACTATGCCAACTTCTGGATGACTCCCCTCCCCACGCCCGCCCCAGAAATAAAATAATTCCCAAGAGAACTGAAAAGCCCCAACTTACTTGCTGCATTGTAGGTGAGTGTAAAGCAGACTGGACCTGCATTGGTAGCTGGTTTCCAATGGACTGCTGCATTGGGATCGGCTGGTGCTGCTGGATGTTGAGATGCTGGTGCAGAGGGGGGCTAATCTGAAGCGGTGGAGGAGGGGACACAGCCATGTTTGCTATGGAAACAGTCACTGGCATTTGGTTGTTGGGCTTGGGCGCTATGTTCCTGGGGATATTGGCATGCATGGCGGTGATGTGAGGATTCATTCCTGGTTGTTGGTGGTAGTGGGAACTGAGGTACAGTGCGGAGTGAGCCTGGGCAGGCCCATGAAACACTGACTGCTTTGAATTCATCATCTGAGGTTGTGGGTTGGCTTTAACATCAACAGGTTCGCTGTAGCTCTGTTGGGAAAAACAAAAATCAGAAAATGCTTAGAAGTCACCAAATATGGCTGTTCTACCCCCCTGAAGTCTGTTTAAGAGCCACACCATAGGCAAACATTTATCTGGACCATCAAATTTTCCTTGAAATGGAGTTTGGTTATTACTCTAGAAAAATAATTGCACTTTTACCTTCAACATTGTAAAAATACCCTTTGTTTCCTGGTCTACCTTGGCATTTTCTTTATCCAAACTTGGAACTGTCATCACTGATCTAATATGTTACACAACCAAGGCAACCAAGCCTGACACATTTTTTCACATAAGCAGCCACTATTATTGTCCTCAGATTTCATGGCCTAGTTGAAAGGAGAATTAGGAGGGTGGGTTACAGCAAAACTCTGTAGTGATTTTTGACATGCCTTGTTTCTCCACCTGCAAACCATGGATAAGATTTTTAAGGTCTTTCACTATATACATTGATATTGCTAAAAGCTATTTATCAAATAGTTAACATGATGAAGAGGCTAAATCCCATCCTCAGCTGTTCTGCTGCATGGAACAAATACACTAGTTGCTGTGCCAATGTCTTTATTTTGAAATATTTTGTGTTGGAGTGCTATCCATGTCATCAAACATATTACATAGGCCACACTTTAAGAGAAATAGGAATACTCTGAATAATTTCTCTTTTAGCAAAACATGCTTTATTAATCCAATTCATAAGGCTCTGAGAATTCTGTTTAAAACTTATAGCTATATAAATGTTAGCCTGCACCAGATATAGGAAAGTAATCTTTAGTCTAAAAGTAGAAGAATTCTACTTAGACAATGAGAAACCGCAGTTTTCAGAAATATTATGGTCTGACCTGATTTCTTAAAGTTACTAATAGTAAAACTTCTCCATTAATGAATATGAATTTTAATAATACTTTTTGTTCTAATATTTATAACTTGCTACATTTGGTTAAACTCAATTTACTCAATTGTTTTCATACATTTATTTTCTTAGATATCTGGAGTGCTGTGTGCTCAAATAAATGAGAAAAAACATTAAGAATTAACTCACATATGCTTATAGGTAGGAATCATAATTTGAAGTTAAGTCATACTGGGATTAATAGTCAGTGAAAGGTGAAACATGCTGGAAAAAAAAAAGGCAGAAATGTCCCTCTGGAGAAAGTCACTTCGTCAAAACAAGGCTGAAAGAGGAATACACGCCCTTATTCTGTGATCTCCGTGTCATGTTTGCTCAGTTTACAAGTCAGAGTAAGTTTCATGTTACTCTCAGCACTCCAGGGTCAGTGAAGTCTATTTGTATTCCTTCTGAAGGATGCACCATCACCAACAATCCATTGATATGAGCATTACTGAAATTGCTTCATTATATGTGATGATGAAGATGAGAATGATAACTTCCTTCTCCCTATGTGTAACTGCAGTTCCATTAGTCAAAAACCCCTTGTTTGCTTCAGTAAATGAAGGAAAATTAAATGAATATTAAAAAATTAATGCAAATCTCTGTGGATCTGCCTAGCTCTGCTCACATGTGGGTGTACACGTGTGCAATATATATTATGTTCATGTTTCCAGGATTCAGATGCAGACATAAAAGCCTGAAAGTAGCTGAAAAATCTGCCATTATTTGGATATTATTTTTTAAACACTGAATTAATGTTCATGAAAACATGGGAAGAATTTTTTTCCCCCTTCCCAGTTGTATTTTTAGAACACTCTTGAGTGTAGAAGCAATGACTGGTAGGTTTGCTGAAATTTTAGCAATTCAGAAGGTTTGTTAATTAGCAGCATGGTCAGGAGACTCCTCTTGGGTGTCCCATGCTTATTACACATTACAGGAGGTGCAAGCTGTGTTCTTTCTTGAGAGACTTGGAAGTTTTACTGAGAGCACAGTCCCCTCATGGAAACAGTTTGTCTTTCCATGATGTAGCTGGCAGGCTCTCTGTGGTCCAAGCAGGGATAATTGCTCCTGAAGTGTCTAAGGGCAGATTTGCTAAACTAATCCTCCTGGTGAGGTGAGTGCTGTGAAAAGCCTTTGCTGACATACTGATATACACTTCTATTTCATTTGTAACTACAAAGATGCTGCCATATACTCTTTAACAAATTAACAGGGAACTAATCTAATTACTGGACAATTCTGAGTTCACACGTAAGTGGTGGATGCATGGCCCACACTGATAAAATTACAGACATATAGATAGTATAATTTGATATTTTAAATGCTGAATTGTATTAAGAGAAATTGCAGAGTCTCTGGTCAGAGATGAATAACACTTATTATACCTCTGAGAAGAGCTCTGCAAAGTGATCAAAAGGGACTTTCAGTTGTCTCAAGCTATGAATCAGCTTTCTATATATTTCACCACCTCTTGATCCAGTAAAAAGCACAACGCTTCAGTATAAGACCACATATTTTGCTGTAACTTAGGATGCTTTAAGTCATATGTGATCTGAAACCAAATTGTCCAATATCAGTGTAAAACACATCAATATTATCAGTTACTGGAATCTTGATAAGTGAACCCATTGAATGACATTCTCCAGCATCCTGCACTTTCAGCTTTTTTCTGCAGCTAGGTCAGAAACACATATTTTGTAAGTATTACTGGACCTAATAAAATAGGTGGTGTCAAGTTTTTCAGCTTTGTGATATCACTTTGCTGTGAAATAAAACAAGAAGCATGTATGACACATAGGTCACACTATGATTTTGAGCCCAATTGCTGCTTTCACAGACTAGAATGGGCATTGCACCGATCCTGTGCAGTATCAGTCTTAGACAAGGACTTTATTTATAGGTAAAAATTTGAATTAAGAAATAATGGATTTGACTGTCCATAAGGGTTTCAAATACACACTTACATTCCCTGCTTTGCAGGTTGGATTTCAGCCAATATTCTCTTCACTTATCCAAGGATAAGAACACACAACTTAAAAAGCTCTCCCAAACCTCTAATTAATCTGCCCCAAACCAACACAGACACTTTACATCACTAATTTATGGGATGAAGTTCTAGGACAAAATTCAGATATATGCAGTGGAGACCAAAATTACAAATCCATACACACAGGCCACCAAACACTGGGGCCCAATAAATCCTAAATCCTAAAAAGTCTTCTTCTAGACATGTAGTGAGAACATCTTCCATCACAACTAGCTGGAGAATGGTGGTGTAGACCCACCACTAGAGGGTGACAGAATATTACATTTCGTTAATGGCAGGTGGTGGTATTTTACACGTACATTAGTGAACATACACGAGGGCGACAAATTAGTTTTTCTTAACAGTCCTTTATGCTCTTTGAGTGGCTTATACTTGTTCTGGAGAACAAGTTGAAGCCTTACTGTAAATCTCAACATTCTTCATAGTCTAAGAGAAGGATTTCCTGTGTACCTGTCTCTCCTTCTAACATCATCACCTAATACTCTTGTCTAAATAAATAAAAAAACACAAAAACTAAGAAGGTGAAGACAAGGTAGGTAGGCCAAGGCAAGGGAATGGTACAGAGAAATGATGACTGCCCTTTAGGCACAACACAAATCCCCTTCCCATCCCCTCCCCCCAAAAGAATCTGTTGTTTTACTGAAGCACGAAGAAAAAAAGGAAGAACATTTTGAAATGCTAACAGAAAGATAATGAAAGCGGAAGAGATATAGGAAAAGGGACGGAACAAAATAAGTACCACTGTAATTCTGATGGTAACAAGTATAATTATATTAACTAAAATTACTGGTGGTTCATGACCCTTGGTCCACAAAGTTATTTTATTTATATAATATTTTCAAGGAAGTGTGTGATGATGCAGATGAGTGCTGTTCTTAACAGAAAGTGTTCAGGGTGGATAATTTTGCACAAAGTTTGGAAAGT
Source organism: Passer montanus (assembly GCF_014805655.1). Classification (NCBI taxonomy): domain Eukaryota; kingdom Metazoa; phylum Chordata; class Aves; order Passeriformes; family Passeridae; genus Passer; species Passer montanus. The sequence goes on along the minus strand of NW_024363160.1, from coordinate 9,497,972 downwards.
GCTGAATCAAGTTCTTCCCATGATTTTCACCAAACTCATGACATCCCCTCCAATTTTAGTGCAAAGACAGCTTTCCCATGCACTTCCCTTACCGTGTGCCAAAACTCCTTATGCTTTACTGCCAAATTAAATAATTAAATTAGGAATAAGGGGTTAATAATTGCTCAGTTAGTTGTGCTATTCTTTTCTGAAGGGAACTGCCCTGGGACTAGTGGTCATTCTTATCACACTGCATTCAGGCACAGGGAGTGTGTCTGTTCCTTAGAGGAAAGCAACATTGGGATTTCCATCACCCCATTCAACTCACTCCTGTGGTTGAGAAATTATTTTTGGTAAAGACATCCTGCTCAATTTAGCTGTGTTATAGGAAAAAAAAAAGCCTAGATTATGTCATTTTGGCATCTCCATATTTTTAGGATATAATTTGAAAACTTTGAAACATTTTGAAAACTCACACTTTAAGCTCTCACCTATGTATCTCTGTAACCAAACAGCTCCTGAAACCTACACATGGGTATTGATTCTCTTTCTAAATTGTGCCTGCCTTCTGGCTGCTGTTGGAGATTGCAATCCCATTTCTGTTGGAACATAAACATCCATGTGGTTGAAAGTAAAGCAAGGACACGTTTCAACAAGGCAGTACTCAAAGGGCCTGATCCTTAGACTACTGAATTTAAAGGAAAATCTATTATTAATTCAAACAGAATTTGGATCACAGCCCAACACTGTTACTGTTACTTAAGTATTAATGTTTGGATGTCCATTTTATTTTTCATGAAAACCAGGTAGGATCTGACTAATAGAGGCTGAGAGTCATTCCCAGTTGATGATCACTACTTTTGACCTCTGATCTGTGCATGGATCAGAAGCAGGCCTAGAATCTACAAGTTACTTATTTCCATTGTTAACATGTTAATGCACTTTTTGTTAGAAATGTTGCCAATAAGTAGAACTACATAGATGTATTCACAGATGATGTATATGGATATCTTCAACTTATATAATTTATACATGCTTCATATTCAGAATTATTTTCTACCATAGAATAATATGTTGGAATTAAATAGATTTTTACAATAATTTCACTCTAGTATGCAGTGCTCAACTAATATTTCTTCTTGCAATGTAAAACTAAAAAGTCAGTGTTGTCCCAAAGAAACCAGAGATGTTCTATTTACAGAGAAAAAAGGGTTTTTTTCTTGTTCTACTGATTTCAGAAAATTAACGATCAAAGCCTTTCAGTTGGAGCAATATAACTTCAGTTGTTTACAGATGAGATATTATCAAAATGCTTCTTTATTAATAACACCAATTAAGTTCTCCTTTGCAGTAGAATACTCAGTAAATACATTCAGAATGTTCAGTAAATGTTCTTGGTACTACTGGAAGCTTATGTGTCCTTTAAATATATGCTGAGAGACCTCCTCAAGGGGAAAGGGAGCCTTATGGTCAATATGCAAACAGTGTACAAAAAGTGTAAGCAGCTTTACTTGTAGGCAAACACAATGTATTCCAAATTCAGAATTATTATTATTATTATTATTATTTTTTTACAAAGCCATAATGGTGTGACATGTGTATTCCAAATTCAGAATTATTATTAGTATTTTACAAAGCCATAATGGTGTGACAGTTCTATTTTAAATGAGAAACAGGTGTTTCACAAAGCCATAATGGTGTGACATAGTTCTATTTTAAATGAGAAACAGGTGTTTCTCTTTAAATAAGAAATGGAGGTCCGGCCTTCTCTCTCCACACACTGGAACCTGAACTATGTGAGGATTTCAAAGCCTGGAAAAGAGCTAAACCTAATTCAAGGTTTACATGAACACGTGTCATAAACATTTGTGGCTGCCACACCGTCCCTTTCCATGATGGTGCCATGCTCACACCTGGTGACTGGTGTCTGTCCTTGAGCCATGCTGAGGAATTCAACAATCTTCAGACTCTGTGACCAGAATGAAGGTTACATTCAGGAAACAGCAGTGATTATGTCAGCTGGTACCAGGATGGTCCAGGCTGTGCAGGCTGTGATCAAACTTAGGCAGGCCTGACTCAGCTTAAAAATGAGTTATCTTCAGTACTGTGACCATTACAGAGGCAGATAGAAGGAAATTGGCTGCATATTTATGCAGCTCCTACAAAGCTTACCTAAGCTTAAGTTTGCATCTGCTGTCTTTGCTGTCTCTTTGGTGGAAAGAGCATCTTGAATTGTTTATTCCTTCTCTCAGCTTTTCTGTGTTCACATAATCCTGTTTGTTTGTAACATTTTTGACATTTTAGGTGACTTCCAACCCCAAGCCTGTCCTTGAGAAGAATCCCTTTTTCTAGCTTGCATGGGCTCAGCCATTTTATTAATACCCCTGTGAAGATGTTTATGAGAGAATGACTTCTCTCCAGCACTGCTTTCTCTTCCTGCTTAGCTCTTTAACTCCTACAGAGCCCCCTTTGATTTAACTCTATCTACTCCAGTGGATAACATATGCATATTTGCAGTGCAGCTGCCTTCCTACCTAACTCACAAGAGGATCTTATCAAATGACATTTCCTATTTTGTTAATTCCAGTCACCTATTGCAATAACAACATCTGGGACCCCAGAGAGTTCAGAAAGCTTTTTGACACATTCTTGATGTTTCAGAAACAAAGGAGTAAGCCATGGGTTGTCATTTATAATTAGTCAAGGTGGCTCAGAAGAACATCTTCAAATCTAAATATACATTTTGTCATCATCTACAGGGGATTGTCATGGATTCATTTAGGATATGTAAGTAAAAATGGATGTTTTATGAATGTAACCTGGGTACATGTGATAAAGGATATGCAACTTTAATTTGATACAAGTGTTTTAATTCCCCAAATGGAAGCACTAGGCTAATAGTGAAATCTAGTTTTATTAACTCACTTCAAAAACACAGTTCCTCTTCAAATCAAAATCTGGCTTCTATCAAGATCAAGACATTTCTGCCAATTTTTGGCAGAAATTACGTGAGAGTATCTCTCAGTTTTTGCACTGCTGAATGTAAAGCATCACATGATTTAGCCTCAAATCAAATTCATATCACTAACTTAAATACAGTTTGCTCTTTGTTTTCAACCGCAGTAGATCATTGGTTTCCTTGCTAGACAAAAAAAAAATAATGTTTGGACTTATGATGAGATTAGACAATTGTTTTATAAACACACATTTACTTAGCAGATACTCTGATGCATCACATATTTGCACATAAAGCATTTAATTTACGATTCTTTGAAAATTTCTGACTACACCATAATAATTCCAGAAATTATGAAAGAATGAGGTATCACAGAAGCATGAAGTACCTGCTTTGGAAGTTTTTAATCAGAGTTTTTTTGATCTAGCAATTCTAATGGAAAAAGGTAAAACTTGTATGTGTATGTCATCAGTCTGGGGCTGTTTTGTTTTTGCTTTAAGAGGAATATTACCATATGCCTTGTAGCACTTGTAGCTACAACAAAAAAATCATGCATCAAACACAACTGTATTTTTTATTTATTCTTTCTCTTATGCTTTCTGAGGCACCTGCTTCTGAGAACAGCCTAACTGGTTCATGAAATTCCAAAACATCTGCATGGACTAGGGCTAGATATGATGTAGGAAAAGCTGTTCTCAGAAGCAGGTGCCTCTTTGCCAGCAGCAGAAGGGATGCTGCTCTCCTTGCATTCAATAGCCAACTTGCTAAAGCACTGACCAGAGACAAGACAGTTCAGTCACTAACTCTTGTCAAGAGATATTACAAATTTTATTCCCAAAAGAAATGTCCTAAACCCCAGCAGCTGCTTATTTAGGGGAGGAGTGAGCCAGGATACAGTGCCCCCCTACATCTGAAGCTTGGCCACTATGAAGCTATGCAGTTAGAAAACACAGATTGTGGAGAGAGCACAACTGCACACACACATTTATTCAGAAGTTGGGAAATGAATGATCAGGGAGACCTAACATATATTTTTGGTTTTTTATATGTTAGGCAAATGCTCTCAGACATACATTTATGAAATTGGAAAGTAATACCAATTTTATAATTTTAGTTTTGGGTTATTTTTGGGTTTTGATTTTGTTTTTGTTTGCTTGTTTTATTGATTTTTGTACTCATTTTTTCTTTATGATGGTCTCCATATTGCTTTTTATGAGAAGGTCAAATGTTTTTATTTATGTCCACTGCATTTTTAAGAGACTTGAATTCCTTAGGCTGATCATTTTTATTACAGCACAGGCAATGTAACAGATACTTTGGGTCCCTGGAACTCTCTAGTTACAAATTGCTGGGCTAATGGCATTAAGGCAATGTCAGTCTTACAGATACGACCTTTAGTTTTTTTATGAACCACAATTGCAAGATGATGGACTAGGAAAAGCTAAGTCTGCCATAAGTTTCGAGAAGCAATTTTACATGTCCAAAGGATTTGCACTGTCCACAAAACTGAAAAACGTCCAATGTGTTCACTTCAAAGTCAAATGAGGACACCACTTTGACTTAGATACAGCATCTGAATTTTGAAATATGCCTGAGTATTTTGAATTTGAATAATATTCCCCTTGCTGAGAGGTTTTAGCTTCAGCCATAGTCACTTCATGAAACTTGAAATTGTGTCACTACACAGAGAAAATTGAAGATTAATCTAGTCAAAAAGAATAAAAAGGAATGAGAAATCATTTTTGTACTACTGAAACAGGTACAGTTGTTCTGTTATAATTAACACACATATATGTATCACTTATATGCACATAAATAGGCATGTTGAACACATAATGTGTATATATTTTTTATAAATATTCATAGATGAACCTATGTAATATATGAAAGTATTTAACATTTACCCATATACATCTGTATTAAATATATATATTTGAAAGATGCAGCAAAAACTCTAATGTCAGCCAGAAAAAAGGCTGGTTAAGCTAGAAAAAGTGCTTGTTTTATGAAAAAAGTAAAATTGCAATTCACAGCATTTTATGTAATGCTGTACAAATTACCAGATACCAGAGACTGCATTTCTGGACCTGAATAGTACTAAAAGTTGCAACTAAGGGCAAATATAAAGACACTTGTTTACAATGCAAAGGCTTAGTCAGTACTATAAGCAATATGGCAATCTGCATAGCAGAATATATAATGCTTTGTTATGTGTTTTTACTTCACCTATCAATTCCTACACACGTGAACAAACTCAACAACACACCCATTAATTTCAACCGGTACAAAAAAAAGAGAAAATACAGGAAATAGAAATGAATAGGAATTAATGCATACTGACATATTTATGCAATCTTATGTTTACCGTATTTACTGGGTGGTAGCCATATCTGTCCTACAATGACATCCTGAAAGTATTTAAAAGTGTACTAGAAATGGGCTGGCAATCCTATTACCAGAGTTTCTGGTGACCCTTCCACTCTTTTCAGCTAAGATTTTGTCAAATAACACAGTCTGATATGATACAAACTATGGGTGTGTGTGACCTCTGTGTCTGTGAGACAAACCCCAAACAGAACTGCTCAGCTTTCTAAACAGTGAACAGGGAGGGGAGAGCAAAATCAGAGTAAAGGGGCAAGGAGCTGAGTGTCATGGAGAAGGCCACTCTCTCCACCTGATGCTCCACATCCACCCCAGAGCTTGGTATGAACACCAGTGTGTCTGAATTTCATTATTCTGCTAGCAGGCAGAGACTAGGAAGGGTCCTGGCTGTAGGATTTCTTCCCTGTTCCTCTGTAATCTTCTACTTTGACTATTCTGGAATTTCAAATGGCCAAGATGGGTGACATGAGTTCAGCTCCAAGTCTGGACCACTGAGGTAGAACATGGCATTTGTCCAGTCCTTGCTTTTCAGAAAAGAGAAGACTTGTAAATAAAAGCAGAAAAAAACATGCATAGACTCTTGTATGCTCACTAGTTTAAAAATCAGTAATACTTAATGAAAAAGGCAGCAGAATCAGTGTCAAAAAGATAAGAAACAGGAAAAGCAGCTGCTCTGGGAGGTCTAAGGCACCTGCTGAGCTGGACAGAGGGGACTTGAGCAGAACCATTGCCTCCTCGTGCCTGCCTCTTCCTGCAGACAGAGACCACTAGGAGGGGATATGAAAGAAAGTTTGATAATTGGATAACATTTGGATAGCCAAAGCATATCCTGATGGGATAGGAAGCATAACTGAGTATCTCATAGCTGCCACCCCAAAGTCATTGGAGCTCTGCTATGAACATGAAGGGCTTAATATTGTTCAAATACTTTGAAGAAAAGATGTTCCAAGGACAACACACAAAATTGATGAGAACCTGATTTCATGATTATTTGTGTTTGAAAACATGGACTGTATAAACTTCCTGCTCCCACGTATTTGTGAGAATTTCTTTACACCAAAGCACTGTTAGAACGAGCAGCACAGAAAATTCTATAAAGCAGAAAGGTTAAACAACAGGCAGTAAATATAACTCAGGAGGATCCAGGGTGAACACCTGATTATAAATGTGAAGTACCACAGAGTGAGGCACAAAGCACAAAATATATCTGTGAGCAAATCATTAATATGGTAAAAAAGAATTTTTGGAAAATTTGCGTTACTTTTGGCATGTCTCAGCTTTTGATAATGAGGTCCTGGAATCTTAATAATACCATCTAAAAGTAGTTTTTTATGGATGGTAATGTAACAACATGGACATAAAAGACCACACTGACTCCAAATAAACTTAATTATGTATTATATATATTTTCTCATGCTTACAGGCTTGTCTAAAAAACTAAAACTCTTCTGGTGCCATATAAATATTTAATAATGATAATGTAGAATATACTGATATTATATTACAAAGGGTTATTTTACATCCTTATACCAAAATGGACTTGCTTTAGTTACATGCCAGCTCTTTTAGATTCATTGAGTGTGTTCATGGGAATAAGCAATCAGTACTCAGCTTCATTAAGTTTATATTTTTATACTTTCCACACTAGAGGAAAACATTACATTATGGGCAGAATTTAAATAATTGCTTAAAAGTTAAGAAAATGCTTCAGTGCTTTTCTGACTAACAACAAATTTGAATATTTGCACTAATGGATTCAAGCACTGAACTGATCAACAGTCTTCCAAATTTTTTTCTAAAAAACAAATTTCAGAAAATGCCGTAATATACTCTTTTGTTGTTAAAAAACAAAACAAAACAAAAAAAATCACATTTTTTATATTGCACATTTCAAAATTAAGTCACATAGAGTGTTACGTAAATAGTTCATGATGTGCTGAATAATGATAGCCAAGTTATCTTCTCAAGTGAAAAGCTGGGTTAAAACTTGGTATATTTTGATCTTTTTAGACCTATCTGCTGCCAATAAGCAAGCTACTTGAAAAAGATTTACTTGTGTTCAGAGGGTACTCTTTCTGAAGGCATTGATTATTTCTGGAACCAAACAGTCCCAATATAGAAATGAAAGGTATACTGTAAATTACTTTAACTAATTGCAGGAGTATTTCTAATGGCAGCTAAAAAATGGAAAGTTATAGGACACAACCCCCAAAAATTGATTAGGTGCCAGTCATATTTCAGACTTTTAAATTCAGAAGAAACACTGAACAAATATGAAGATAATGCAGTAACATGCATGAAAAGTCCTTGCACAGCTAATCCTTGCTATATATATATATATAGCAAACCCCCTGAAAAATTAATATAGTATATACAGTAATATTGCCTTCAGGGCCCCAAAAATATTTTGAAACTAACCAAGAAGTTTTTCTCATGTCCTATATACCAGTCCCTCGTACTGTGCTCTTTACCTCTAAAATTGATTTTATTTAAGTAAGAACAAAATTCATCTAAATTTGTTTGGATAGACCAAAAACAAGTTGTTCTAACTGGTATGATTCTGAAGTTTCTCAATGGGTTTTTCACATTGACATTACAGTATAGTAATTGCACATTCTTCTGCATATTTAAAAGTCTATTACAAATTCTAAAGAGTCTACTGCAAAATTATGGGTACTGAGTTTGAATAAATCTATTTAGAAAATTGCTACTGGCTGTATATTTAGTGTGTTCCAGTAAAGAATGTTCCACCATTGCCTTAGCGGTGACCTACACCATGCTCACATTTGCTTGCTGGACATAAAATGGAAATTCACATTTCTTACAAAAATCTTCAATATCATCTGAGCTTGAGCTTTTTTGTCTTGTGATTGCAAGGCAAAAAGCAGTACTAAAAAAACCCCACAAAACCAAACCCAGGCATTTTGTGCATGATATATATTTTTTCCCCTTTTAGGCAGCACAGCGGCTGCCTGGCATGTTTGTTATATGGAGGTCTGTTTACCACTACCTCCTTCCCCTGTTGAACTGGCGTGTTACTCCCAAACTGAAGTGCTGTCTTGATGACCAGGAGGGAAAGGATGTCTTTATGTGGACAGATGATTGTGTTTATTGAGCATTTGCAACTTAAACGCAAGTTTAAGGTGATAATAAACAAGGCTATTTGCACTAAATACTGCAGTGCTCAGCTGAAAATGGTTTGCAATATGTCACTATATAGATGTGTGTATGTATATACATCATGTGTTACCTTGGATACAAGGCTTGCTCTGTAGGCAGCTAACTGCTTCAGATACTCCTTCTTGGCAGCTTCAGTTTTCTTTTTGTATACCTAAAAACAAAGAATGGCAAATTGGTAAATTAATCTGGTTTTGTTTTTATATATCACTGGTGTGTCTCTATGTCTTTCTAAATAAACAGCCTTTCCTCCCCATATTGCTTAAAGAGTGAAATAATAAACATCAAATATTTTAAAGAAAATATTGTTCCAACTGTGAAGCACCATTTAACTAACCAGCAGTACTGGAAAAACAATATCCCTCATAGAACCTCAGGTTTAATTCTCAAAATGAAGTATGGGACGTACTTTCAAATGCGACCTTTTGGGATGGGGGAAGGTAGGTGTGACCCTCTCCACTGGCTTCCACCTGTGAGACCAGTTAAAACCCTCTGGGGAAGACAAGAATTTTGCAGAAAGACATTTGAGCTAAATGAAGGAGGAGATGACAGCACCACAGATTAGCCAAAGAATTCCTCTCTTCCCTGGGTGAACTGATGGGGGCAGTCAAAGAAGCCCACAGAGCTGCTAAGGATAATAAATGTTAGCCATTATTCCAGTCTTGATCCCATATCGGTCTAATTAACTTCTCAGAAGCATGGATCTATTTCTGTACATTTCTCTCAACTCACCAAATTATTTTAAATGTGGCATGTGCACAATCTCATAATAGATTAAAGACCTTGGAGAATCACTTCAATTCTGCCCAGATTTCAAGACCAAAGACAATGTGCAGGGTTAAGCTGGACCTCATAGCACTACAGCAACATGACGTTACAAAAGCATGTGTAGATATTTAGGGTTGAAAGCTCTCAGGAAGAGAACTAGGTTCTGACCCATGGAGCCTAGCTAATGACTTGCTGTTAGCCATGTCAGTGACAGATTTAGGAACAGCTCAACATTTCTGTTTGCCATATTGCCATGAGTTTCTCATTACTTCATGGTTTGGGTTTTTTCCTGAAAGGGTAGATTTAGGAGTCATGCATGCATCTGGGCTTCATGTAACTAAGCTGCTCATCTTTCTTGTTGAAAGGAGAAGTTTAGAAAACATCCAACGGTTTAAAAGTGAGGGAGAAAAATAAAGGGAAGGAAAATTTACTTTTTTATTGTTGTTATATTTAATGATTTTTAAGTCAAGTGCCAAAGGTTAATCCACATGTGGAGGGACATTTGGAGTTCATAATATTGCACAAAATGAAACTGCAGCTTTGTGTATCCGTTGTCCACTTCTCCAGCCAAATGCACAACCTGGGCACCTGTGGAAAGCCTCCATGAGAAAACTAAAGACTTTCCATCTTCCCCCTCTCAATCCTCACTGGCTGGTTAACTGGGCTATTGATTCAAAGCTAAAAGACAGGCAAAGCTAGGAGGACAATTTTGGGGTGTTCTTCTGAATTCCACAGCTAAAAGCACACAGGAACATCTCCTCCCCAGAAAGAGAAACTTTATGGAACTTTAAAGTGTTCTCTTTTGATCTTCCAATGCTTCAGTAAAACCAGTCCTGTAATGGAGAGGACCTGGCAGCACAGAGTGTACACACAGAAGACAATACAATTGCAGACAACAAAGGGAGAGTGGTAATGTCAGGCTGGAAGGATCCAGTACAAAACCATTTTTATAAAGAATGTACTTGTGAAACAATTTTTTGTTTCACTAGCGCTTTACTTTCAGACATAGAACAAACCTCAGATACAGGCTGGCAAAACTCAGAGGCTGTCTAAAAGGATTAAAGATTTTGCTTCCCAGGGAAGCAAAAGATCACAATGGAAACAGAGAAGTCTTAGGCTTCTAAAACTGTAAATATAAAGACAGAGAGGGAAAAAAATTGGTTTTAGCTGTGCAACTGTATCTTTGCACCTTTGTAATTTTGCCAGATTAAGATAAATATGTAGTGTTTGTTGATCTCCTATTGTTCTGCAAATAAAAAAAAAGGTAGCAATTTGCTTCTTAAGTTGTTATCATTTGTGATTATTAGGGGAATTATTATTTGCTTTGAAAAAAAATAAGAAATTAGTCAGAAGTCTAGCTGCTAAAATTAATTCAGTGTTTAGCAGTGTTCCTAGCTGCTAAAATTAATTCAGCTTGACCTACAGAACAAAGACTAAGTTATACTGCTTTGTATATTGCAATGCCTCTGTGTCACCCTGATAGCCAACTTAAAAAACAGAGCTGAACAACGAATTTTACACAGAACAATGTTCTTCAAAAGATCACGTATCTACTGCTTCCACATTGGGTTTTATTTTGCATTACACAAATATAAAAAGTAGACACTCCTGCTGTGCTCTTACAGTCACAGCATAATTGAAAGAGTCCTCTGGGACCTGACTTTTCCCGCAAACAGTCATATTGCACAAGGTTAACTCAATAATATGAAGCTAACAACAATTCTGCAAATCTCCTTCTAAAACATCATTACTTCATAGAAACATCATCACACCATTGTTATTTAATTACGTCCTACCTATGCCTCTACCATGTTCAGTGTACACACTGCCTTACCCTCTTCTCTTGAATCTTTTGGTGAATGAACAATAATCACGTGAACAACATATCTTCTCTAGCACCATAAAATTTACTGATTTAACAGGAGGTCATTACAGTAAAAAAGTCCTTACTGGGTGGGAAAAACTTTCAGATGACCCCAGTCTGCTTTGATTTTTGCATTGGCAAGAATGGCTCCTGCAGGCTGGCTTGCCTGGAAGGTGGTCAGCTCACCCCAGTTTGTGCCTGGAAAAGCATTGGTGTGTCCTCTGAGGACAAGAGGTTGGGCTCTCACTATGTCCTTCCCAAGGTGCCCACTGCTTAGCTTAGCATACAAGTAGGCTGATGACCCTCATGCTGGTTTTGGAAATTGATTTGCCATGGCCTAGACTAAAAATTAGAGTAAGTTTTGCCTGTCTGGGGAGTAAACACTTGGTAACATAAATAGCAACCAAGTTTGGTCTGGCAATCAATATTTTTCTCTGAAGACAAATGAATGTGGCCCCGGCAGTGGTACCAATTCACTGGCTCTGTGCTGGACTGGACTTGAACTGGGAGCTTATGGAGGCAGGGCAAGGGGGGAATGTCTTCAGCAGCAGCATCTCAAACAGGTATGAACAAGTCAGCTGCTTCTCTCAAACTATTTTTACATTTTTTTTTCTGCAGCTGTGTGAATTTTTTAGCCCTCAGGCTTAAATAGTTTTGTGTTGCTGTAAGTATAAGACTTGTATCCTTGCAGCACATTTGGGGAGGAAAGACTTGTGTCATCATTCAAGTGTGCTCTAGAAAACAGCTGAAGGTCTTTTGAGCTTCATGCTTAAGACAGTGCCAAATTATCAAACACATCATATCCAATAATACAATTAACATTTTTCCTGTATCATAAAGCACGGTTCTGTTCTGTTACTTGTCTATATGGTATAGTGGGAGTATTTAATTTTATTTATAGCATCTTAGAAATCTCCTATAAGGTTATTTTTTTGTCCTCTGTCAGGCAAGCAACAATTATTAAATAAGTAACTTGACAGGAACATATAGTTATGGAATTAAGTCATTTCCATTTTGCTTTAATTCAATTAACATGATAATTGAACATCAACTGATTGTCACTCAGACAGCAAAGGCCCATTCTGATTCAGTGGCATATTTGTGTCCTTACACACTATTTTATTTTCTATATTGTCCCAGTTGTGGCAAAAAATGAATGTTGGCAGAAAAAGACATTATTTTGTATATGCAAGGTGGGCCAGTTTAATTTATTCTTTTCCTCTTCAGCATGTTATAGAAACCCCAAAACACCAAGACTGCATACATTTATCTATAAAAGGAACTTGCTGGCATTATTTTCTGACTGTGCTACACAAATGCAAATGCAGACAGCATAATACACAGGTGCTCATTTAGTTGCACTTCCAAGGTAGCTTCAAGTTCCCTTACACTGTACAGCAAAGCATGTAAAAAGGAGCAAGCACAAAACCATCCTTTGTGCATATATTTATATTATATATAAATATAAATGTAAGTAGAAATAGAAATACAAATAAATAGAAATAAAAATATATTAATTATGTTATGTTATGTTATGTTTATATTATATTATATTATATTATATTATATTATATTATATTATATTATATTATATTATTATACTATAATGTCTTAAGCCAGGATTTTGTTCTGGCCATTTTCTCACAATGAACTGACTTCCAACTTGCTTGTGGAGGATTATCAACACGTCACAACACAGTAAGCAGTGGGATTACTACCCTGTCACTTGTGGCTTGCACCCTTATTGCCTGAGTGGAACAGATCTCCCTTCCTCCAGTCATCACAAGAGCCCAAACAGGCACTCCAATGTCTGCAACCACATCCTCAGTTTTTGCTATCAGATGATAATGGAAAATTATTGCTTGGGACTACAGTCCCCTTTCAGACTAGAGATGATACTAGACTGGGAGACAGTGAACTAAAGTGACTCATAATTTTAGAAGAAAAAGAGACCTTCAGAATTTGTGTTTTATGGAAGTCTGCAAAAGCTCTGTGTCTCCTAGATGACAAAGCAAATTACAAAGAACCATGCTATTCCCTGGCTTTGCCTAAATAGATGGTATGAGGATGACAAAGAAAGGGAAATTTTCTGTTTATCTTGTGGATATCTCCTTAAAGTTGGGACTTGCAAGCAAGTCATATTTGTCTTTTTAAAATGATGTAAAAGTGCCCACATTTGTTTTGGTGGAAGTGTTCCAGAAACCCCACAAAACAGTATATGCAAAAATAGTAAATCAAAAAGCAACATGAATGATTCTGTATTCTTGGTCTCTGCAGTGTTATATCCCATGGGAGTGTCATTTTCACGGACTACAGTTACAGGAATGTCATCTGATAAAATACAGTAGGCTCCAATCCAGAATTAAATTCCACATTCAGATTGTCATTCCTGGCCCTAAATATGTCAGCTCATAGAGAAAGCTTGTATTTTTTTCCAAGTGGGAGACATATCTCTAGTTTTAATCTCTTGATTTTGCAGCAAAGGCACCTAGAGCTGCACACACTCATCTAAAATATGGACAAAGATATTCCCACAGCAGTCAGAAAAAAAAATCCTCAGAATTGCTTAATGGACATTGAAATATATTACCATTTGATTTTCAATCTAAGTACATACAGTAACAAAGAGGCCCAGGGCAAGCTATATGGCTCAGTAGTCTCTTTGACTGTAGAGCATGAAAAAGACACTGATGACATATTAGAGGCTTAAGGGGAAAGAATTCTGTCTTTCTGGCACGTGGGGGAAAGATCACAGGCCAAATTCAGCTCTAGCACAAACAATGAGGCTCCTGGAGAACACTGGAAATTGCAGCCATTTGTGCCAGGCCTAAATTTGACCTTAGAGTTTTGATGCTTTCAGCTTCCATGGGCAGGACTGCACACTTTATCAGAAGCATGTTGGATGAAAGTTGAGTACAAAACAAGTGACATTAAACACATGATTTATCTAGTGATTATCTCCACCTGCTGGTACTCTTTTTTTTTTAAAAAAAAAGGATGTAAGCCTGAATGAAGGTATAATAATTGGGCCTAAATCCAGTTTTGTATGCAAGCGACATAAAAATTATGTTTCTGTTGAAGTCAAATGTATGGCTAAAAGCTGGGGACGAAGAATAAGTTGAAAATTAAGGCTATTATTTATGCACATTGATACAACAGTATTTGATACCCAGGGTCCTTTTGGCCCAGCTGCTTCCAAGTACAATAAGAAAGTGGAGTTAAAGTCAACATTTCATAATTCAGGAGCCTTGTGTAATATTTCTTTAGGAGCCAAGTTTATTGTGTGCTGCAAATGGATATTAGAAATCCACCCCAAGCAAGGGTGTCTGATGTTCCCTGTGACTTCACAGAGAGCCTGATACTTGTCTCCTCTGAAGTCAGTGGAAGTTAAGGGCTTCAAAGATTGGCCATGTAGAAGCCAGGGCTATAGAAAAACCTGAAGATATAAATTTACTTATATGTAAATAGACATGAGCTGTAGCTGCACATAGTATATGCCTATTATTGGCCCATTTGTGTTCCAGCTCATTAATGCAGATTGCTTTCAGAGGAAGATTAATCCAGGTACTTTCAGAGGAAGGGAGAAGAAGAATACACCAGCATGAGGATCAGTTGTTTTGAAATCTCAATGCCCCAGTCTAGACCTTCAAAGGGTAGAGATGCAATTTCAAGACAGAAATTTGTAAAGAAAAACAGTGCATCTCCCAAACACTCCTAAGATGCAACACTGGTGAAAACACATAGGTGCAAGTAGCTGGGAGGAGAGATGTAAAGTTGCTGTCTGTTGTGCCTATTCCAGAATCCATTTTGCTTATAATTCACTTTGGCAGTGTGCACACACAGATGTGCCTTCTCTTCCTATTCTCATTTACAAAAATAAAACAAAGCTAAACCTTGTGTGGTTGTTTATCTACTAAACTGGAGGTACATTCTCATCCTCTTACAATTGTGTTAGTTATTCCTTGGAGATTGCTTCATTAGCATGGAGCAAGGAAGGGTTTTTAAAGGGAGAATAAGAGATAGATAAACAAACGTCTGTGTGAGTACACCAGCACGTATAAGGGAAGAAATTGAAAATTTGTTTTAAAAATGCTATTGACTACTTTGACCTCATGGTCATCTGAACATCTCCTGAAGCTGTTTCACCAGCCAGGCCCCTGAACTATCTGACGCCCTGACACCGGGCACCCCACATGCATGGCAATGCAATGGGGACACGACAGCTCTTCCAGCCATGGGGCAGATGATCTCACTTCTCATGTCAAGGAATGGGATGCCATCGCACCCTGGGAGGGAGGATCTAGGTTGGGCATTCCCAAAGAACAGGCAGAGTCAAGACCTCTTGAAACACTGATCTGACTTGTGGTGTCTCACATCATGAGAGAAGCTATGGAGATATGAGGTTTTGGCCAGCATTGCTTGTAAATCCCCTCCTGATCTACCTGGTTCATCCCAGCAGTGGATAATGTGCTGCTATGTCTAAAACATCCCTGTGGTCAAAAGAAAGACTTATAAAACATGCTTTGTTATTTTTCATGCCCAAATCAGTCTGGGTTCTTTTAGAGACAAAATAGAAACCTCTGAAACCTTGGGGGTTATAGTGAAAATGGTAACAGCATTACAAACATTGACACTAATGCACAGGGATTTAGTTTTACATAAGTATTGGTAACATACAATCCAAGTTCCACCAGATATTAAAGAATAAACTGCAGCTTTTATCTAGTGGGTCTTTGAGCACCAATGAGGAGTAAATGATTTGATTTTGTGAGCTCGGAGGATTTGTCAGCTGCCTCATATGTATAATTCTGGCTCTTCATATTCCTGCTGCTTCTAATTTAGCAGGACAGGCTCATAATTGAAGCAAATTAACTATTTACACTTGCCACTTCTACCAGGGGAAGAGGACACATCAGCGGGAAAGAATGAGTGGGAAATTAAATTCTTCCCACTTGTGTCAGATCTGCCCTTATATAAACACATTAACAGTAATTTCATGAGGCGTCAACCATAGGAATAAATACTGAGGGATAAAATAATGAGGTGTTGCTATTGAGCTGAACTGTTGCAGCTAATATTACTGTCTATGAATTATGCAGCCTGAAAGAAAGCATCTGTCACAGCACTCAAACAGTCACTTCACCTGCTTCTTCTGATTGCTAAGTTTTGGGTGCCTGAGGTGAATCTCTCCTTCTCCCAGCTGTAGGACCAGTGCACAGTTGAAGCAAACACACAGGAACATACACAGACACAAGTATGCACACTGAGCTGTTCATAGGAGGCCAAATTAATTCCTACTAGAATTCCAGTTAAGTCACAGAAGTAACACCAGAGATTAATTTTGTTGAATGTTGAATAGACATTCAATTCCATTTTTAGAATAACAGAACATTTATTAAGGTCTTTGGCTGAAGTTTTAAAGTTACACTAATGTAAACAAGAACATTTTGTTTGTAATTTGCCACATCTATTACAGCTTTACTAGGACTCCAATTAGAAACTTAAGGTTCATTTAGTACATCCACATCTGGTACTGATTTAAAATTACTTTCCTTTTTCATCTAAGGACAGAAAATGACCTAAATAGCCTTTTTACCCAGTTTAAAGCAGTGTTCTGTCTGAAAGCCAGTGACTCAACCATTTAGCATGCTGATCCCTCTTTCCTGGGGGCTGTTTATCTCCCCTTTGCAGTAAAAAAGTGTGCAAAGGGCAAAGATGTACATAGATAAGCTATAGAAATGGGATGCACAGAAGTATAGTACTAAAGAGAAAACACTGTTTGTGATCATAAGAGAGGAACTGGAAAAGTCTCTGAAAAAAAAAATCCCAGTGCTATGCCTACAGCATTGAGGAGAAGATAAGAATGTATCTCAACACAGCTGTTTGTGATCATAAGAGAAGAACTGGAAAAGTCTCTGAAAAAAAAATATCCCGGTGCTATGCCTACAGCATTGAGGAGAAGATAAGAATGTATCTCAACACACTACTGCTACAGCTGCCTACTGTTCACATATTTATTAATATGAACAATTTTAGAAAGCATCTACAGTGAAAAATGAAGGAAAATGTACAGTGCCTGCTTCTGATCATGTATAATTATTGTACTCTATCCAGAATTTGAGAAGTCCATGACAAAGTCCACCATGACCACTAAACTCCTTTTAACTTCTAGATTCTGCGTAGATAGAGCTGGACAAACAGCATACAGGCACACACCAGCATTGTTGCAAATGGGCTTTTTACACACAGAAATGAATGGGAACATATGATTTAAAAATTCAAATATCTTCATATGTAAAATGAGAGGGAAGTACACTGGTATCTCCTTTAGTGTAATGAATTGCATTATTCTCATGGTAAGAGTATCAGAGTGCAATCCATTTTAAGCATAACCCTCCCCTAACTTCAGTAAGACCCCCACCATCAGCTAGTTCATAATCCCATTTCCTTTTTTGTCATTCAAATCCTATTTTCTCAAAAACACTTTCCTAGTTCTTCACAGTTTGAAAAACATATGTGGTTATTGCACAAAGCTTTTCAATATGCCAGGTTATCAAAATTTTGTTGCAAAGTCTTGGACATACATATATTGCCCGTAGGTCATTATTGTACTGAGTTTCTATACTTTTATTTATTCTGTGGTCAATCTTCAGGAATAAACAAGAAGAATTCTATGCATTTCAGAAAAAAATGGCTCAGATCACAGCAACAAAGAAGATTTCATTTTAGCATGAAAATATGAGGCTATTCTTCTTTCTCAATAGCCGCATTATGTTCTACTTTCTGATTCATTTATATTTACTATGTAAATAGGAAAAGGAGTTTCAATTCAGGAAACATAATTTGGAAATATATTTCTATTTAAATTCCAGAATAAGCATTAGCTTCCAAAACATAAGCCAGAAGCTTTATGATAATTGAATCCTTTTCAGCAAGTATAATTCATCAATAAAGTTGTCCTCTAATGATGTTATTGTTTCTTTATTTAACTATTTTTGGATTTCTGAAGCTTCTTCAATGCCAAATACCAATTGCTACATTAATCACTTGTATTTTTAGAGTCAAATTTTCCTACCAGATACATAGATTTCATAACAGTTACTAATGCTCTGGATCTGAAAAATTAGGCCTTTAAAATACAGATTATCTAGTCAGTTAAGATGCCTTGTAATCATTACTTTGTACTATTAGATCCCTAATGGAAAAAAAAATTAGTTTAAATTTATTGTAGAAAATAAGATTGCCAATTTTATTTTTTTTACATGGGGACTATCTTTTATTATTTTTGTACAGGGCTAGATTAGAACAGGCTTGGGCCTAGAATTTTAAAAATGTACTTAATAGATGATAACGAATGGGCAAAATGAGTCAAAAAGCAACGAAGAGATGCTAATCCAACTCTTTAAATAATTGGCTTAAGAAACATAGTTGCAGCCATTTTTACCTGCATGTGTCATATGGATTCCACAATGCATCATTCATCTGTGTTTCAACTTAAATTAACAACAGAGACAAGGAAAATAAATTTTGTTCTGTTCTTACAGCATACAACTTATTCAAATTTTGCTCTCAGCCATGAATAGGAAATTGAAGTTAAGCTGGAAATTTAGGGTTTCATGAACTTTTCTTCCACATTTCTATGGAGGAGATTTAATACTTTGGTGGTAGTACTCACATGATGAGCTTGAAGGAAATGTGCATTTTACAGTCTTTGGCCTTTGCTGGACATATTAAAAAAGGGAAAAGAAAGACACAACACACCACAAGAAAATAATGCTAATGTGCCAGTCAAAGTGACTTTTCTGTTCCTTGTGTTCAGAAAGTTATCTCTTTTCCAGCTAAACTTTCCAAACACTGGCCTTATTCATTGGTGAATACTAGATAACAACAGGTTTCGTTGTTGTTTTTTAAAAATTTATTTTCTCAATGAATGCCAAATCTCGATTCTTTTCACACTGGTATATTTAGCAAGGATCTAGATGTACCTACACCACCCAGTTATTAGCAAAGTAACCCTTTCTTTTTCCTTTTACAAGACCAAATAGCTTTACATACCAATAAATCATTAAGAAGTTTTCATTAATTCTTAGTTTTTAAGTGTAATTTTGTAATAACAGTGTATGAATGAAGGAGATTCAGTTCATTCCCAGTACTTTTCCACTCTGTGCTAACATCAACCCTAGTCCAGGTCTCCTGTAGCCAAGATAACTCTCACCCAGCACATCCTTTCCTTCCATATCTGTTGCCTTCTTAAAGTTCCCATTCCTTTATCAATCCAATCCATTCTGTTGGCAGTAAAAATGCAACCAATAACAACAGAAGAGCTATGGCATGCCACAGTGAGGATCCATGGTATTTGCCAGCTGTCACCACTTCAGTGTGATGAGCTTCCAGAGTTGCCTGCTTTTACACAGCTTTGACTGGCTTGGAATTATTTCTGCAACGTTTCAGGTCCAGCTCTGCTGGTCCCATTGCAGAACCAAGGCCTTCCATGCAAGACAGAAGTAACCTTGGGACGTGATTTCCACAGCCCACATACATGCTAGAGGATGCCCTTTGCCCGCATCCACCCTAGGTCTCTTTGGGTCAACACATCACTAACTTCTTTCATAAAAGGTGGTTTGGGAGCAAATGTGAACCCAGCTTCACTCCTGGCATCATGGGATCATGGGGAAGGGAAACATCTACAAGTGACAGCTCAAATATATGCCATCTCCCACTGCACAGATCTAAGCTTTGGCAGCAAGGTCCCCTTACACGGCAGTTTCATGTAAAGGGCAATGACATTGCAAAATCCTAGCCCCACAGATTTCAGCATTAAACATTCCTAAATATAATCTTAAAACTTGTGCCACATCCCAAAACAAGGTAAACTCTTTTAGTGGTTTCATACAGATAAAATAAAACTGTACTCTCCTTATCTCAGTCTCTTTAAATCATATTCCTGAGATGGCATATATTCAAGTTTCATCCTGGCTAACAAAAGAAGCTGCCTACAGTGCTCAGATGACCCTGATAACACTTTCCTGAAACAAAGCCCCTAAGCTGCAGCACATATTGTACCTGTTTTTGTTCTTCTCCTAAGCCGTCCCACATTGAAGCTACAATTTTAGAGACTTCACCAAAAGTAGCATTGGGGTTTTGGCCCTTGATGGCTGCTTGAGTGTCTCGAAAGAATAATGCATAGGCAGACACAGGCTTCTGTGGCTCATTTGGGTCCTTCTTCTTCTTCTTTTTGGGAGTTTTGGGTTTCTTTCCTATATCTGAAGCAGGTCTCTTCTCGCCACCGTTGACCTGTAACATAAAATTAGAAAAGTACTATTAAAAAAAGCCAGTTTAATTCACTTGGACCACTGTACAGCCTCTATGATGCAAAAACATTGGATTTTGCATGCAGAAATGGAATTTTTGTTGTTATGTTTGATAATTTAAATGTTGACACAATCTGCATGAGTTGCATATATAAAATTCACTGTAAGTATTTTGGATAATGCTATTTTTTCCCTTAAACACTTTATATTTCTCTTTCATATAATTGCAATAATGTCTGTCTGGTCATCTTTTGACCTTTTCTAAGTTTCATTGCTAGTGGCTATAACAAGAAAATAATGAGAAAATTCAAATGAAATTAGTTTCTCTATAGCCCGAGTATCAGTTCAACAACATGAACCATCTGCAGACAGCAGGAGCACTCTCATTTCTACATTTGCTTATTCTTGTCCTTCCATAGAATGACCCCAGACTACTGTTCAGATCAATTTCTTCTGCAGCTGGTGGTACATCTTCCAGGGACTTTGAAGAAAATCTAGCTGTGAACCATGCAATTCAAGTTACAGACATTCCCCTAACACATTTTCTAAATAAAGTCTGAAGAAACAAACTTTTATCAGTATAGACAGTTTAGAGCCCTTTAAAGGATCAGTTTTTACCTATCTGGATTTGGCTGAGTAGTTTTTATATCTGCTCACATAAAAGCAAATGGTTTGAGGAAAGGAGTGAAAGAGGAATGGTGTATGGAGGAAAGCTCATGTGCCTTATTTATTCAGCACCTGAAAAAAACCCTGCACATGAGCATTTGGGCAAATGCCAAAGCACCCTATTTTCTTAGTGAAGCTGGTGAAGGGTCTGGAGCTCAAGCCTTTTGAGGAGCAGCTGAGGAAACAGGTTGTTTAGCCTGGAGAAAGAAAGGAAGGCTCAGCAGAGACCTTATCACTACAACTGATACAACTGCTTGAAAGAAGGTTGTACCAAGGTGAGGGTTGGTCTCTTGACCCAAATTACAATCCATAGAATGAGAAGAAATGGCCTCAAGTTGCCCCTGGGGAATTTTAGATTGGATATTAGGAAAAAATTCCTCACCAAAAAGATTGTCAAGCATTGGAATGGCTGCCCAGGGAAGTGGTGGAGTCACTCTCCCTGGAGGCATTTAAAAGATGTCTAGATGTGGGCTCATGGGCACATGGTTTAGTGGTGAGCTTGGAAGCGGGAGGTTAACAATTCAACTCCATGATCTTAAAGGTCTTTTCCAACCTAAATTATTCCAAGATTCTATGACTTAGAAGCACATAAAGGGACAATAACCTGATTCTTCAACACATTGGAGCTCCATGGCAAAGTAGCTTTTCTTGATATGATCACTTAATTTACTGTAACTGTAGAAATGGTGTGTGATCTTACAAGTGGGTTCAAAGGCTTTTTTCTTTTGTCGGCATGACCAAAGCACTGTGCATCATAAGCATTTTTAAGAGAAGAGAAGATCAAGAGCATAAATGGTATGCTCTAGGCTAAGGATCTACTAGGCATGACTTCTTTCACTTCCTTCTATTATTATTTTTTAATAATGCGTATCAAGTGGCACAGGAGGATACAGGTGTTCAAATCATTGGAACTGCATGAGGAAAATGGCTGGAAATCCTCATTTTGAGAAAAATAACTTTTAAATTTTCCTATATGCCTTGATATGTGGTGTCCAATAGAACCCAAGTGACTACAGTAAAAAATCTGAATCTCTGTGGATTACTAAAAACAACGACACAGTGATGACCAGAAATTGAAAATGAAGTTGCTTGTTTTTTGAGCATTATGTTACAATAGCTGCAACTTTAATACAAAATTAATAGACATGCAGCCTATTGTCAACATTTGGAAAATATGGAAAAGCAAAATTGTCCCATCTTTTATTAAATTATTCAGATTTTTGTCTCTTGCAATAGCAATTCTACAGGATACACAAAACTAGCAGTTAAAGTATAATTAATTAGACCTCTAATTTGAGAAAATTAGTCTAAACTTTTCAGAAGACCAGTGCAACTGAAACATCACGAGCAAGTAGACTTTGAAATAATTAGTTCTATAGTTAAAATTTTACCCGTGTGATTCACTAACATTTTTCTCCTTTCAGTTTATTGTGATTTAAAAGTTCTCTGTATGTTAGGATACCACATCACTTCAATCACACTTAAACTAGGAGATATACTAGAGAAACTTGTGTAAGTGCCTTCTGGTAAGCTGTTCTGTGAACAGCTCTAAAAACTTATTCTCCAACCTTAATGATCAAGAGACTTCAAAAACCCACTGTTAAAAACAGAGTACTCACAGGGGAAATTCTGTTTGTCTTATATGAAAATAACAAAATAAAAAGAATACCAGAATTCCAGTACTAATAACCTTGCAAATGGCTGAGATGATGGTCTACCTTATGCTCCCATCAGTCTATCAGCTTCATAGACTCCACTTCTAACCACCAAGGCAGAGACAGATGGAAAATAAAATAAAAACCATATATATTCTGCTAGGCATAGACTTGTGCCTCAAAATCCCTGGAGGTGTAGTTAGCTCATGGTAATCCACCTCCTGTCATGGCTTATTGCTTAATTATGGTGATGTATTTAACTTATTTATCATAAGAAAGCAATAATATTTCACTTTAAAAAAGTGTCCATTAACCATGTTGCACACCTAATAGATCACAAGAATATCTAGTGTAGGATTTAAAACTATCAAGTAAGGCACATCGTTGATATCTAAATGTCCCTTGAGAACCTGGAAAATGTCTATAAGCATATTTAAAATAAACTGCAATAGTACCAAAGCCTTTAATGGAGCTAGGAGAGCTGTTTTATGCACACTATCTTGCAGTAATCGCTGTAGTTTAAAATAGATTTTAATCAAGCACCATCTGCATAATAGGCTGAACAGACAACACAGAATTCCACTTATAACTCCTATCATATAAAGTAAATATTGCAAAACCTCTGCCACATAAGGAGAATATGCTGCAGCAGTTCTTTAGTAATTGTATTTCTGTTATTTAATTCTTGCTACTTGCAGTCCTCTTGCTATCTTTCCTCTAAAATGCATTATTTGAATTTCTCTCATAAGTGATATGCAAATTAACATGGAAGAAGACCCTGTTACCCATCTATGAAGAAATACTTATTTACAAAGCAGTAATGCTTCCAGCAGCTCACAATTATGCTTGGCAATAACAAAGTACAAGTTTAATGATTCAACAGTGTGAATTATGGCAAGAATTACACAAATTTAATATTCCAAAGTTGAGGTGGTCAGAATAAGGCTAAGTGGCCACTTTGATTAGAATGTTTTTGTAGTTACTTGCAACTACTAATTTTTAAGTCCTCCCTTTTTTCTGCTTCTAACGATAGGCCCACATATGAGATTTGTAAGTATTAAGGAGCCTTAGTGATGTGCACCCTTCGCAGAGACAATACCCTTAGTCTGAGTTTCCATTGCACAGTTCCATGGTCTTACAGCTCCCTGAATGTATATCCAGCCTTACAACTATGCTACAGTTGTCACTGATCTCATGGTCAAGCAACCTCAGCTGTCCTGCTTTTAGAGCCATAACATGAAAGGAAACTGAGCCCTCTATAATGCAGCTCCTTTCCCTTCCAAGGGAATATAGGACAGTTGAAGTCTGAACAGCCTATATGAAATAGTTTTTATGAGAATGAGTATTGCCAAACAACATTTAGCAGCTGCTGCCATTAGTTCTGTGTATGTTGGATAAGGCTTACAACAATTTGAATATTTATCGTGTAATGAACATCCACGAAGCTCCGTACATGAACAATTACATCAGTTTATAAAGCTTAATACTGGAATTTGGAATATAAGTATTCAATATATATATAGTCTATATATATATATATTGAATTGAAATGGTCATTTCCTTCATTCACGGAAATCAGTGGTTCATAGGGCAATAATTATACTTTTAGTCCAAATGTGTACACAAAGTATGTATTTTTTACACCTTCCATCATGCTCTTTCTATAAATTCATATAAATATTAACAGGATATTGAGATCTCTGTATTTTTTTTTTTTTTTAGATAGAAGTAGGTATAGTTTTTAGGGACCTCTCTACCAAATATGCTATGAAAAGACCAGTGGCTTCTCTTTCACACATTTCAGTTGGTATAAACTAGAGAGAGGTCATTTGATATTGAGGTGATTTTCCATTTGGAAATGTACTTTGTCTTTTTCATCAATGTGGGTACACAGTCAAACATCTTGTACCACTGGATAAATAGAGAGAATGTCACTATTTCTATTAATGACAAGATGAGTTCAGGGGGAGTTGTTTTACATACTTTGTGTACACATTTGGACTGCATTTTTTTTATGCAGTGCTCATGGCAGAAACATCTCTGACTGCACAAAGTGAACTCCAACAGCGACCCCATGACTGCAGCATGTGCATTCCTACCAAGGACTGGCTAATGAGCTCTGGCCCTGATCTATTAAATAATACCACACATCTGCATGATAGTTTATAAATCAAAGAGAAAAATCCAAATTTCACATTCAGTTAAAAGACAGATGTTCTCACAAGAGACAGAACAGTCGGTCTATCTGTTCCTGTACCCATCCAGTGCCTTCTTTCACTTGGAAGAGGATTTCTGGAGCGAGAACTTTCACAGGCCCCTCCAAAGCAACTCTGATAAAATGTAATACTGTTGTATCTGGGGAGAAAGATCTCCACAGCAAACTGGTTTATTCTGAGTATTCTTATCCACTCATTGGCAGCTTCCAGGAAGAGCAACGTGACAAAAAGATACACAGTGGAGAGCTTTAAATCTTGAAGTACAAGACACAACTCCTCAGGCTAATTATTCAACCCCTCTTGTCTTTTACAGAGGAAACTACGGAACCATTCCATGGGATCAGGTGTGCCAGCCCACAGCCTGTCTCCATTGGTGGCCAGCCTCAGGTGTTTTCATGAGGCCCTAAGAAATCCCACAGAAGACATTTATAGCATTATCTGCTCCCCATGAAGCTTGCTGTTTAAACCATACTCAAGGGAGAAGACTTTAAGCCTCTGTCAATATTAACAAAATGTAATATCCTTTTAAACTTAACTTTTAGCAGTGAAATTATAAATATAATTTTAAGGCAATGTATCTACTTTAACATAGTGGATTTAATTTTGTGTCATGCATTGTGCCATTTGTCATCTTTTTCTGCTTAGACTAAGCATGAAAGAATTTTAAAGAAAGCAACATCCTTATTAAAAGTTGAATGCTATATAAACTGGTTTTCACAAAGAAAATACCAATTTTACTTAGTCTGCAGTGCTTTGTATTTCTCTATTAAAAACATTAGCTTCAGATAACTAATACTTGCTTTAAATCACAGCCCTACACTTCTGTTAGTGCTAGCACAAAGTGCTACAGTGAAAAGGTACTTGAAATATACAGATTAAATAACTGAAGTACTTGATAGAAGTAGAAAGGAAATCCAAATTATTTGAATGGATATTTTCTCCAGAAGTTTAGAGCATCTTGCACACTCTCAGAAATGTAAAATATTAGCAATGCAAGAGGAGTAGCAAATAAATTATTCTGAAAAAGTAAAGGCTGCCTGGAATTATTTTTACATAGCTGTAGTCTAAAGTCTCCTTCAGTAAGGAAGTGCTCATTTAAAATGTATGAATTATTCAGTAGTTTTTAAAACCTAAAGTTTGTGAAATCAGGGGAATGTCCTGAAATAAAACTTTTGAATCAGAATTTATTCAAAATGTAGTAAAACATATGTCTCCAATTACATTATTATTTTATAGCTCGAGGCATGAAAAACAATATAATGTTAAAACAAATCAGACTCACATTTCTTGACTGGATTATACCTCCTCAGTGACTCACAATACGTTTTCTTCTCGTTCCCTGCAAGTCTGCAACTTTTCCCCACCAGGTGTCTGTGGTACACACTGCACTGCATGTGGCACAAACTGCACTGCAGGAGTGCTCTAACAGGATTGCCTTTTTCCAGTAACCACAAAACAGAGCAAAGGAGGTCCCCAGTTTCTACATACTATATTCCTGGTTTAAGGGATGACTTAGTACAAAGTCCCAATCTTCCCATGTCTCAGGTTTTCTATCTGCAAAATTAAGATAATAGACTTGTGTATTTCTGGGAAATTTTCAGGATTTTGGGAGATTTGGGAGATTTTTGTATGCAAAACCTGCTATATAGATTGACATTTATCCTTTAAAGAAATTTATTATGTAAATTTCTCTTATCACTTCATTCCTGCACTGACACAAAAATGAAGCTTAAACATGTCATGATGAAGTGTTAGCACCTCTCAAAAGTATGAACGCATACAGGGTCTTCCAGATTTTCAAGGTAAGGTTTTTAAAGTTCATAGGATCTTTCTGTTCTGGTTGCTATGATGTTCTGTTTACTCATCCTGTGACCAAGTAGCAAAGACTAGCATATTGCACAGACTGTTCATACTTTTTATAGCAGTAACTTGATCTTTAACTGGGAACAAACATCCCTGCTATGCAAGCAAGAAAACTCAACCCTTATATTAAAGTCCTAAAGGAATGACTATCCTTTCAGTGTTCAACAGTATTCCAGTTTGCTCCCACAAAGAGGAATGATGCAATTTACTCAAGCTGCCTGAAGAATTGTCTGGAATTGTAAGTTCTGTATTCATAACCCTTTATTCACTTCAGTGAACCACCAATCATGTATAAAGTATCACCTTAATAACTGTGGCCATATCATTCATTTAGCAGGTCCTAAAAATATCCACCATTTACATAGTAATCCTAGCATCTAAGCCTACCTTAGAGCTATCTTCTCCTTCATCTTCATGGACTGAACTGGATGGTGAAGGAGTTGCAGATTTGCTTCCAGGTGGAGAGGGCGAGTTGTGAGGAACACTGTTTCCACCCATATTCAAACCAAGCTGTGCACTGAGCTGGGACTGGTTAATAGTAGTCAGCTGCCCATGCTGCATCATTCCTGGCTGCCTAATATCTGCAGGTTGAACCCTTGGCCTCATGGTTGCCATCTGAGGATGGGAACTATACTGGGCTCCTTCTGTATTCCGTATATCTTGCATCTACAAGAGGAAAAAAACTGTATTAAGCATATCACTAATAAAGTGTTCTGTTCCTTTAGACCTCGGTTGGCCTGATTGGCTATGTAAGGCTTAAAGGAAATGGCAAGTACTTAAATAAACATGTAAATACTGAAAATAAACATAGTAAGGATATGATTGACATTTGCAAAACACTGACTGTTATAAAGAATTCAGGCTCTAGCCTCAGCCCTTGGAAATAGCAAAAAAAACAATGTGAGCTCGGGTTTTTTCATGGGGGAACAAAAGGGCACTGCTTGCTGTAACTATGTGTAGAGTATTTCTGAAATGCTAACAAACAGGGACAGCTTTGCCATCTGAAGTTCAGACCTAGACCAGAACAATAACATCTTCAAAATTCAAGATAACTTCCAGATCCTGCTTTTTTAACTTAGGATTTTGGTGGTTTTGAGTTGAGATTTGAGACCTGCAGGGAATTTTCAGAGTCTGAGTATCTAGTATTAGGTCCAAATCTATTTTACCTGGTGCTGCCCAAGGAGAAACTGGACTTTTCAGGATTCAGACCATTGACAAGAAGGATGCATTGATAGACTGATTAAATGATTTCTGAGTCGATTTACTGCTAAGACATATATGAATGGAAAGCTCAGAAATCGCAGGATTGACAAATGAATCCATTGTGCTATGTGGGTCACAGCTTCTTAGCATTAACGAGACATACTATTTGAATGCAAGCAACAGATTCAGCCTCTGCAAGGATAAGAAGTAAAAGCACTGGAGGATGAAGCTCCTTTCTTGTCCAGAGGTCAAATGCACCATACACACAGACCTCAGCAGATTGCCTGTAACCTCTTTTCAGCATACTCATACAGAAACATGACAAATAGCAAAGAATATCAGAGAGAAGCTCACATTTAAACTAAGATGTTCTGTGGGTGATTTAAAATGGAAGTATCAATTCAGAGCTGAAAAGAAATAGATATGGTTGTCTATCTGTGCATCAGACAAACATGTGTGTAAGTATAAAGTAGAATCTGACAGAAGCTACCATTGTGTAAGTTCCATTATGATAAGGACATGTGTTAGTGGCTCAATATATTAACATAGTCACATTTATTCTACTGACAATCTTTGTTAGACATGTCATCTGAATTATCTAAAGATTACTCAGATTTCATTTTTTTAAAAATCTTTTTATAGCTCATGACTTCTATAACCTATGTCTTGCTCATATACACACTCCCACATATCACGGCAATCTGTAAGATACCTTTCAACCAGTAACACATAGGAAAAAGTAACAATAAACCCATAACTGCATATTTTCTCTTATTATTGACAGTGTAAAAATGTATCAATTTTTGGGAGTTATTTTATTTTATGAGCTTGGGGATTGATTTTCATAAAGGTGACTGGTAGGCAGTAAATCAAGCCAATAATACCATTACTTATGGCATACTTACCACTTTTCATGTACTTTTGTCTCTGAAAGAGAATTGGCTTCTGACAATGTGACATCACAATTACACCTGTATTTATGTTATTTTAGAAATTAATAGCTTTTGGTAAAAAAGAGTTATCGATACAAACTTGTTTTCCAAGTTCATTTAATGACTAAAGCACCGAAGGTGATGAGCACAGAGAGCACAGTGGATGAAATCAATTGAAGGCTGAAATTTGAATCCTGGTAGACGTTTATATTTTTAAATTACTACTGATTTCTTGGTCCCTTCCCTCCAGTATCAGCTCCCTCCTTGCCAAGCATATTAGCCTTGAAAGCTATTATCATTATCTCTGCCTCCAGCAGACAATCTGTATCATGACAGTTGTGCCCATGAAGCTGTAACTGCTGCTCAGACACTTTGCTCTGGATCCAGCTGTTGAGCTGGGCAGCAGCTGGGGAAAGTGGAGCAGCACTGGGGGGTCTCCAGGTCCTCTTGGCCAGCATGGGGCAAAGAGTAATGGGAAGGGAACTCACACAGTCCCTCACGTGCTGGGCACAGAGAGGCAAAACCTTCCCCAAAGCCTTCCCTTCACCCTGTCTGCCACACTCAGTGTGGGTGTGTGGCCTCCCCAGGCACTCTTCACCCTGCAGGGGCTGAGCCCTTGGGTTTTCATGAGGCAGCATCTCATGGTGTAGAATAAACCCTTTCAGGAAAGGCTGGAAAGGCTTGACTGCTTTTTAGGAAGGGTAGGCATCCTAATGATTTTATGAACTCTAGAAATGCAACAACCACTATATGAAACTCCTATCTATCTCTAAAAGCAGAGCAAGGGCTACCATTTTCATTACTTTCCCTCAAATAAAATATGATACAATTGTTTTAACTGATGCACAGGAAGCTCTACCTGAATATGTGGAAGAACTTATTTATTGTGTGAGTGAATGGGTGACTGTTCACTGGAATAGATTGCCCAGAGAGGTTGTGGAGTCTACCTCACTGGAGATACTCAAGAACCATCTGGATGCAATCCTGTGCCATGTACTCTGGGATGAGTACTTATCAGGAAGCCTGGACCAGATGACCCAGTGTGGTCCCTTCCAACCTGACCTGTGATTCTCTGATTCTGCTATTATTCAAAAAGGTCTGTCCTTTAAGAGCTTCAAATATCAGATAGATAATACAGAACATTCTGTATTTGTCTTCTTTAAACAACATATATTTTTAAACAGTCTGCAATACAATTTTAACTCCAGTACTGAACATAGGCTGTGTTTTCAGATAATATAACAACTGAACAGTACTGAATGTATCTCCATACAAAATACATGTGTATATATATTTGCAAGAGAACACTTCACCAGGGAAATTCGGAGGACTGCAAATGAAGTGGTGGAGTAAAAAAACTCCAGTATTTTCTTTTCACATTAATTCAGCTTCTCTCCTGAATCTTTAAATCAGATGAATACCAGGCCACCTTCAGAAAACCAGATGTAAGCAGCAAATAAGCTTGTTTAACAGTACATTTTCTCTTTCAGATGCTAAGCCAGAAACTCCCACCTAAGGGATCTGCCTGCAGAGAACAAGCCAGTCTAAGTCCATCTCACAGTGCTGTGGCACTCAGGATCCACAGATGTAATTCACATCTGCTGGTGAGGCTTCTGGCTCACCTCTTTACCATGCACTGCAGAGCCTGCTTTCTCCCATCCTGTCTCTACCTGGTGAAAAAGTGGGATTGTCTAAGAAAACGGAAACTTCTCATTCCTTCAGTAAGAATGGGCAACTAATCACATAAATGTAAAACGTTGTGACATCACACTGTGGAAAACATGAACTTTCGTGTTCCTAAAGGATCAAGAAAACCAAGAATTGTCCCATCTCCTCTGTAAGTTCAAGAACATACTCAGCCACGAAAACTAGACACTTGGGTCACTGCTGTGGCATAATGGTGTGTCCCTATCACTGATGCTGTGACAACCTCATCTCTGCAGACTAGTAACACTAATCAGACACACACTCTGTCAAAATGTATGACCAATTTCTTCTAAATTACTTCAAAATCTGAAACCTCATATTCCTTGCTCCTCCAGATGGAGTTTTACAAAGCGCACTGCTGTGTGGCTGTGCTGGAGCCATATTCAGTATGCAGAGGCAATACTGTGAACACATTCCTGCCGAATGCAAAGCTGAACCGAAATCCTGACAGATGGCAGAATGCCAAATAGAAGAACAAAGTTAGAGAGTTTTGAGTGTTACAGAGGATAAGGAGAGTCTTAAACTGATGTCTTCAATGGTCTCTGTGATGAGGTAATAATGATAATATCTGGCGCTTTAATATCATTCTCCATCTGTCAGTTCCAGGATGTTTCACAACTTGAGTTATATTCAGTTTTAGAACATGCCTGGTTTTATTTTGGTTTTACTAATGGGGAAGCTATGATACATTTCTTTTCAGGGTTATTTTTTTTTCCTGTTTGCATTTTGCTTATAAGCAGAAATTGAGCGTTTAGCCAAATAATTGTTTGTTTGCAACTTAAAAGACAGTACAAGTCCCTAAATTCAAGGTGTATACCAAAGCTCCTTATTGACACATGGGTAGTGCAAAACCAGAACAGGGCTGTCTGGTTGAAGATGAGCTCCTAATGCCCTGCTCAAAGCTCCTGAGGTACTAAGAATAAGTCTAAAGAGCTTTAAACATCAGACTATTGTTCATCCCTTCAGCTTACAGTAAAAACAAAGCAAAGCATACAGTGATATCATCCCTGTAATGAAACATCTCATGGCAGGACAATGTGAGTACAGTATCCTCATCACAGAATCACAGAAAATAGTGCTAGAAGGGACCTCAAAAGGTTATTTAGTCCAACATTATCTCACAGCAGGTTTAGCTATACCTAAATCATTTCTGACATATGTTTGTCTAACCTCTTCATAACCTCCCTAGGCAATTCTTGTGCTTAACTATCCTTATAGTGGAAAGGGCTTTTTTCCATAATGTCTCACCTAAATCTCCTGTGTTGTAATTTAAACCTACTAGTTTTTGCTTTGCTCCCAGTGGACATGAGGAATGTTTTTCTCCTTTACAGAAAAGTAGTGCACACTAGAAGGCTATTATGAATTTCCTTTCAGGTTTTTCTTTTTTACACTAAACAACTAAACCTGAAGATTGAAAGACTTTGTTTGTATGTTGTGTTTTTTACACCTCTTATCATTCTTTCAGCTATCTTCTGGACTATATCCAATAACCTTGATATTTCTTGAAAGATTGTGCTCTGAAGTCCACAAAATACAGATATTTTCATCTGACACAGCATTCAGATAGAATCCTTCATCTCTCACAGAAGGTAGCACATAGCAATAAAAAACTCCAAAATGAATTATCAGCCTTTTGATACAAGCTGGTTAACACATGCAAGATGCAGAAAGAGTCAAATTGCAGGACTCTTAACTAATGTCCCAGAATGTAGCTTTAGGAAGCAAATAATTTTCTTCTGAGAAGCATCAGACAGGCAGTTTCAAAGGGAATGTGCTGTTAGCAAAATAATCCACATTATTTTTCTAGTATAATTAATAACCATGAGGCAACATATCTCTGAAAAGCTTCAGAAGTCTCAAATGCCCCTCCCTATTTAGATTCATTTATAATAAATGTTATCACTAAATGAAAGAGGAAAGACAGGTTGCCTTAACAGATCAAAGTAAATACAACAGGTCTATGTACATGCAAGAAACACTAGGGATAATTCACTAGAGATGAAAACATTAAAACATAAGGAAAAATACACAGGGCTTACTCACTGAAGCAAGTAAAGTTCACATATCTCACTACTCTGAGAAAATTAATATCAAAGAATGACAGACATTATTACTGTTACCCTCGTCAGTTCTTGAGATGATTTTTGCATAGTGTTCTACAAGTTGAATGCTCTTGTGAATATTTTTGATGGACACTGCAGGAGGGGCTGACAGTCCTTTGCTTCTTGTCTGAGTGGTCAAGGCAAGTTAGAGAGTAACAATTTTTTGGACTATATGAAGCTATGGTTCAATCAATTAATTAAAAAAAATAGGAGAAAACCCCAGGGGATCTTGTTATCTGTGAAGATACCCACAGTGTCTTTCTTTCTTCACTGGCATGACTCACCTGAGTCATCAGATGCCTTGGACGTTCTTTGGTAGGCAGAGGGGGTCTCTGTTAATAGTAGTATTCTCATTTATATTCCCAGGAAACTTGTGCCACTACCTGCGCTGTATTAAATCTGAATGTTTCTCTATTCCCAAATAACACTACATTAAATGCAGTATTAGCCCTGGTTGTGCCAACCCCCTGAAAAGCTGTGAAATTTGCTTAGAAATGTTACTGCTTTTATTTCAGGCATTTTAATTATCTTCTACCATAAGCCAATGCACATCTGCAAGATGTTTTTCAGTGACACAGAGATACTCATTAAAAAAGAGAGGAAAAAAGTAATTTCTACATAATCACTTGATTCTGTAAGTGAAGGCTTCAAAAGAGAAGAAAAGACAACATTAAAGTTGCCATCCAAGTTTGTGACAACAGGCATACTGAGAACGGATTGTGTTTGGAAAATGATACAATTTAGGATCAACACAATTGATAAACCAAATAAACCGAATTTTTTATTTTTTAAATTTTTTTTAGTTGCTACAAAATACAAGCAATAGTCATCATACAAAAGATGAACAGGCTCCCTAGGCAAGTAGTCACAGCACCAAGCCTGACAGAGTTCAAAAAGTGTTTGGGCAATGCTCTCAGGTGCATGGTGTGACTCTTGGGGATGTTTCATGCAGGACAAGGACTTGGACTAAATGATCCTTGTGGGTCCCTTTCAACACAGGATATTCTATAGTTCTGTACAACCATACATTCAAACTTGAAAGAGTGTCTAAAACCACAGAAATGTCCATTTTAGACACCTTTTCTTCAGTTCATACAGGTGATCAAGCAGTGGTACCTCGTGGCTGTTCAATGCACGTTGATGGTCAGGATCTTAGATTAGTGGCAAGGGAATCAAAAGCAAATCATGCAACAAATCTGTTGTTTTCCACTGTGGTAATGCTCTTTCATGAGAGAGCTTAAAACTTGAGATAACTTGAATTTCTGTATTTATACATGGCAAGGGAATCAAAAGCAAGTCATGCAGTTTTATCTGTTGTTTTCCACTGTGGTAATGGCTCTTTCATGAGAGAGCTTAAAACTTGAGATAACTTGAATTTCTGTATTTATACACCAGAGAAAAAAAAGTGACCCAAATATTTGGAGGTCTGAAACCTGACAGGAAGTTTGAGTTTACTGATTAAAGTGACTAAAACTGGTACTTGGTATGTATGTCCTGTCATGAACAAAGAGTGATCAAACCCAAAGAGTCACAATTTATGAGGTCTTTGTTTCCATTAAGTCAATGGAGAAGTCATATTTCCAACCAAGTCTTGTTTTAGCATACCTATAAGTGAACAAGTGCTAAAGAAAGATTTTTCAGGTCTTTTTTTCCATTAAGTCAAAGGAGAAGTCATATTTCCAACCAAGTCTTAGTCTTGTTTTAGCATACCTATAAGTGAACAAGTGCTAAAGAAAGATTTTTTTATGAGAGTCAATGTTATTGTGAAATGACCACAAAGAACCATTCAAAACACACTAAAAGGAATAACTCAAAGTACTCCTAACAGAGGGAGGGGAGGTGTGTTTTCACAATCTCATTTTTATAATTCTCTTCTGTACAGCTAACTGTATAATGAAAGACTAAGTTTTAAAGTAAGTGGGTATTTGGGGAATATTCTAGTGCTATACACAGGAGTATTTTATATACTACACCCACTGCATTTTTAGCATTAATTGAAAGGATCATTCAAAATTTCTGTTGATTAGGAAAACAGTCTTAAAATTAAACAGCAGAAACCTCACATGTAAAGAGAAGCCTAAACAAAAAATAATAAAACCCTCCACTCCCATTAAATCTACTACACTAATCTTTTCAAAATCATTCTGTTAAAAATTAAACCACTTCAGGTTGTTTTATATAGTACTGGATCTGTAAGTGATCTTAAGCCCCTTTAAAGCTATTATAAACTCAAACTTTGACTGCAAAATTTTATAGTAAGATCACATAATGACAAAAATGCAGTCATATACAGTTTCTATATTTCTTGGTACACAGTTAATTTGGTGACTATTAACTTCTTTTCTACTTTATGTTTTAATATCCTTTGAGCCACATAGGGCCAAGGTCTCAAAACTAATCATAAAAAACTACCGACTGCTATTCACTCTAATATAATAACCCTTTATTTAAAACAACTTCCAATAAATTTCATTATAAGAAGTTATTAAAAGGGTTAAAAACCTATTAAATGTCAAAGAATTTGCCTGACTCAAACTTCTAATAAAGAAACAGAATAGGCTTTCTTTCTGAATTATTTAAATCTTTACTGACTGTGCACTGAACCATGAAATTAGAAAAGTGTTATTAGAAGTGTTCTCTGGTTTTTATAAAAGTTGTAGCATAGAATATATCAAACCACAGTCTTTAACTAGACTAGTTAAAGAAATAGGTTTTTAATCCTGAGTACATGGTTTTCACTGATATAAAGGGTCATAATTAAAAGTCTGGCCTGGAAAGTGAAGATAATAAAATTATTATTACAGGAGCATCCATGTTCATTTGGTATATTGTGGATGCATGTTTCCATTTTAATTTGGACAAATATCTTCAATTTTGTTTGATCTTGCAAAGTCCAGTAATTTGGACCCTCTCAGCAAACAATTAAGCTTTTAATAGTGACTCATTTTAAAGAATTAATGGTGAATAATTTGTGTTATCTTTTTCTCTTTTTTAAAGTGCCTAATGCTTAACAGCAGGTATAGGTTGACAGCAGACAAATGGAATCTAGGAAGTACAAGACAAATATTCAACCACACAACTCCTGATAACAGTATTATCACTAAAGCGGTTTTGTTGGTTTGTTTGTTTTTTGGTGGTTTTTATTTTTCAAATGACAAAAGAAAAATTTTCTATTTCAGCAGTTATTTGCATAAGGAAAACAATAATGCATTTTACATTTATCTCAGTGATGCTAAAGAACTCCTGAGTAAGCAGTATATTCACAGATTCACTCAAACACACCTGAATCAATAGTCTTTTGCCAAAAGAAATGAAGTCAGAAAGATGCCTGAAAGACATAGTATTGTCTCCCCTTCTTTGATACAATAAAAATAGAGGGATCCAGAGGACATGAAATGTTTAACTCTAGGAATACAGACTAGATCTTTGGAAATAATGTTAACAGTGTGCTTGGTGTAAGGCAGGAGAGAAAGGGGATGCAGGCAGCTACTGTTGCCTTTGCAATGCTTTGCTCCTGTGAATGATCAACAACAGAGACACCAGTGTGAGGCTGCTGTAACCTTCGTTGGCTTCGGTTCTATTGTGTCCCATTCTATTCTGTTCTGTTCTGGGGCTTTTTTCTATGGTGTTCAGCACAGCAGTGACAAACTCTTCCTGCAACGAGTTGGGCAGTGTGACTATTACCTGTCACATGTCGTTTGCTGTACCTGCTTTAACACACAAAGGTACCCTGACCACACCACCCAACCCTCCCTACCGCCAAGTAAAGGAATTTGTATTGGGTACATCTCAGGTAATGCATAGCAATGTATAGTGATGTCCATGTGGGAAGAGTGAAAAAATTCCTTCTGCTTAGAAAGTCACACTGAACCAGCTGTGACAGCTGAAAGGTTGGTACAATACTGGGGTGTTTTGTGCCTCCTATCTCTACAGGAAAACCCTAAACAATCTAAACTGACCATCTCAGTCACAAGATATGCCAATTCCTTCCTGAAGGAGAAGCACCTCAACCAGAACAAGGAACTTTTAAAATACTGTTGATGAGATTTAATCTAAGTGCTACTTCTCTGAAAAAGTTTTTGCAATGGAGGAGTGGCTGTCTTTTCAGTGTCATCCACCTCTTTAGGCATGGAACAGAAATACAGGGCAGATGGAACCTCAAATGAACCTCAGTTTTGAAATTGAGGGCAGAAGGAACCTCAAAGAAACCTCAATTTTGAAATTTCATTTTCAAAGAATGAAAATTTCTGTCACACAGAAAGCAGACAAAGGACTAAATTCAAAGTCTTCTATGTGCTCTAGTCCTCTCGTTACTCCCATCATTAAGTTTATGAGAATTTCTGCCATTCTGCACAAACATTTAATGGATCTTGTTTCCATTCCAATGGGATGAAGCTGGATTTTTGAACCTAAAGTCACACAGGCAGATCTAGTATGCCATTTTCTATATTCTTCCTCTTGGGCACTGTGATGGGGAGCATCTTGAAATTATTTCCTGGAGCCATAGGGTCCTGTCTGGGGTTGTGACTTACCAAAGGCATTGTGACTGCAACAGAACGTCCTACAGCATTAATCACTAAGCAAAGTCTGAACATGAGTAACTTTAGGCACGGCTGGCTAAAGGAAGAGTCAGGTCAGTGCCCTGAAGGCCCATTGATAAATTCCACCTCTGTCTAAGCAAACTGTTCTGCCAGCCATTTTAGTCCTGGGTAGGATCTGTGGTGCTGTCCTTGCTCTTGCATTCCCATATGCAGCAGTTGCATGAAACCAGAGGAACCTTCCTGTAACTCCCTGCCACCCTGGTACTAAGATGCACAGAATTATGAGTGTACATTATTTATCATTCACCTGAAATCCACAGTCATCCAGGTTTTGTTTGTGCATTTACTGAGTTTCTAGAGTAAGTTAATTTTCCTTGAGAAAGATATATTTCTGGCTGATAGCAACAGCTCTGAAAAACCACACAATATCCCACATGAATCTACTTTTCATTAAGAACAAAATCTTTAAAAAAAGTAATTTAGACTAATAAAAATGAGTTGAATGTTTTAAATTACATTAGTGAAAGAATCTTTTAACAAATATTTCTGCTGCTACATTGCAGTCCTGTAAATTCTCAGCATGAGTGATAGAACTAATGGAAGTTGAAACAAAAGGACTGCAAAATGTTTAACTCAGAAAAGATTGCTTTTCATACATATGATCTTGTTATCAAGTGATAAACTTACTGATATTTGTAATTGTATTGTTATAATTTCCTCTGCAATATAAACTTAATGCCATTGTCAAATATTGTGGGTTTTGCAAATGTTAAGCACATGTGTTACTGCTGGGCAAGACATTTTTTCTAAGCTATGAAAAATATGCTTGGCTCTCAGGGAAAAAGCAATTTAATGATATGCTAATAAGTCCATCATTCTTCTGTATTGTATTATTTACAATTTTGTCTCTAAAACCTATTTAACATCTCTAGTATAATTATCCATCTGCATCTTGCCAAGTCCAATATTATAATTCTGAAACAGGAAAAATCTCAATTATTTTATTTTCAACTATGTAGAAGATGAACAGATATCCAGCAGTCTCAAAAGCTGAAAATTATTAAATTTATTTTGCTTAATGTCCATTATATTGGCATGTGACTGAAGATAATTCAGGGAACCATATTTTTAATTAAGAATATATCTTTATTTTGCTGGTTTGATATTTCTAAATGTGGATATCTTACTTAATAAAGCCTCATCATCTTACCAAAACAAGTTTAGAGAAAACAGCAAAACCCATAACTTCTTGAAAAGAAATACTTTGGGCAATCACAACTTCTTATTTATTTTTAAACTCATTATTCAGTCTATTCTTTTTGATTATAAAGCTCTTATTTTCCCATTGTTCTTTAGAATAAAGCAGCAACCTTGGTTTGGCTGAGAAAACTCCCTTTTTTTCATTCATCTTACAAATTTGTACTTTCAACTGGTTGCTGAGCAGCCACCAACACCTGGGAAACCAATATTTGATGATTATGTATACGGTGATTTAACTCCATCCCTGAATGCCAAGGAAGCATAGTGGAGTGTTTTGTAAGAATGTATTGTGATATAATACTTGTTCTGCATATCCTAACACAGATAATAGAAAAAATCAAAGAAAATCACCTGATTTGTATGAAACCCACTACAATACAGAAAGGTTTCATAGTGAAAATAGGGAGGAATCAATTGCTGTCTGCAAGGGAGAAAATAGTGAATAAAGAAATTTACAGAACATGAGCTCAGGACATTAAAAAAAGCCATCCCAAAATACAAGAACTTTCAAGCCTTGGAAATGACATCTTCATGGTGAAAAAAGTGATGGATACAATGATAACATGACAGATTACCTAGATCCTCCAAAGTTGGTCTTTAGAAAGAATTCCTCAAGCTAGACAAGACTGTAATCACCGTGTGTTCAGGGTGGTGTTGTCCACAGAGATGACAACATTTCAAAGAAATGGCTGTGGTGTTTTCTCAGCCCCACAAGCTCATCAAAGTGTTGAAATGTTTTAGTCTGGATTAATAATTGTGTCATTTGATAGAAAATCTGAAGACCTCTAGGATGCATTTCATTTTTCCTTTTCTTGTTGGATGATGGTCTACAGTCATATTATACTTCTCACATCTGTTTAGACCATCTAACCTACTGTTATCTGTAATGAAACATGATAATAGTTGATAGCATTCATACAGCACAAAACAGAGCTTCTTACATTTCCCAGGCTTGTGAGCACACCATGCTTGCTCTGAAATCCCCAAATTCTTCTGCTGCCCATAAATCAGATTTGTTAACAGAGGCCTTGGTTCTAATTTTCAAAGTATTAACAGGTCCAATCCAGAATAGTGTAATTGGATAAAATGAACCCAAATATGAGATGGGATCTACGTGCCAAGCTTTTACATTGCCAGAAGGTAACCCTGGAAGCCTCTCTGACCAGGCAAGTACTCACATGCTATGGAAGAGAATAGTTAACAATTTGAAAGCTTAGAATTCACATAATCCTTAAATGACACAACAGAGGAACACCCCAAGTAACACAAAGGCATATCTGCAGTCTTTTCTCTTGCTCTCATGCCACTGGGTGCCTTCATATTAGGTGAGCTATTCACAACATTCAACCAGTGGTGTTAGTACAGCTCTTTTAAGTTTCATTAGTAACCTAGAATAGGGTCATCCTCTGCTAGTAGTCATGAGTTTTGTAACTACCTTATCTTCTCATGATTTTCTTGGCAAAGTAATGATTTTAGTCACTTCATGAAGAAATTTTAAAACGTAATTGTCGTGTGTGCAAAACTGCATCCATGACTGTTCACATAATTGCTGCAATTATGAATGCAATTCGGGTAAATATGCAAGCAGACTACTAGCTAAGTCTCTAACTGGTAATTTATGTGTGCCTTTACCCAATTTGCATGGGCAATTTTCTTAATTACCTTCCCAGGTTTAGTACATAGATCTCGGGACTAATGAATACTAATAACTAATAACTAACGGAGGAATGATGAAGGATGCATGAGCAACTAGTGGAATACATTAGAAGCATATGGGAAAAAAAAAACAAATGGAAAAAATTCAACTTCAGCATATACATTTGCCTTTTTGTACATTTTATTTTGAAAGAGGAGGATATGAGTAATGCAACTAGAGAGGTCAAGTTCCTTCAATTATCCTTTCTTCTCCTATTTTCAATATGCAACATACCCCTTCTGGTAGTCAAGAAGCCAAATGATTTTCAGACAGACAAGCTACATATGTACTGTAATTTACAGTAAGTGAAATTGTCATTTTAAGTGTCTAGCTCTTCATCTGAGAAAGGCAGATGTGCCCCCCATGAATGTAAGGCGAAAACAAGGTCCCAGTGGTGTTTACAGATAAAGCAATTGAATGAGTCTACAAGTGTCCTCCTTCTCTGAAGAATAAAGGAAATACACTGCATTCGACTTAGAGGCATTTCAACAAATTATTTATCTATTGCTACATTTAAAAAAATATTAATAATGAAAATCTTGGCTTTTTTGTTTTGTTTTTTAGGAAGACAAGCAAATAAAAGAAGATCATATCTAGATGCTTCTGTTAGCCTTGATCATTAACAATAAAAGAGTTATGGAGGTAATGCATTGGCATTGCATTTACATTCTAGAATTTTAAGGAGAGCTGTACCAAAATAAATATAAAATATGCATGTTAGAGAAAAGTATGGACCCTAAGGCGCCTTCCGTAACACTGTGTGAAAACTGCATCCCACTACGGAAACCTTAAAATCAAGCCCATGCATTGAATTACTCCTAATCATTCATAAAGCAAATTTTAAAGAATTTTAATTCCTATGTCCACAATATTTAGGAAAAAATATTGAAAACTTAAAAAAATTATATTTAAATGTAGACAATGTAGAGATTTATTTTGAAAATTCTGAACTGCTTTTACACAGTGCACATGAACGCTTTATGGTTGGAATTTATGGCTCCTGAAAAAATCACTTTTATTCTCAAAGTTGAGAAAACAACATCTGCCACAAGAAGTGTGGGTTTTTAAGAGAGATTGTTCAGATATGGTCATATGTAGAATACTTGCTCCCCTTGATAATTCCAATTAATCTTTTTAGCTTATTAAATTTTACTCCTGCCAGCACTGTAGAGCCAACAAAACCATAGGATAGTAAGTGGGGCTCTATTTTGCTAAGAAATGATAAACTGAGTTTTTAAATAATTTCTCTGCCTCGTAAATCAATCCCATTGCAGCACAAAAAAGAGATAAAGGCTGACATATACAAGAAAACAAACAAACAGTCAAATCCCTGTTCATAAACAAATAATGCCTCTGTCTCTTCAAAGTATTGCTAAAATAACTTAGTTTTTAAAGAATGGAAAAATGATAAGCATCGCTTTATATCATACTGCATCAGTGGTATTATATTATTCTGAAAAATAACTACACTTTGCAGTGTTGAACATAACAGATGCTAAATGTTATGTTTGAATGAAAAATGTTTTGCATGTAAGTAACAGCCACTGCTAGTTAGGAAGTACAACAAAAAGAAAAAAACCCCCAACATTATGAAAAGAAACAA
Organism: Passer montanus; assembly: GCF_014805655.1. Taxonomy (NCBI): domain Eukaryota; kingdom Metazoa; phylum Chordata; class Aves; order Passeriformes; family Passeridae; genus Passer; species Passer montanus. Next base: position 9,456,091 of record NW_024363160.1, on the reverse strand, counting down.
AGAAGTAGTGTCTTCATCTTTCTACACTGAGGCCTAACATCCTCTGTATCTGTTGCAGTCTGGAGTCTGACAAGCTGTCCTTGCATCCAAAATGCTTTCCTTAATTTTAGAAAAGATAGCAGATTTGTGACTGATTAATCTTGATATGTTTGCAAACAATGTTGGTAGATGGAACACACAAGAAGTCCTATTGAATGATATCAATGTGATGCTCAGATTTTTCAGCTTGAAATTAATTTTGTAATTTCAGGACGAGCAAAAATAAACATGCTCAAAGGTGTTAGAATTAATTGAGTAATTTTCATTTCCCCAGCTGAACTATAGGTGAGTAGTTGTGCTCACATACAAGCCATGCTTTTCAGCCTTATCTCATTTTCTAATTATTTTGCTTTAATGCTTTTTTCCCTCACACCTCATTCCGTGCTATTTACTAACATTGATATTATGGCAGCATTCTAAGACTGAAATTTTAGAATATGTAGGTTAAAATTCTGAATCATCGGAGCATCCCTTTATTGCAGAGTTATATGCAATTTCTACACTTACTCAGTGGTTGTCACTTGTGATAAACTTTAAATTCTGACTGGACCACTGTAGCTGGCAACTACTGAGAAAATCTTTACTGACTTAAAAGAAAATATTCAGTTTTACTGTCAACAATTTAACAAGAGACATCTTTCTGTTACTGCCTCTAGCAAATCCAGATGCTGTACTTAATATTGTAGAAAGTACAATAGGAAAGTCTCTCCTTCTCCTGGAAGAAACTTATAGAATTTGCCAAAAAAAAAAAAAAAATCAGGTAGCCCTGCATCTGAGAATGGTTCTTTAGAGTAGTCTGTGATGTTTTTTATCAGGGACAGAAAAAAACCAATATTTTTTTCTTTCTTTTGACACTGATGGGATATAAACCAGGGTTATAGTTTCTTATATATTTAGAAATACCAATCTTAATGAGTTATTTGCACACTATCTTGTGGACATCTTGTTTTCCTAAACATATTGGTGAAATGCAAAGCACTCTCCCACACACAGAAATAAATGAATTTTTTTTAAAGAAGCAGAACAAGTACTGTAAATCTACATTCTCTGAATTCAGTTCTTGTAACAATAAAGTTACAGTGTTTTCTCATGGGAGAAATAAATATGTTTCAGCACTTAATGTAATTAAATTAGGGAGATCATCAATACAAAAGAGTATTTTAAAAAAGTCATGTATGGAATAATATATACTGATAGGAAGATGAGAGATGATTTAACTATATCCCCTTCTAAATGGAAGAAAAAATGTTTAATAAAATGTTTAATAACTAAATTAAGCCTTGACTTTAACAAAGAATTCAGAAAGTATGATCTAGGTGCAAATTTTAAAGAGACAATTTTGTACAGTTAAGCTCCCACTTAAACTAGGAATAACAGTAAAATACAGTAGGTGGAATTAGAACGCAGCTTTCATTTTCTGTGATAACTCCTGGAAACCATTTAATTTATGTAGCAGATGTTCACTGAAATGAGTGCCATGCTACTTAGTCTTCTAAAAACTGCTGAATGAAGCAGCTATTCCTAATTGCTATCCCACTGTTACCTAATTTGTTCCTCCCAAACTGCAGTGTGCAGGCTGACCTGAACAATCTATCCATGTGTCCTGCTCAGAGGTGTGGATACATGACACATGGCTTTGGGATATTTTCCAGTGTAGCTCTGAGATGGCAGGTCTGGCTAGTTAACTTGTGAGCATTTGCAAAGCTTGATCTCATCTGACATGCTTAAGAAGAAAAGCCTCACTAAACTGCATATGAATCAAGGAGCTAAGCTATACTTTGGCTCCCAAGGCCTCAAAAAGTCAGGATCAGAAATGTATGAACTGCTATGTTACAACATATCAGGATGATCCCCCAACATAACTCACATTTAAATGTACACATGGATTTCACTGTTGTATATAGTTTTGCTTAGCTTTAATAATAGTCTAAAATATTCTGAAAAATGAACCCTTGTGATTTGGACTCCAAGCTGCTGCCACTGGTGGCCATCTCCAGAATTCTGTTTAAAAGCAGCACTATTCTCACCATCTTTTCTAAAGATTACTTTTTTTTGTTTGTTTGTTGTTTGTTTTTTGTTTCTGGTTTGTTTGGTTTTTTTTCCCCAAAGCTGATGTTCCTGCCTCTTTGGAAGACTGTGTTTCACATACATTTCACACATTACGGCACACATGAGATTCTAGAAGTGAAACTATCATCTGATTACCACTGAGCTTTGTAGTGAAAGTGAACAACTCCAGGTCATGGTGCACATGATGGTGGAAGAGCAAGATTCTTCCCACATTTCCAGAGGTACCATGTCTGCCTCTGGCACTGTCATGCCTGAAGCAAGGAGGGAGGTGATCACTCCTGGGAGTGCAATATATACCTCCCTTGAGATGTCTGAAGAAACATTTATGCTGGATTACCAGACCTCAGCAGATGTGGTAGCACACATGCTGGAGGTTATTCTTGCCTCTTTTCTTCCTGTCACTTTGTGAATCCATAGTGTTATAATTTAGCATTCCATGTGCAGTTTCAAACAAATTCCTTTCAGATGGATACATTCACAAAACTGAAAATGAAACCAAATCCAGAAACAAAACCCAGGTTTCTACCTCAGTGTACAAAAACTCACCATTATGGTCTTGCCTATCCATTTCTTATTCAAAAGCTATATAAGCAAAAAGATGAATTTGAACAGCTCCTAAGTTGATAACATTTCCCTAGCTTTTAACTTGTCAACAACAAATGTACTTTGGCAACAAAAAATTATATTTTTTGCTTCCAAAGCAGGAGATACTGAACAAAATAATAATTTTAAGACAATGTAATGTGTATGAAGACCACATTTTGTCTACTGAATTTTGAAATTTAATTTATTTCTCTAGATCATTACATGAGAGGTTAGATATAATTTTCCACTTATTCATACAAAATAACATCATCAAAGACATTTACAAAATCTATTAATGCTTTCAGTTTGCAATGAACATTTGGAAATGGTAATTATAGAACTGTGATAACTAACTTAAAGTTCAAGAAGACATGATTGGCACAATAAATAATTGGTTAGCTCCTACTTAATCTACATTAATGTAAACAATAAATCTTCTCTTAAATAAAGATTGTGTGAATCTTCATTTATCTTTTATGACAAGAGAGCAAAGGTTGTAGCTTAATGAATGGAAAGAAGCAACAAGGTCAGATTTAAAAGCCTCAAAGGTCAAATTTCTGACATCTCTGAACACTGAAAAAAACCTCTAACATGATAATTACTATTTTGGGCAAGCCACTGAGGTCTATTTTGTATTTCAAAAAGAAAGGCAAAAAGCACTATACTTCAGAAACTTGAGAACCAGCACTTGGTACATACAGTCTGTAACATTTAACTTCCCTGTATTACAGACTCCTTCCACGACAGGAATAAAATACAGGATACAGCAATGAGAATTTCATTTGAGACAACACATGTCTCTTAAGTAGCCAGTGCATATCCATACCTGGAAAGTGTTTAGAGAAAAAAATGCAACAAGCAGTCTCTCCTAGAACTGTGACATTGCTTAACTTTGAATATAAAATATTTCCAGGGATTCCTATTTCTGAACCACCCCAGCTTTGGTGAAATTACAAGTAGTTCTGAATCTGTGCAGACAAGGGGAACATAGGCACCGATAAAAGCACCAGAAAACCACATAATTTTATTTTACATATGCATTGATTCTTGCCCAAATGGAAGACCTCTGTCATCTAACAGGGTTATCCATAGATTCAAAGAGTTGATCAGGGTCATTAATAACAATAGTAAACTGATCATCATTCCAATAGGACTTGACAATGGCTTTTTTTCACAGTGGATACTAATGTATTGATGCCTCTGAAGTTCATTACAGCAGTAATAAATCATTAGCCTCCAGAAAATGATTTATAAGTTGGTTAAAATGCATTAGAATGGACTGTCAAGCTACTCCACTGAGATTATGAGGTTGGTACTGAAGATTTTTTTCAGGTTCTCTAACAAAAATGGTGATGACTCAAAGTAATCATATCACAAAGACAAAAATAAAACAAATCACTGTAATGATTTACTTTAATAGCATGTTTCAATCTTCATAACAGGGTGAGTGAATTTTACTTTGAACTGCTAGATACATCCCTTTTATTCACTGCTGGCAGCAAACTCTTAACCTACAAAGCTCCAGTACTTACCCCCATGATTATATTTGTGTTTACTTTAACCAAAAGAAAGGTACTGTGTGTGTAACTATGGTTACTCTGCACGGGTGCCTGTGTAATAACAGTTTATTATAATGTATAAGTAGCTTGTCAGGCATGCAGCTCTGAGCCATAAGATTAGCAATGATAATATCACAGGAAGTATATGGGCCACAACTTGATACTCACAATGTTTAGGTTATGCAAATCTTTTACTATATCACATACACTACTTCTAGTTGCTTCTTAAGTAGCTTAACTACAGCTCAGACCTATCAATATGCAACTCCAATTTTTTTTACTTTCACACATGCTTTTTAATTAATATGTATTGAACACTGAACAATTTATGCAGCAAACTCCATATTAAGTCCAACATTCAGTCTCACAGGTTCCTCTGCAATATTACTGCAGCCATGCTAAAGGCTCCCTGCATTAAACATAGTCCATGACCAGTCCCCTCCTTGGCTACCACCCACTGCCTCATTCACAGGTGCTGTGCAGACCTGGCACCTCGTGCTCTTTCTCATTGCTGCCTGCTGTGAGCATTGCATGGCCACACAGCGTGGGAGTTGTGTGGGAAGACCCACTACCACACAGGACCAGGCAGGATCACAGCCCCGTCATTTGGAGAGGCAAAGGCATTGCTCTCTTTCCCTCTGGGACCATGCCCAGGATGACAAAGATGGGTTGGGAGAGACACAAGTGGTCATCCTTTGACCCAGGTGCTGGTGAGTAAAGACAGCACTTGGACAGACACAAATGCCATAATGGCTCTGAGTTTCCATGAAAACCTATTTCCACTTAATTTTCTTCTTCTTGCACTGTATTGTGCCTAAGTGTCAGAAATAAGCCCCAAGTGATTTGTCTTTACCCATGTGAACAGTCCTCACTTCAGCAAGTGGCTCTTACACAAGGAGCCCTTCCAGAATAAATACATTAAAGGCTTGCCTGTAATGCCAAGAATCAAATAAAATAACGTCTTCTGGAAATACATGATAAGAATTATTACCAACCCTACAGAAGACAACACAATAACATGTTATCCTCTCTCTGTAATTCAATTATAAGGGTGCATTGCATAAGGGCCATGAAACATTTAGGACCAGATATTCAAAAGGCCAAGTCTGTATGTTTACAAGCTCAATTTTGTGTTTGCATTCGGAAGTGGGAGGAGTTGTGCTTCTATCTAACTAATCTGGCTCTCTTAAGGTATCATTAGTGGTAGAAGTACTTTGGAAATAAGAATGCCTACAAAGAAAAGAACAAGGTGATCTGAATAGCTTTGAATAGTATAGTTAACAGCACTAATGTTATAAGATAATTTCTCTTCCTGTATTTACAGTGGAATCTCTACAGGCCAATTCTCCTTTCTCCAATTTGTAAGAAATCCCCTACAGGAGGATGACAGGTTCCTCTGAATGCAGAAAGAGAGGGGTGGGCATGTAGTCAAACTTACAGAAGGCTGGGGGATTTTTTAATTGCAAATTAAAACTGCCATTTAGCACAAAATGGAGCTCTCAGACCAGCCAACAGGGATGGGTAGAATTAAAACATCCACTGACAATTTCATCCCAAGTAAGCACTCGGCGAGAACCAGAAAATATAACCTTAAAATATGATCATTTTACTCTTAGTTAACATTTCACTGGTGTATTTTAAAAAGCTTTTCCTCCACAGAGGCAAATGGTAAAATAAGGATGCCAAAAGTATAAATGAACACTTGCACATACTAACAAAGAAATCACCAACTAAGTAATCAGCATAGAAGTCTTAAAAAGTAATGAAAATATCCTTAAAAACTTCTAAAATTGAGAGTATCTCTATTAGAAATGCCAGTAGAAAATGTTTAGCTGGTTCTAGTTGGATTCAGTTGATGTGTATATTTTGGAACAAACCCCAAGTCTTTTACATGGTTATGAAATTACATCTCACAAAGACTCCTTGAAATATCCCAAGTCAAGGCGGTACTTTAATACTCGATAAGCATAACTTGGCATAGAACAGAACAACTACTAGTGGCCAACACAAGCTTAATAGCACATAATGAGAATTTTCACCCATTCAAGACATGGCACATAACTTGCTGGCCAGGTTTCCTTTAGAATGATTAAAGTAGTGCAAATCACACCAGCCTCTATCTGGCAGGAACACTAGCCAAAATTTGCCTAAGTCTATGCTGCTGCTACATCCAGATACAATTCTACCAAAACAAACTTTCCTCTTGGCACTCTGCTTATGTCCAGTCTTTGCAAATGAGTCTGTGGCTGTTCTCAATTCTTGCTACTGGACTGCTCCTCTAGCCAGGAGTGGATGGCTTAGTGAGCTTATAAAAACATACAGGGACTGAAGAACGGGTACTGGTCTCACCATGTGAATTATAAAATCTTCACAAAAGCATCTTTATTCATGCCAGAAAAAATCCCAGTGGCAAAAGAGACAACAATCTGGCTCTCTGCACAAATGCCTTCCAAAAAACCAAGACAATAAATAAATGATTCTCATGTCAATGTAAAAGTTTTGCTATGGACTGAAAAGTCTTCAGTTAAACTAAAAGGAAGCAAAGACATTAAATGCCTTTCCATCCTCATCCATGTAAAACTGTGTTATCATGGTTTTAATAAAGCTAAGTCAAAGGAGGACAATATCCAAGGTATGCTACTTATTGCAGTTTTTTTGGGGTCCAGTGAAATGCTGCCATCAGGACAAAAAAAATCTAAAATTATGGACTCTAGAACTAACGAAATGCAAATTATTTCCTGAGTGTATGGTTTACTTCCTCCAGCAAACAAATGTTTGAAGAGCTAAGTGAAGAGACAACACAAGACATCATCTTCTGGCATCAGGAATGAGTCTGAGCATTACAGGACAGATTTTAGACAGCCCTCCAGTGGCTCAGTGCCCCCCTGCAGGCCACCACCATACTTCTCCTTCATGAAGCAGTTTGAAGGATCTCCACATTTCCCAGGCATTTTTTAACCCTTACATGTGCTCCTAGGTGCTTTTTTAAACTAACATGTGCTCCTTACTGCTGCCACCATACACCTGTATCCCCACTTTTTGAACCATGCCAATAAACCAGGAGGATTTTGTTTATGCTGTCCTAAGCCAGCACACCTCTTGAGGAGGATTCTCTGGATACCACATTCATCCTAACGAGGGATGGCCCATGAGCAGAAGTGTACAGGCACACAACATTGCACAGATACACAGACACAGCATAAATTCTTACTTGCTTTTATAGCCCATTCTCTCTACAGGGGAAAATTTTGGCCCTTTATACTCTGTCTATCTAATACAGACACTTACCACCATCTCCTCCAAGTGGAATGTGCACCTGCAATTGTTGGGTGATAAAAGACATTTATCTCAATCTGCTCTGGAAAAACTGACAATGAATGAAGATGAGAAATCCTCGATTAAGACTGGGAAGCAGAGACTGACACAAATTTATGAGTTTTTTTATAATATCTGTATTGTTTGGTGGTGTGGGTTTTTCCTGTACTCAGATACAATACATGTAATCCTTCAACTCAAATTCTGCATTGAGGAAGAATACAGAAGCAGAATAGCTTCGGCTTTCTCTAACAAAACAAACACGTATAAGATTAAAAAAATGCATTAACTTCACAATGAGAAAGGTAAAGAAGATAATTTATTTGTACAGGGGATCCATAATACAGGATTTTTAAGTACAAAAGACTTTTTACATACAACATTTTGAATCCCCCCACTTTATTTTACGGCACCCTCCAAACACTATGTGCTGGTAATGCAGATAAACATCTTTTCCCCCATTTCAGACAGAGAAACAGAGGTACAGACAGAAATTTCTCAAGCAAAAGTAAAAACCAAGATAAGAGCACTTCTATGCATAACAAAGGTTTAACTCTAAGTCCGTCAGAAGCATTGCAAGCCTTTCCAAATATTTTTATGGGATTTGAATCATGACCCAGAAGACAGATAAGTAGCCTTCTGTGTCAGTTATTAAGTCCTCAATCTGATCTCTTCTTCCTTCATTCACTTTAACCTTTCTGTATTTTGGACTGTGATCCTGTCAGAAGAACTATGTGGATTGCAGAGAATGATGCCTCAGATTTTAGCTTTAATATTTTTCACATTCTGTACTGCTTTAGTGTGTAGTTTTGAGCTTCATATCAGGGGATAACAGGCTCTCTTCACAGAGTAGGTACACAAAACAATTCCTTATCTAGTTGGGGACCAAGGACAACCGATCCAAATCTCAGGCCCAAGAGCATAATCAAAGGTGGAATGAAGAGAGAAAAGCAAGAAGGTTGGGACTTCATAACCTAAAGTTTAATAACCTAAATTGGACAATTAATTCCATTATGCTAATAGACCAGAACTTACAAAAATCGTCATTCATTTTGTGACCATTTTGGGTTCATCTTGGGTGTAGCCCTGGCTGGACTCTTGTACTGCCCAAGGTGTATCCACTGAGGCCTTTTAATAAATACTTACTTTATTTTTTAGCTCCATCTAGCCTCTGTTCTAGGTCAGCCTTCACAAGGCATCAAGAAATGCAATGGAAGCATGAGACCTTCTCTGAAGGATCCTTCAGCAGCTCACCAGAGACATCATGTCTCCATTCTGTACTTAGTGCAGTAGACAGTAAAGCTAAAGATGGAGATAAACACCTGTTCTGAAAAGATCTTAACATGATTTTTCAGCTAAAGGTAGCTTTCCAATTGCATATGCTTGGAAACCTGAAGGCTTAGGGCTGGGAAATCAGGCATGAAAGACCTCATTCCTTCTTTCATATTAACACTTCATTATTTTTTTCCATCTTTAACTGTAACTGACAGATTTTTACTTGATCTTCTATACTAACACCCAAAGAATCTTCTCTCCTTTCAGATATGTACACACATTATCGTTGACTGTAATGTCTGTATAAAGGCAGAATTTAAATCAATCATTAAACTTGTAAATTCATATTTGACTGTGATACTCTCCTACTCTGCATGTATATGAATAAGTACTGATGAACACTATGATTTACATTTTCTAATAGCTAGATGTCCATCGAACTACCCAAAATGTCACATTTAACCATTAGGGCATCTAAGAAACATGCAGAAAAATTGCTCCTGTGTGCACACAACATATACAGACGGATTCTAAGCTGAAAAATGAAAATACAGTACAATTGTAAAAGGAAATTAAATATCTCCCTAGGTAAATAGACATTATGCCACGCACAACTACTTTCCGTGTTTTGGAATAGCTGCTTTTCAAAACCTGACATGTGCACTTCCTTTGCCTTCCCCTCCTGCCCCACCCCACGTTGCTGCTGGCCATTATGTCAGTTTTTGACGCATACTCTGAACCAAGCTTGAGATTTTGTTTCACTGTATGTCTCCTTCTGAGGGCTAAACAGGCTAGTCTTTTTAGCCAATACTTTAAAGGACTTGGCATAAACCTAAATAGAAACTGTAGAGATGACAGGAGAAAGTTGTCTTTGACTAAAAACGGAGGCAATAAGACCTGAATCAGCATATATGTTTTCAAGAATTACACTGAATAGAAATTTCTAAGGATTCTTCATTTACTCGTGAGAACAGTAAGAATGTATTAACTGCCTCTCTGGTCATTGCCCAGAATTTGCCAATGTTTTCTGGTTGGTAACGCAGCAAGGCAGCATTTCTTGGCATGTCTGTGCAAAGTGAGAAGAATATCACAAGGTGGTTTTCTTGGCTATGATGCTCCCAACAGACTGCAGCATGTGTCAACAGAAAAACCAGAGTGACATGCCTTCCACTTTAAGCGACAGATACATTACATGCCAGAAAACAGCAAAAATATCCCTTTTAATGTAGCCACTAAAAAGATATCTAAAATTTGATCTATGAAACAGTTCTACCAAATAAACCATGTTCACTCATGATGTGTTTGACTGTATTTAGATTACTCATTATATAAAGATCATTATCCTTGATATAAAACTGTCACATATTAAAAAAGACCCTATACGAAGATAAAGGTTCCCCAGAGAGCATCTCAAATTCACACCATATTCCAGAGCTCTGTATCTCATATTTGGGGCTTTTGAGTTAACCAGAAGTCATACAAAAGTACATGTAACCAGACAGCTTGTTATTGACTTTGTTTCTGAGGAGGCTTATGTACATTATTTATTCAGAGAGCTGTAAGAAATAGAGTGCTCTTATGCAACATGTTTCACATTTGATGGATTCACATAAATGTATGCAGTGGTTATATCAGTGCATTTGGTCAAATCACATTCTGATTTTATTATATTCGCATGCAAAAAATGCATTAGGCTAGTTGCTCTGATACAACAAGTTCTTTTGGAAGAGGGCCACAGCCAAAAGCATGGCAACAGTTTTGTGGTTACAGCTATATTCACACACAAATATACATTTTGAATCCTATTTTGGTACTGTTTGTGTCTGGGCATTTCATAAAATAAGCCTTCTCTACTCCTTTAACTTTGCTCACTGCTTTACTGCAACAGTGGTTAGTTCCTTGTTCAATAATTCTTGCTGATGTGCAACATCAGACAGGATTGACTCTAGTTCTCCAGCTGGCACAACTGTACATTTTCATAAATTACACTAATATAATTCCTTATATAATGTAGCTGTGAGCAAGAACTGCAGACCTGGAACTCTACCTTTTTCCACAAAGCATGAATAATGATTACTTCTTAGGTGGGTGTGAGCACATTCCTGTTTTATTAGATCAGCCTCACAAAAGAAGGACTGCACTGTGAATGCCAAGATTATTTTTACCATACTATCAAAACCTGGAAAAAGCAGTGGCTATCTGAGGCTACTAATTTATCACATTTTACCTTTATCACTCCCGATTTATTATCTTTTTTTTTTCCTAAGTAAATATCTGCAACGTGTCCTATCTAAAACTTGGGGAATCTTACTGACAGGAGCAATTTTAAAACCTCTACTTGCCCACCTGATTTAAAAGACTTGAATATGTCACTGCAGCTGGGCTGGAGAAAAGAGGTCACCAATTCTAATTTTGTAATACTTGCCAGTCATTTGAGATGTTCAATAGGACTGCAATTCCTTTCCCAAACTGCTATGAATTTCATGTGTTCACACAATTTTGAGACGTTCATACAAAAAAATCCAAAAATCCATAAATTAAATCCTCCAGAGGGTACTGAGGAGTGGAACAGAACACGGTAAGTAATAATGCTACTAAATCACTGGAATCACAAGTGGAAAAGAAGCAAACATCTGTTCTTCTATACATATGAATGGAAACAATGGAACAGAGTAAATGAGCATGAAAATATCTCCTTGAGAAGTAGTATTAATCCACCAACTTCAACTGAATAATCTCCTCATAACACCTTAATACTAATAAGAAAATAAATTATCTGTTTAAATGGAACATTTAGTCTGCATTCAATACAGTCTTGTCATGTTGACACTAGTAAGTTAATAAACAAGTGGGTATTAAATTAGAATACAGGAATAAAATATACACTACTTGAATCATCTGAGGGAAAAATACTTATTTTCAGTCATCATTTTAAATTGTTATAAACCTATTAGACAGTAAGATCACAGCAAATACACAACTTCAATATGCTCTATTTCTGTGCAATTTATGAGATTTAAGCAAATATCAGTGAGAGTTTTAATTTGGATCTCCCAATAGCTAGACAGGATTATTGTGAGTGTAATAGTTTTATGTTCAAGTGGGATTCTACTGTATTAAACTCTTTGTTAAACAAATCAGTCAAGCTCTCTCTCTGGAATTTTAATTTGCACCTTTGTAGATGACCGGAGTTTCACTTTTAATGTTTGATTATTAGCACGTACTTTAAAGAGGCAAGATCTTACTGCTTAATATCAGTTTCCTTTCATTTTCACTTGAGTGGAATTATATTTTAGTCCAAAAAGGTTATCGCTGTCTGTAGCTATGCATCTCCCAGGGCATTTAATTTGCAGCAAAAAACGCTCTGTAAAAAAATGTTGCTATGTTGTCAACATAACTAAAATCTGTTTTTTGTTAGGCTGCCAACATTTGCTATCATGTTAACTGCAATAGTTCCATCCTTTCCCAAGAGCAGTTGATAGTAGTGCTCTCAGCAGCATCACCAGAATCCATATGGAGACAGAAATACAGGTCAAAAATTTCCATGACAAGGCAGCTCACTGCAAGACTCTTCAGTTTTTTCAATGATGTCTCACACTGGCTCTTTCCTGACAGGTAGGTAAGACATAAATAAGTCTCATCCTGATTTTTATATTTGCTTTCTTACTCTAGCCTCAGTCCAGAATTTAGAGGTACACTTCTGAGACAAGAAGGCCTTCTCCACAGCCCCGGCTTCCCAAATATTCCTCTCAGCTGCCACCTGGACTCACCATGCAATCTGCACCCACACAACCTCGTTTGCGTTGCCAGAGAGTCCAGCTTGCAACGAAGACTCACAGAGAGCTCAGGACAATCTCAACAGGCCACAATTTACTGATTCACCCTGCAGGAGCAGGGTTATGGTCTCTTCTTACTCACATGTTCAACAGAACCATTTTCAACAGTAAAATAAGTCTGAAGCCTTTGTTTGCGTTGCCAGAAAAGTCAACAGAGAGTCCAGCTTGCAACGAAGACCATTTTCAACAGTAAAATAAGTCTGAAGCCTTTTGAAAAACCTTTATTAAATTGTGTAAGAGCAATTATGACATTGTCTCGAGTCTCACAGGAAATACTAAACTATTAACTGATAAGAACTAATCATTTGGGCATTTTTATGGAGTACAAAATCAAAAGGTTAAGCTCTTTGTCTAAATAATACTGTGTAGAAGCCCAAGATTTGGTCTCATATATCCAGTCAGATGTTCTGGGTATTTTAGAATGGGCAGGTCTCACTCTTGTTTGATCTCCCTTGGTCCTGACCATGCAGACTCGATTCTCAGAAAATATTAGCAGTAAAAGATTAAATGCAACTGATACTTTCCCCTTGCCTCAACTCTGGTTTCACTACTCCAGCATTTTCCAACAAAACCTTTTTCTGCCAAAAATGCTCATCCAACTCTGACTGCTGTTGAATGCCCAGAGAGTCTCAGGGGAGAGTGAAGCATCTCCTCACTGTTGGATGGAAGCCTATGGTGAGCAAATTTTTAGCACAGAAATAAGTAGTGAATGCTAGATATGAATGTGCAAGTGCTTCTGAGCTTCTCTGAGACATGACTACCATACTGTCTGGGAAGAGAGAAGAAAACTTACTTCTCTCATGATGAATCCACGAGATCAATTTCAAAACTCTCCTTTTTGTCACTGTGTATTGGCCAACTGTCTCAAACTTTCCCTCAAAGGTAAAAATGAAGTTTAAGTCCTAGCTAATATAATTCTTAATTAGAAATGAGTAATGACATACCTTATATAAGATTTTATTCCCAACTTCAAAAGGAGCTACCTAGGTTTCCTTGGTGTCTTTACTTTGAAGAAAATGTCTTTTATTACTTATTTTAGTACAACACATTAAAATCAAATATCTCCTGTAGCAAAACGATTCAAGTCTCTGGAACTCAAATAATTTTCTAATAAAAAATGCATGAGACAAATAAATGCACTTTATGTTCCACAAGAAAAGGCAGTTTCAACAGGCTAATGCTCAGAGAAAATTCATTTTATCAACCAGCCATTTCATTCTTTGGTGCTGTTACAAGCTCCCCGCGGTTGCTAAGCAACCATAATTCATCGTACCTTTTAATGGATACTCTGCTACTGCTGAGAACATTAAGGTGAAGAGAATAAATGCCTTGGGTGAATCTTGAAATCTTTCATTATGCATGTCATTCTATTTCTGTAATGCTATAATGCTGAAATGTTTCTGTGGCAGGAAACTGAGTTGTGGTAATTGCATATTCCACTCATATATGTTTTGTAAGCAGAGCAGCACGTACTTGTCTAAAATGAGCTATTTCTAACATGATTGAAATTGGACTTTTCTACTTCTAAAGGTAGTAAATAAATCTGAGGGGGGAAAAAAAGAATGAGTCTGGAGGAAAATGTCTTAAAATTTTCAGCAAGAGTGACAAAATCTTAGGGCAAAAATTGAAAGTAATCAAACAGGCTTGATTGTAACACAGAGTGGTATGTGAATATATAGTACACAACTGAAAATGCAAAAAACAAGATGAAGAAACCATATATCCTGTGCAACTTCCATATTTTTAAAACACATGACATTCAAAGATAGACATATGTGCTAGACCAGGCATCTCTCTTTGCATTATTAAAGCAAACCTCAGGTTTCAGCCAAATGCAAATGTCCAATATTATGTACATTTGCCCCCTTGTTTTTTCGGGCCTTTCCTCCTCCTGGGAAATACTTCTTTATACCAACCAAGTGGGGCCCTTGTATGAGCCATAATTAGACCTGTATTTTTCAAATACATAGTGAAGACATTAAAAGGTAAGATAGAGTGCTCAGATAGTGTCAGTGATGTATAGCATCACAAAACCCTAAGATGGATCTGTTTCTTCGGGTTCAATCTGCATTTCTTATCCTGGCTATCTTCTCCTTCATGCCTATACACACCATGTGATGTACTCTTAAAAAAGCCACTATATGCAGGTCAGATGTGGATTATTTTTTCCTTGTTTTGAACATAAGACTCAGGTATATGTTTCCTGTATGTTAGAAAAAAAAAAAAACCCAAAACAATCAGACTTGGGGAGAATCTGGTTCCTTTTTTTTTGTATGCACTTTTTAATGTCACTTCCCTATTTACATGTGTGGACTTGTCATTGGAAAAGCTCAGTGACAAGCACTATTTTAAGTTCTCTTTCTTGGTCATTTACAATCTAGCAGACGATGGTGACTTCAAAGTCATGCTGTAGCTGCACAGGCAGTAATCCTGTGTTGTCCAGAGAAGACCAGTCAGGGAACCCTTATAGCCCTGTTTGTTTTGATGTTGGAAAGAAAGAGCAAAGTCAACCCTTTTGCTTACTCTATTAGAAGTGGTTGAGGTGCAATTTAAAATTTCTTTGTTAATCTGTTGTATTTTTATGTGACCACTGAATTTCTGAATGTTTTGGCAACACAATTCTTTAACCACATGGGGTGAAGGTGGAAGACCCTGCCTCTGACAAACCTTTTGAAAGTTATTCCTCAGAAAAATTATTTGGAGGAAAAAGCATATATGCACACAAATGAAGAGAGGAGAATTGTTGGGCATGAAGTAAGGAGTCGGAGACTCTGCATCAGCCTACTCTGCAGCGATTGTACTTGTTGAAAAGCACAAGAGGAAACCAATACACAGTCGTAACAGGAAACGTAATACAGAGTAAAGACATTTCAAGTCAAAGATAACGCAAAGTTAAAACAAATGCATAGTATGTTAGAACAAATTATTTCTTTCCTTTTCTCCTTTATTCAAGTACTCTCAAGTATTCAAAAGAAGTCTCTTTACACCAAAAGAAAGCATACTTTGTGGGAAATGGATTTATAGAAAATACTTGACTTTTCTTACTATTTTTTCTTATCTTTCCCCTTCTTATTTTATCTTTGTCAACTACTTGTGAAAAGAACGAAGACTATATGTTTTATACCACTGCCTGATTATTTTTCAGTAAGGAACATGTTGACTTTCCTCAAACCACTGATGTTTCCTCCAAAAATGTCCCCCAGAGTAAAAGGAGCAGTAGCTTTGCTGACTCATTTTCAAAGACTTTCACTCTTTGCTAATGCAAATCACTCCTTTCCTGCACTCCAAATATTTTCTGTGTGGAGTTTCATTAGTGGGGTTACATGCACTTGAAGAATGTCCCAAAAATTGTGTCTCCTAATGATTCTTCTTGCTCTTTTCTACTTAATAGAAGGCGGTGGTATCAGAGAGAAGTTACAGCCTGAAAAAGTCTTAAGAGGCTGAACCATTCAGGAGTTCATATTTTTCTATGTAGTTTATCAAAACTATGGGAACAAATGGCAGTTTTCCACACAGTTAGAGTTGATCAAAATTATAATTCCTAAAGTTAAGAACATTCATGCTTAGGTCACATTTCTTCTGGTGCAAACTTGCTTTGGCAGTATCATGCAGTTTTAACAATGGTAAAAAACAATATAATAAAATAATGGAAAATTAATGTTTAAAGCTTCACAGTGAGGTAAAAAAAAGAGAATACTTAATATCATGTATCAAAGTAGGAAGAGAACAGCAAGCTGAGACCTAACCACGAGAAGGTCACAACCAATAACTTTTCTGCAAATGGAAATTGGTTGCAGAAGCATCAAATGATAATTACTGTTTGCTGGAGAATTTTAATAGAGTTCTACGTCACACTATAAAATGTTTAATTGTAACCCCATTTTAATAACACTATCTGATTAAATGAAAAGACGCCTTGCTGATTGCAATTACAATCTGTCAAACTGCATATTTATTTACAGTTTGGTTTCCCAAAACCACAAGATAAAAAAAGGAAACTCTATTCAGCTTGTCAGCAAACTATAATTATTGTGTATCCTTCTGTCAGTTTCTGCATAAAACTTTTGGTTCTAAAATGGATCTAATTATAACTACATCAACATTTTTATAAATGCTTGCTTTCCATCTTTCCCTGTCTTTCCCTCCATCTCTAGCAGTGAATTCTTTGTCACAGAATCAGAAGGAAAAAATTCTTCTAAGCAAATAACCCTTGTTTCTCTGTTTTATCCTTTCTATCCTAAATTGCTGTTAAAATGCAGAAAACTCTAGTCAATGTAAATATTATTTATGGCAGTGCACTGTCCTAGCACTGTGCTCAAGCAAAGCCATGGGATTAGGACTCTATTGGGTGTTTTCTGCTTCGGCAT
This sequence comes from Passer montanus, assembly GCF_014805655.1. NCBI lineage: Eukaryota > Metazoa > Chordata > Aves > Passeriformes > Passeridae > Passer > Passer montanus. The sequence goes on along the minus strand of NW_024363160.1, from coordinate 9,439,045 downwards.
TAATGTCTGGATATCAGCTGAAAAATTCTTTCCAAGAATATCATGTAGCTCATCTTCTGCAAAGTCTATTTATTGTAATTTATAACCTTTCACAAGAAACAATTTGCCAGACAAACAAGAAACAAGTCCAAATATCTGAACACTAGTGTATGTATCAACCAGTTACAGAAATTATATCTCAAAGAAAGGTCTCCTAAATCATCCAACCCATCTCTCAGCCAGTGCAGGATTTTCCCATATGTACATGTTCCAGCACTTTAACACTACCTGGCAGACTATTCTAATGGCATTAAAAGGGTTTTTCCCAACATTCACCCACAGCTTATTTTTACCCCATTACTTGCAGTGACATTCCTTAGGTATCATAATACATCCATTCCTTCAGCCTAACTTTCTAAGTAATGGATGATGAGAAATAAATATTTAAAATGTGCACATAATCAATTTCATAAAATAACACTATAGCTGAACCTTCAAGAAGAGTTATTTTGCTCAGTGTAGTTCATGAGCTAATACAGTCCGGATCATGATTATACACTAATAAGATTTGGGGAAAGCTGATTATTTTTCTACTGTTTCTTAAATGGTCAAGTCAGCTATGAACCAAAACAGCCTGAGTTAATATACATCTTCTTGATTATTTATTTCCTAGCTGTTCCATCAACAACTATTACTTATCATACATTCTTAGATCAATATACCCTTAATAAATATAAATAGAAAAATAAATATAAATATATAAACACAAATATCTACATCTATAAACACACCTTAAAAATAAATAACAGAATATTAAAAATATTAAATGATCTTCTTTAACCTCCACCACCTGCTGGATGTTATGTGTTGTGATTTTTTAAGAGTGAGAACCTCTATCCCGAGATTGCATGACAAGTCTAGACAGATTCTCTAAAAAATAAGTTAGATCTGTCAGAAATGACAAAGCTATGGAGTATCCTGCTTTCAGTGAGATGACCTTTTAAAATCCTATCTTTGACTACATTAAATGAGGGACATTACAGTTCCCTCTGGACCAATTTCAGTGATTTGGTAAGTAACACAATATTATGGCAGCACTGAGCTAGGCTCTATGAGGTCAGGTTACTCATGTGACTTTTTTCTGTTGCACAGCTATCCTACATTGTCCATAATTATATAATAATCAAAACAATAAAAATTGTTTCCATACAGGACATTAGATTATGATTTTTTGTTTCAGTCTTGTTGCACCGTGCACTGTTTTTTCAAATTTTACAAGAAAATAATTTCAGAATCGTGATGGCATTATGAGCATGGATCATTATTGACAAACAATTTTGTTGACACACCTTCTTACATAATGTAAAATCTAAATTCTCACAATTTATAACGAAATTAAAGCATCTGTTATAGAGCTAGTTCTACTTCTTTTGAAACTCTGGGATAGCTAGAGTAGGACACCGTCAACATTAAGCCAGAATATTTCAGAATATTCCCACTGAGGTTTTCAGTCAGTCACAGAGCTCCTAAAATGTACTTCAGAGGCAGAGGCCAGAAATGATGAAATCAGTGCAACAATGCCAGCCACAATTAAAATTACATAGGCCAGGCCCTGAGCAGAGAACTTCCCTGTTTTGAGTTTTCCTCTGCCTGCATTCACAAAAGCTGATGACAAGTGAGAAGAAACACATGTGCTATGGAACCGGCCCGTAAGGGCTTGGACTGGAAATCTGGGGCAGTGGAACATCGCACTCTGTGGTTAAACAGATACTTCACTTCTCCCCAGAGCTGTCTGCATTTCAAGGACAAGCAAAGCAATGACTGCATCTTTTTTATGTCTCTTAAATAAGGTTGCTGTATCACTTCCAGGTTGCTTGAGAGCTTAAGATTCTCAGCTACCATAATTGCAATCACTGTAAAAACTTTATATTAGATGTTTAGCACATGGCAGTTAAGTCCAGTTTTTATTACATGTGAGGGTAGCTGCTAATTCTAATATTGAAAGCTGACTCTCACCACACTGCTAACCACCTTTGTGTTACTGAGCATCAAACATGAAATTAGCTCCTGGTAACACTTCCATTATTACGGGTCCCCCTACGTAGTCATTTTCATCCTCCTCGTTTAAGATCTTTCTTTTTCAGCTTGGGATTCATTTGTCTTTGTATACTGTGAATTAAATTTTGCTATCTTTTTAATAAAGTAAGTGGTTTTCTCTCCTGCAGTATAGTACTTGACAGATAGGAGGGACTGATATTGTGAACATCTACTTGCACTGTTACGAGTAAACTACCTTCTCAGCTAATTACTGCAAAGCACTTCAAGGCACAAGAAAGGTGCTTCAGAAGAACAGAGTGCCAATGGCATTATTTTTCAAATGCTGTCAGTTGTTTTGTGTACAAAAAATAACTTTTAGAAGTTTTGCCAGTGGTTATTTTACACTGTATGCTTTCTGTCAGGTAACTTAAGCTGCACTTAATAACCAGATAAGGACTAAGCCTATTGCACTAAACAGTTTTTATGCTCCCACATAAGAAAGGGGAGTGTCATAAAATTCATTAAAATGAGATCCCACACTTGAGTATTTAGGCATGTCTTGGAAATCAAAGCTTAGTTACTGGGTTAATCTCGGAAATTCTTTATGTGTGAATGAAAGTAATCTTAAAATGTATTAGAAGGAAGTTGCATCTCCAAATAAAAAAAAGCATTGCATTCCCATCAAGGGCCTGATCCTGTAAATACTCCATGAGCAGGCCTTTTTTTAGTTAAGGGACCAGAATATCTAGTTTAAAGGATTTTTTCAGTTTAGATCATTTTTGTAAGGATGAAATGAAGATACTTATAACCCAATATCATTACTGTCCAGAAGCAGAATTTTGAAGATGTGATATGAAGTTGCTTCATCTTGTTTCATTTTATTTCCCATTAGGTATGCCATGTCTCACTTTAGCAACTAGGCTACTTCCTTCATAAACTCAATTAGCAAAAGTACCCATTATCAAAGTTACTTTCAGGCACTGTAACCTCACTTATAACTCAGGGATTTGGTAAAAAAAAAGTATAATGCAGCCATGTGCAGTACATTAATTAAATCCACTGAATTTAGTTCAATAATTTGGCTCTAGTTCGGTCTCTGTTTAGCAAAAACATGGATCCACAATCTGGGGAGATGGGGGATGTTGCAGATGCTACATCCTGTCTGTCACACTCCCATTCCAGCAGAGGGCTTCAGTGATTAACAGTGTGGTATGTATTGATATGTACATACACAGACATATAGATGTTCATACATATGTATATACATGTATCCAGGTATAGAGATGTATGCCTGTATGTACTCTGAGCACTGCAGTCCACTTCAGATCTGGGTCAGGGCAAGCACACAAAGTGCCCATCACCACCTATAACATCACTTTCCACTCTTTTATGACCCTGCATGTTTGTTGAAAGAGGAATTTTGGATATATCCTGATAATATGTAAGACAAAGTGAAATTTCCTTGTTCACTTTAGATGAAAAGCATTCATTGTGGGGATTTTTGTAGCTGAAAGATATGCACAAGCATGCCTTAGAGGTGTTCCTCACTCCATAATGCTTCTTGCTGCCACTCTATACCATAAGTCTTTTTTTCTGACTGCATCCATCCATGATATGCACAGAAAACTAATTAAGGAAATTAATTTTCATATCTTTAGTGTACAAATATAGAGGCAACAGCATGTACAATGTGCCAAAAGTGCAGTTCAAAGGTGTGTGATTGAGGCTACAGAGATTCTGGGTCACATGCTTATGCCTGAAGTACAGCATCACAGGAGCAGTGGAGGTTAAAGATTTTACACGCTGCCCACAGGCAATCCCAACGTGGCATTTACATAGAACAGGCTTTGTACAAATGAAGAGGAGGTGGAAGGGGGAACAGAGGGGCAAATATCAATCTAAAATCAATCTTTATGTTATTAAAAAGATTAGGGAAGACTAGACATCCTTACACTTTTAGCACTTAATTGCCTTGTGAAAGAAAAAGGGATAAAAATAACAAATTAGTTATTTTTTACTTCTGATTATTTCTTCAGATCTCAAAACACAAACACGTAGAATATATTTCTTCCTTTCCTAATGTAAAAAGACAGTGGTAAACTCAAACAACAATACTTAAAACTCTGTAAAAACCACTAAAAGAGATAAAAGCCCCCTGAATTAATGGGGCGATTTAAATTCCTTCAACTTGGAAAACCAAGAATGTGGTTTTTCCCTCAAAATGAAGAAAAAAATGTGCCAAACATCTATGACTCTATATATGCAAGATTTAAGGAGGAGAATTCACACTCTAGCAGGTGACACAGCTGAATTTCCAGCGTGCACATGGCACCTAGAGTTAAGACAGAACATTCTGTAATGGGGCTGCTTTTGTCCACATGCCTTTCTGGTACTGAACAAATGATGGTGATGCAGTTCAAATCTATGAGGGATCCGTAGTCTTCTCAGCTGCTTTTGAGTTTCAAAGAATGCAAATTCATGCATTTAAATGATGAAACAGGTGGAAATAGAGGCTACTCCACCTGATGCACAAAGCCCTTCCTTTCATCTGTACTGTGGGCTTCTCCTTCCTTTTTGTCTTCAGAGAAGTATGTTCACAGTTTTTGAGAAAGACATTTCACTTCTATTCCATATACAGGACTTAAGATCACTAAGATTTTTTTTGCCAAAGTGTGAGTCTTCAGAAACATTTCATTATCATGCTGTTCTCGACAACTACATGCAATGTTAAAAGCAGCAGATTAAAGTCAACAATCTCTGCTGCTGAAGCCCCCGAATTTCTGACATTTTCTGAGAGTTATGTTTCCTCTATTTGCATACTCTATTATCTGTTTTGTGTGACACTTGCAGCTATGATGCTGCTTATGCATTAATCACTCCTGTGAGTATTTTACATGTGAGGTGTTGTATAATCTACCACCCACAATTGAAATCTTTCTCTCTGCACCACATTCATCTTGTCTTAGACTGTGTCTATCTGGTTAAAGTCCAAGAAAAAAATGAATACAACTAAACTTATTTCTTTTCCTTACTTTTTGTATGTAGCAAATAAATTCCCATCAGACAATGGGTAACCACCGTGAAAAAGGTCACCAAAGTATTTTCTATAGAAGGCTGTTTTCAAAAACAAGATACATGGCACCTTGTTATTTCTTCTTGTATTATCAAATTATACTGAAGTTGTTTTCTGACTGAGTTTGTGAAATATGTGAGCCACATAGAGTCTCAAAAACCACACTCAAATAAGCAGGATGCTGTGTTTCCCAGCTGACAGTAAATCAACAGCTTCATTTTCAATTTTAAAAATGAGACATGGAATTATTCTAAAAAGAGTGTACAAATATTTTCATATTTCATTGGTGTACAAATATTTTCCTACAGTTATGTGCAAATATTTACTTGATCTATCTTTAAGGCAAGCTCTTAGTAGAGACTGAGAGTACAGCTTTACCAGGTACTACTGAAGGACCAGAAAAAAATGCTCCCCAAGCACTTTCACAGGAATTCTTGTCCAAGTTGACCTGAAGAAGGTGGGGTCCATCAGTAGCCTGCATCCACAGAGTGCTTTCTTTTACTTTACAACTTTACCAGGTACTACTGAAGGACCAGGACCAAGCACTTTCACAAGAATTCTTGTCCAAGTTGACCTGAAGAAGGTGGGGTCCATCAGTAGCCTGCATCCACAGTGTGCTTTCTTTTACTTTGCTGATGTTCTCTGGGAGGGAAAAGCTGTAGAGGTGCTGCCAGCTGAGGTGGTACCAGCAACGCTGCCCCTTCCATGAATGCATGGACTGCTAGTTTCTGCTGAGAAGGCCCCAGGCACAAGGTGACCCATGGGAAGGTTCTGGTCCTGCTGCTGTAATGTGAGGTCTCTAAGTCCAGTTCCAGACAGAGCACATCTTTTTTGAGAGATATCCCATTGGAATTTAATCCTGAGGCACAGAGAACCAATCACCTGCCACAGTACATCGTAGCTAAATGACATATCTCTATCACTACTAAAAATGCATGCTTTGTTTCCACTCTGATTTTAAACAGCTGTAATTTCTGACATCATAAGTTTCTTGTAGCACAGTAAAGACCCTTCTAGTAGCAGATATGCAATATTCAGGTATTTATGAAACCTTGATCAAATAACATCTTAATCAGCTCCTCACATATCCTTTCTGTTGTCTTTCTGATAACAAAAGAGTGGAGCAGATATCAGAAGAAAGAAAAATATAAAAATTATGTCTCTGGGTCCTTGATGGAATAAGCAAACATAATTCTACCAGAGACAATAAGGTTATGCTGACAGACATGAGCTGGCCAGGGTGTTTGACAAAACATACATTAACTACTGTAACCTTTTTCCGTGCAAGGCTTACTTCAGTGACCAAAAAAAACCCAAAACAAACCTGCTTGAAAAACATGGTGTTGTTTCTTTGCTGCTGGGTGTTTTTTTTTTGTTTGTTTGTTTTTGGTTTTGTTTTTTGTGGTTTTTTGTTTGTTTGTTTTTGCTTTTTGGTTTTTGGGAAAAGAAGAATACGAAGTTTCTTAATAAAAGAAAAAAACACAAACAACTTTAACACAAGATGTTTCATGACCTTAGCTTTATGATTTGATGGTTCTGATGGCAATAACTCACTGCAATAAACTTTGGGGTAGCAGCAGGTCTGTGCAGCATAACAGTAAATTTTGATGTAAACTGAAGACCAGAGACTGGTAATGAGGCACAAATGGGAAGTATTCACCAGAGACAAAACGTATCTGCTACCACTGGCATGCAATACAAGCTAGAAAAAAGTATCCAAACATGATTCAAATCTCAACACTTAGGTTAAGAGACACAATTTATTTTTTTTTATGAAAGTCATTCCTCTTGTTTATCAGAAATAATGAATTTCTGTTTGACGCAGTAGTTTCCACTAACACTTAAGGTGCAAGAAAACAGAATCAGCTGTATAGGTCAGCCTCAAGATGAGTCATGAATACTGAATTTAAACTAACATGTATGAAACCAGTAAAACAAAATCTCTTAAATGCATCCCAGGTACAACAACAGTCTCCTTTATTGCATTTATTAGCAAATGTACTGTGAATAAGAAATACTAACTTCATTCCACCTGAGATTAAAAATGGGAAAAAGAAAAGAAGTAGCTGTCTGCTTTCTTCTCTGTTATACAACGGCACATTTTGTTTAAGGTATTAATCTCTCACGGGTTGCATATCTAAAAATATAATTCATGAGAAAGTATAATGTAATTGTTCGGGCTTTGATGAATTGGGGCATAATGTTAAATAATTATTCATTGCCTTTATTCTTCTGTCTAAGTGTGCAAAAAAAAAAGCAGCTTTTTATTGCTTTTTTTTATATAAGGACATGGGTCTTTGTGACGTGCATTTTATTTTAAACTAACGCTTCTATTATTCCACATTTGAATAATTATAGCTGACATCATCTACTCTTCCGTGACCTAGAAGATCTTTAGCTCTAGCACACTGTTACATATTTTATGCATTACATGAAATAAAACACCTCAAGATTTCAAAAATATTTATTTTAAAAACAGCATTGAAATTGTCTGTAATCACATTTTCTGCTCTGCTTTGAAAGCAGCATTATTCAATATGCCAGTGGTCTTTTCCATAAGAGCAACATATTAGAAATTCATGCTGCTCTAATATATCTGAATTCCTTGATGTACTGCACTCCCTACAGACCTAAAGAAACATTTTGGCTTCAGTTTCATATGTCCTGCACATTTCCTACTGATGTGGTGGTTGTCAAAACAGTTGTACAGTAGCCTTTGAATTCAAAGTGTGCCTTGACTGTATACTAAAAATGACAATAAACCTAAGTATATACATTACGCTGGCTTTTGTTGCTAGCACAAGTAGAGCACCTGATTTTATTGTCTTTTAACATCTTTTGAATTTTAAACTTAAAGACCAGAAATTTGAAGCATTTCAAGAAATGAAATCTTCTTTCTTGTAAATTTTCTATGGTATACCATCATGAGCCACATTTTCAAAAAGATCAGCACAAGATTACAAATGAAAGCATTCCAAAAATAGGTTGGGGTTTTTTTCCAACTATGTCAAAACAGCACTGTGATTTTTAACCCTGGTTTCTTGCAGAAAAAAACTAACTATCTGTAGAATACACTAAAGAAGATAGAATGTCGATAATTTGATTGATACACAGAAAAAAACATTTTATAGAACACATCCAAAAGCATTTTTATAGATAAATGCATATTCTCGCACAACATGCATTTTTTGCAAATGTTAGAAGGGTAGTTCTTGTGGTCCTTGAAAATATCCTTTGGGATATTTCAGGAAAATGCACATCAACAGAAAAAGGCTGGCAGGTCAAGCCCCAGCTGGGATCTAACCGAACCCACACAGTCTTCAACTGGTAGGAAAGCAGGAAGGGATCCCTATTCCATTATATAGAAGCAAAGATGTTTACAGGACTATAAGTACATTTTAATTAAACAAATACTTCTATCTATATCAAATTGCATCCAGTTAAGAAGCAGGAATAGAAGTCATATCCGTTTTGAAGAAGGATTTTAAGGGCTCCATGATGGGGCTGGACTGTGGGTTAATACCACCGTGACTCACATTCTGCACAAATTTTGTAGATTTCTGAAGCCCTGATATCCAGATATAATGAGTGCCTAAAGAAATCTGTATGTGACAGCATGATAGAAATTAATGTACATGCGCACATGTATATTCTGTATGTCAACTAAGAATACAGAAATATACAAACATATAAGTAAATATGTGAACTGACAGCAGAACAACAAGAAGGAAAATTTTAGTGGTTTTGTTGTTTGATTTCTTTTTTTTAAGTAGTTGGCATGCAGTATGAAAGCCCGATCAATCAAAAAAACTTCCAAGAAGGTTAATTCCAAATTTAAGATACTGTCAATGGCAATGAGAAATTTTCATCTCCCAGCACTGCAAAGTTTTTTTAGAAAGAATTCCCACAGTGTAAGAATCTGTAAGAAGTCAATCCCTAGTATGAATTCACTGAGCTGGTAGTGGGCTCTCATTGTGTGTATTTAAGCACTTCTGCAGAGGAGAATTCTTAGAGAGATTGGGGTAAATCCTGCCATCCTTACTGAAAGGGATTTTATCTGCAGCTTGGAGGGAGTACTGCACAGTGTGAAACAGGGACTTCTGATGGGAGGAGATTTGACGGGGTTTTAGGAAGGGTACATCCTCAATTTTCAATCTGTCCAAAATCACAAAAATCCTCATCTGAAAACACCTGGTAGTTGAGATGGAAGAAAAACACTACACTTAGTGTATGAACTATTTTCTAACTGTTTATGAGCTCACTGATATTCCTTTCTTACATTTGGCTAGTATTAAGTAATGTTTTGTCTGTAAGAACACAAACTGAAAAACACTCACTAGTTCTAACACAGATAAAAGAGAAGGTATTATTGCTAAAATACCAAAATGGGTTAAAAACTAGCTAAAAAGAAGGATGTTTAAAGTAGAGAAAAAAATAACCAAATTCTATTAGAGGCACATTGGAATGCAGCTGAATTTGTCCCAATGTATGTAAAATTTGCTGAAGATGTGAAATTAATTAGGGATAGAGAACAGCCAACAGATTTGCTTCTAAGAATATTTTTTCTAAAAATACCCATTAGTGCCCTGAAAAATGAAATGAGACACGTGTTTTCCAAGTACACAAAACGGTACTTGATATACTAGAAAATATATGGAACCAAGGGTTTAGACAGATTGGAGAAACTTATAAATTATGTTCTGTATGAGGCAATATAGGAGTGATTTAGACAAGAACATATTAAATGGATCAGAGTTTGATGAGATAGTAAAAAGGAAACTTGGAGATGAGTAATACCACAGGAAAAGAGTCATACTGAAAAAAAGCTAAATGTTCTGGATTATAAAGATTCAAAACCAAGTAAATAATGTTAACTCTACAAAATCCCCTGTTTTTCTTCATCAGTGCAAAGCCAAAAGAACAATGGGGTCATTCTATTAACTGAAGAAGTCACTGAATTCACTGAAGAGTTAAATTATTTCCCTCAAGTTAATTTCTCTCAAGTTATCAAATTCAAATCAGAGGAGCTATACTGCCAAACAGCGTTTGAACTGTATGAAATCGAGGTGTTAACATTGTACCAGTTGTATTAACATGAGATGTAGCTTCATCCCCTGCACAGACAAGCCAGCTTGAGTTCAACTATTGCTAGGTAAGAGCCGCTTTTGTGCAAAAAGGGCATGCAAGTTAGGGATAACAGTTGACTTAGCACATGACACTTCAAGGATCATGCTTTATTTATTGAACAAATCCTCAGAAATTATAACCAAAATTCAGCACATATTTTCTTGACATCTGATTTTCATCTCTTCTGATCTTCACTATGTTCTAACAGCAAAATTGCCTAGCTATATTATTCAACTTTTTTGTATTTTCCCTCAATGCGATTATTCACTGCGATGATCTACACACTCTCAAGGCCCTTTGTTCAGAGCTTGTTGCAAAAGGTTAATGTGAAACATCACAGCTTAAAAGAATGCATAGTTCTGAGCCATAGCCATGGCTCAAAAGAGGTCAATTCAATGAAATACTGCCTGTCTTGACTAGAGTGTCAAGCATTTCTTTTACTTTTTCAAGTCCTTTCATAGCTCTGATTCTCAGAACCCCACACAAGATTTCACTCAAGCTCTTTAATGCATGCCATCAGCTTTGCAGACAAGCAAGGAAAATACAGGCTCTTTCCATAGAGTATATTTATATTTCTCTATATAAATCTGCCTCTCCTCCACTCCTCCCATTATTGAACATAACCCTGGGGTCAGATTCTGACCTCAAACACAAAGTGTGCCACATCCTAGTAAATCAATAACAACTGTGCAACATATAAGAAGCCAATACTTGTGCCCTCTGCTTTTTTGGACATCCTCAAAGGGAATGCAGAGCTCCTCAAAATCAAGGTAGCTTTATTTTAATTAAGTTGCAATGAAGCTATATGACAAAGCAGATTTTTGTTGTAAACTAAGTCTTTTCCAGCCACCATGTCACCTGACTCTGGGGCTGTTAGTCTGAGGGGCTGATGGGAGCTAAACCTAGATCCCTCACTATCCAAACCTACATGTGTTGCGTCAGCTCTCAGGTTCCCAGGACTGATTTATGTTTTTTAGATAATGTGGTGGGGAGCTAGCAAGCTGGGAAGCCTAAACAGCCTCAGTCACTAAGTGCAGAACTTTTGGTGAGAAGCCCAGAGCCTATATCTCTAGGAACAGCAGATTCCTATCTATGGCTGTTGGGATCTGCAGCTCCTGGGCAGCCCATTTAGACCACCTAATGTTTGAAATGCTGTGGGATATAGAAAATGTTAGGCTCCATTCTCTTTCATGGGATTTTTAACTCTTTGGGTTAGAACTGTACATCAATGCGAAATAATCTTGTCTGGAGCTCCTATGCAAGAAGTATACCAATTAATTGTAGAGCCCACTTGAAAATGTAACATGTAAAGTAGCTCTGCAGTTGTTGCAAGCAATTTAACATTCAAATAAGTGATTTATAATATCAGGCTTCACAAGATTACGACCATAATGACTATCTGACAGACTTTATAAGCAAGTTGTCCAGTCATTTCAATTGCATTCTGGCTGGCTAAGGACTGGGAACTGTAAAAAGGCTGTAAGATTTGGCCTAGAATCAGAAATAACATTTGCTGTTTTCCAAACGTGTGGTAAACAAGAAAGGAGATATTAAATTTTTGTACATCTCTCAGCACATGCAAATGAGAATGGAAAGAGCCTCATCAGACAAATACAGAACAACAGCCATCTGGATCCAAACTCTGCTCCAGCAGAAGTCAGAGCCTTGAGCCTCTTTCTGTCATTATTTACATCCCTGTAAAGGATAACCTTCTACCCAAGGTGTAGGAAGGTAACACTCTGGCTTTGAGGAACTCAGCTGAAAATTCCCCCTCACCTCCGCCAGGGTGAAGATCTGACACAGGGAATGCAATGTAACTCCCAGAGTCAGGCCAGGGCACTCCAAAATTTGAGTGGGGCACATGTCGGTCCCCTTGCAGGATTTCAAACAGGTCTGTATTTCCATGATTTTGCACTTTAAACAGAACAGAAGGGAAAGACTAAAAGTGCTTACCACAGAGAGGGAATTGGAAAGCAGTGTCCCGTCTTGGCCAAGCATGTTGGAAACTGTAATTTCAGGTAGATCCATGTTTTGAGGATGGAAGGGAAGGATGCCATTGTGGTTCATGGGATGACACAGAGAGTGGTACCCAGACTCTATCTCATTCAAGTGCACCAGGGAGTGGTCAGGCAATGATGGAGGAGTTATAGGAGGTATGTTAAAATCTTCACTTTCGAGACTTGGGCCAGGAAAAGACTGGAAAAAAACCAAACAAACCAACAAACAGAAATTTCTATGAAAATCATACGAGCACTGGTCAATCATAACAACAAAAGTCACAGAAAACAAACAAAAAGATCCAAACTCATACTTCTAAGCACAATCTACAATTTAATACAAAATATTTTCAAGACCCATATATTATACAAGTGAAGTCTCACCATTATGTATAGAGGAAAAAATACCTCTAAGGCATAAGAATCTATGATACTTTTCCCTTAGAAATATTTTTTTTAAGAGAAGGTGAACTCAAACAGATTTCAAGGGTCCTATTAAAATTTTCCGAGAGTGTTCATCTAGCTGAATGCCTTTTTCATGGGAATTGTGGAAAAGGGAATGCAATTTATAAAATTAATATTGGCACAAAATGGTTCCTTTTGCTTCCTGCTATTCAGACCAAGAATTACATAGTGAAGAAAGATACCACTTTTATGCTTATGGGAGTGCCATGCATTTACTCTGCTGGAAAGAAAAAGAAACAGTATGTAGTCAGTATGAGTATACTTAGTATTTATAAAAATGCATTTGAAGTTTCTCAAAAAATCAATTTTTTTTTTCCTTTCTTAATCTATAAACTGAATTTTACCTATATTTTGTCAGTTATCTGAATTAGTTCCTCCACCAAACCGCTGTTAGTCTTTTGTTGTCTGCTGCCATTAAGTCATCCAACTCAATCTGATCCAAGGAAAGCCACAGGCAAAGTCAGAGTAATGCACCAAGGTGGATAATTGCTATTATTTATCTACAGTTTTTGTACAGCAGGTAGGCTCATTTGTGGGATAGGGTGGGTATGTATTTCTAAAAGGAAAAGGTGAGCATAATAAAGGGTTAAAGAGATGAGTTGCAATGGCTCAGCCTGAAAGCCTGCTCTGCTTTTCTGAGAACAGCCAACTCCTTTGCAGAGTGATCAGTCTTTGCACATCCCATGCCCACAGTCAGGAGATTTATAGCATAGTGACTACTCCCACCCTTCCTGCCCCTCTTCAGCACAGCAGTCCTGCTCTGAGTGCTGCTTTTGTTAATTCGGGAAATGCAAGTATTTAAATACATTCTGCTCCTGAAAAGTATCACCAGAAAGGTTGAGTAGGAGGGCATAATTTCAAAGAGCAGCTATTGGAAGAAAATGTTTTCCCCAATATGAGTTTCCAAATAGAGGATAACATGATGTATGAATTCATGCAGAAGGACAAGGGGACAATCAATGGCCAATTATAAACAAAGGGATTTTTCATTAGTCATCATAGTAATAACGTTATCCTGATGCCTGAGGTTACTCTCCTCTGTACAAGCATGTATATATGAACTTAAATCAGACAAACCAAACAGTATTACAGGTTTCCAGTGAGCTGGTGAAAAAGCTCACAGAAAAACCTCCTCTTATGGACATAATTTACACTGGATGGTAAAGCAGCCAAGCAGCCATGGTTTTGGCTGCTTTTTTTTGTTGTTTGTTTGGGGTTTTTTTTTGTTTTGTTTGTTTGTTTTTGTTTTGTTTGTTTTTTTTTCCCCAAAAGATTTTAATCTCTTTACCAAATATCTTAGTATGAAATACAACAGGAAGTCTAGACTGGAAAGGCCAAAGTAAAATTCCCAAAAATGAAAAGAACAGAACAGGGTTTGACAGTGTTTGACATCACTGTTATTTGTGAGGACTTTGATTCTATCCATGCATTCCAGCTGTGTTTCTCACCCTCAGCACAGGAATTTGCTCTCCCTCTGCCCCTGCTTTCTTCTTAATGGCAAGCTGGTGTGAGTCTACTGACCTCTGTAAGTTGCATTTTCCCCCACTTTCACAAGCCATGATGCAGCCATTTCACCAAGGGGAAATACAGTAAAATGGACCCTCACTAAATGGAGAGAAGGCTTAAGCATGGCAAAGAGAACATCACATTTACTCAATAGCAATGCATAAATTTTGCAAAACCAAATAAAAGTATTAGGGACAATGCATACACTAGCTAGTTGCTAATTACTCTTATATAAAATCCATGACAAAGGAAAAGGTGTCTAAAGTGAGTTTAAGATGTAATACCACAGTAACTAAACAGCACAAAAGAGAAATGAAGGAAGGGATGACATCCATAATGCTCTCCTGGACCAGTGCTATCCCTGCAGGTACACTTAGATTTGGTAACCATAGTCCTGGTGAGCTTGGATCCATGTAGCCTACATCTTCCAGGAGGGATTCATTAGCTGTGAAAAGATGACTTTATGTTCAACAGTGTCTTTTCAAATGTCCCAAAAGACTTATGGCCTCAAAAGAGTTTTCTCTCTCTGGATTTTGCAGGTAGAAAGTATTAACATCTATTTTCTCTCTCCTGCACTGTCCTGTGAGACTTAAGTTTGCTAGTAAAAGCAAATATTCCCAAACCAAATATTGACAGGATATTGAAGGCACTTAGCATATTTGTACATCTCTTTTTTGCATGTTATATGGATGGACCAGGCTTTACTTTTGATTCTTTGTGTTTGACATGTGTCTTTAACTAGTAATACTTCAAAAATAGTGGAATTAACTGCCACTAGGACACTAGTTTCACTTATTAAGAAGGAAGCTCTAGCAGCTCCACAATCCAAGATCATGTGTAGGTATATAATAATGTTATGTATATTATATAGGTTAAGAATTTTAAATAAATGCCTGCTCTCTGATTAATTAAAAAAACCCCAAACCACACAACGGTTGTTGCTTGTGAACCATTTAAGAGAGTATTTGATCCCACATCACTTACAATATCACTGTTCACAACATTAAAAGTAGGATTAGAATAGCAAAATCTGTAATGACACACCAAATAACATATAATTCAAATTACAATACCTCTTATGTTTCTCTATTTTCAATTTTTTTCTTAAGACATAAACTATTGTACTATTTCAGTAAAGCTGGGCAGAATCCAAGTTATATGCTAATGGTATGGACAGATATTCAAAAGCATCTGCAGAGCACCCTATTCACCTTACATTTTCAGCCAATTTGATATTTCCAAGCTCAGTATTATGTGCATGTAACACATATAGACTTAGCTTCCTCAGGGAAGTTACTTCAACAGTGATTTGCTGGTATTCATTTGTCTCATCCAGGAACTTGGTTCAGATGCTTATAATGACTTACCACACTGGCATATCAAACCCAAAATTCCTAGATACATCTGCAGCAAACCAAACATATCCCAGGAACAAGGCTGTTGCAACTGTGCCTGGAGGAAAGGCACGAGGAATGGGACATGTGCTTGTCCTGTGAATAGCAGCTACAAGCTTCAAACACCCACTCCTACTTTCCTGCCACCTCTCTCCTTGCCATTGGAAAACCTATTTTAGTAACCATCTGGGGTCCCCTTGATGCAACTTTCCACTGCTGGCAATGAGCTCTCCTGGAATGTTGTATTGTCACCTTCTTCGGTAAAGAGAAATTTTAAGGAAATTTACCAAAAAGGAAGTCTCGAGTTTAACCCTGCAGCAAGAACTCCCACTCCCAGACCAGTCATCATCCTGTCCCAGTCTCTGGACTTCCTTAGAGCACCACTTATTCCAACACAAGCTGTTTATCTGGAATTTCTAATTGAAGCACTTATCTAGCATCCAGAGCATCAGGGAAGGCTGTACTCCCTGTATCCAACAAGAAGTCATAAGTATACCTCATATGTATTCATAATAAATGGTGGCCCATAGTTTCAGCTCTGTTAGGTTTTTTTTGGGGATGGGGAAGGTTAGGATCTTTCCACTCCAAGGGTTTTTCTTTCTTAGCTGTTTTTCCTATCAGTAGGACTTGCTCTATTCAGAGAGACATGGAATAGCTCCTTTTTATTCTACTGGTCACAGAAACCTCAGCAAGCTCACCTTTTCACTTTTGAATAAACAAAACCAAAACCAAAACCCCCAAACAAGCAAACAAACAAAACTAGCAGAAATGCTTTATTTTCTTTACCACAGAGATACTAGGAGCTTTGCCAGTGATTTCACTTTCAACTCATGACTATAGGAGTGAAAGAAGTGTTAATCAGCTCTTCAGTTTAAGGGAGTTTCCTAGGCCTTTATTACATTCCAGAGAGAAAACCCTCTGCAAATTAACACCATTAAACCAACTGCACAGCACTGAACAGACACAGCCTTAAACTCTTCTTTGTTTTAAAGAGCATTTTCATTACACCTGTGTTATAAACAGATACATTACACCTGTGTATAAACAGATTTCAGTCTAGTTCAGATGGAATCTACATGGTGGGAACATCAGAACTGATTATCTTTACATTTGAGATATCTATAGACACAATGTTATAGAAGATTTTTGAATTAAGAATGTCTTCCCAAATTTAGAGGACTATATTTTATGTTTCTGGCTAAATATTTGTGACATTTCTGCTTGAAATTATGTAAACTCCATAAAACAGATGATTAATATGCCCAGTCTGAGATCAGGAGGCTTATCTATATGCTACCTTGGCATATCATTTTATAAGAAAAGTTTGCCAGAATAAAATTATATAAACAATGAACCCTGACTCACTGTCCATCCCAAATCCAAGCTTTTGTTTCTGAAAAAGACCCCATTTGCTCTCTTCAATTTACTTTTTAGGCTGCTCAAATCCATCACGAAGCTATGGAAGGAGGGGCAAAACTGGGACACTGAGAGGAAGTGTATATCAGGAATCACTTCTTACTTATGTTTCAAAATAATTTTAATATAACTCTAAAAAGTGATAAAAGAAGGCAAATCAAAGGACGAGGCTCAAACAGACTGACCACAGGAGGCAGCAAGCTTTCAAACACCCAGTGTAAATCCCTTGGAAAGAGCAGAATTGTTCATATATGACAGCCCAGAAGACAACATTCACTAAGTAAGTCTGATTTGTGTGCTCAGTGGTTGCATCAGTCATCATGCATTTACTCAACAGAATCTCATATTAGCAACAGTTCCTTAAAAATTGGGAATTTGCCTATAGATATTTAATTTAAATGATATGAATGGTCCTGCCAACTATGTAGAGCGTGTCTTAATTTTTCATTTGCACCAAGGCTTCTGTGTCTGAACTGTGGAAAGATGCCAGTTTTTAAAAGATAGATGCTTCAGGCTGTCTCCTCTTCTATTATTGAACACGTTGTTACATAACTGAAATACTTATGAATCGAGAGTAATGTACAAACAATGAGCTCATTAGAAGGGGAAAAACAGCCACGTACCTTATACAAATTTGAAAGTTAGGATAATATATTTGTCAGCGGATATTTCCAGGAGTTTTAATAAGACCAACCTTATCTCTAATTTCTAAATGGAAGACCTTCAGAAGCAAGTGTTTTTTAGCTGCTTTTGTCTCTGCATGAACAAGGCTTGATAACTTGAGACTATAATGCATTACTGTGGAAACCTTCGGTCTGTTACATAAATCATCTTAACACTCAGCAAGAATTGTCCAACAGTGCCATTGATATGTTCAAGTCAATGATCCTGAAAACAATTTTTTTGTGTTTCTTCATATGGTAGACAACAGCAATAAATCATATTCATTTAAAAACACACAATATACTAATTTATCAAGCCACAGCTATCAAAAATGTATTACAGGGGAAGGTATAACTTTTTTGTATTGTGTTAATCAATTTCTCTAATTTGCATTAGTTAAAGGCCAAAGCCCCAAGCAAAACATTAATTTTCCTCTACCAGATGAATTCTGTTTTCAAGAAAGAGAATATGCTGACAATTATATTATTAATTTTAAACAATCATAATTTTCAGAGTGTACAGAACTATGTAAAACAACAGACTCTTTTTAAGATTTCACTCTTGAGGGTCTTTTCATTAATTACATTAATTTTATGCATATAGTGTAGCTGTTTGCTGGGAAATGTGTTTTCAATAGAGGCTTTAAATTGAAACAGTTTAAAGATGACTATACGTAGGAGCACAAATATTATAAGAGGCTAAAGGATCTGGGGCCTGCAAACACCAATACTGTTATTGAAGCAGTTAAACTTCCCTTCAGACAAAAATACAGCTGCACACTTTTCCTATTTAGAACACTTGAATAAACTTAGAAGTGCAAATCTTTTATGAATTACTGACCAAATGGCCAAAGCAGTTGTTTAGGCAAGAGCTTTAGGCACAAATGGAGCATCCTTAGCCCCCAAAGTGGAGTCTTGTCCCTCTAACCTGTGACAATCTTTCCTTAGCATGTCCCCAGTGGGCATCCAAGTGTGGTCATTGTCCAACGCCCTTGTCACCCTTCTCTCCTGAAATGAAAGGTATTTTCTCTCCCACAATGTCTACTACTACTGCTACTACTACTACTCCTCTAATTATTATTCTTGTCATTATTTTTGTTCTTATTAATACTACTATTACTACTATACTTCTACTACTAGTACTGCTGCTGCTGATGCTGCTACTATTACTACTACATTTTAATGAAAGATAAAATTAATAAGGTAACTCAGGGTCCTATTTGACAGGCTTTGGTCTGTACTATAATGCAGGCAGCATCATGTATGCTATAATCTTGAACTCAGCACTACAAGACATACTTCCATAAATCAGTTACTATGTGTGCTAAATATTCTTTCTCAACTACAGATAAAAAGCATATTAGAAATAAAAAACTTTTTAGAGATCCTCTCTGCAAAACATATCCAAATTATGCTCAGTACAAAGCGCTGGGTAATAAAACTAGCAATATACATATTTAATAAGCAGAATTGAACTAAAAAAAAAATAGAAGTCACATCTTCACAAATCCTGCTGCTTGAAAATATAGATGATACACCACATTTAACCTGTCAGAAGCCTCATTAGCATCATAGCATAGACTCTAAACCAGCAATCAAGACAGTGTGCTCTTCAAATGTTTACATTTTTAAATGCTCTTAAAATAGCAGTACTATAGATTTACATTTAAGTATATCTGTTTAGGGGGCAAATATTCTGTCTAAATTTCCATATCCCTTCTGAGAAAGACACCAAAAGATGAAACAGTATTATACTTAGGGCACACAATGAGGAAGGATATAGGATCCTTTTATTTTTTGTTCGGGACTTTTTTTTGCCTTCTTTCTCTTTTCTTTCCTTAGAAAAGCTTAGAAACAATGGATTGCTTCTCACTATTCAAAAGGAGAGTGGGTCCTACCTGTACCATGCTTCTCCTGAATGACTGATGAATCACCAGAAAAAAATCAGATTTAATGTAAAATGTCACCACTTGAGAAAAGGAGGGTCAAAACAGAGGCACGGATACTCTTTGCAATGATGATGTAACTTTTGTTTAGTCCTGTGCCAACCACAGGAAAAGCTGAAAGCTGAGGCAGATCAAAGCTCCCAATTCCTACCAGTGGTCCCCCTGGCTTTAACACCTAGATTTTGGACCCAGCACTTTACAGTAAAAAGGCCAAGGAAGTGCTCAGTATATGAACGAGTACAGATTATTTGAGCAAGTAAAAGTGGCAGGATCTGGCCCCCTCTCTTATTAAAGTGTCATGTAAGCTTGGGACTGCTGGGACCCCAGTAATAAGTTCAATCGTACTAATGTCATACAAACTATCAGCAGTGTAGTACCTATTAAGACATTTTTATAAACTGCAAGAAATATGCAAGCTATTACAAGATATAATTCTGAAAAACAGACTTCTATGTAAGAAGCCAATTTAAGAGGAAAACAACATAAACAATAGTAACTTGCGTGCTCAAGTGAAGCATCTTTTTAATTTTGAGTAATGAAGATGTCAAGCCAAATGCTAGAGTAGTTTAACTTAATTAGGTGGCCTATTTTTCCAGGCAGCCTTTCATTTCCCATTGAAAACTCAGCTTGTATGCGAGGCAACAAGAGCAATTTTGTCTGTAATGAATACCTCTGGGACTCCACGGAGTGATCATTTGAATGTTACATTGAAGACTGGTTTGAGTAACTAGTTTGGGCTTGTTGAGATGCCAGATTTTGTAAAACTAACTAGATTAATCAAAGACTGGCATCTTATCGGTTTATTCGGTCAGGGGTCAGCAGGTCAAACTGACTCTACTGTGGCAGCCTTTGCCAAAAGGGACAGTATAATAGTAATTGGTCTAATTTGTAGTTCAAATTCTCGTAATTCTTCCAGACGTTTTATGGACCGAAAAAGGTTCATTTTATGTGAAGCTCAGATGAAAAATACTGCCTTTAACATTTCCCATGGTTACATCCCATAATTCATCCACGCTGCTGACCTGTAGCATTTCCTGGAAAGGAAACTACATAACTAAAATATATGATGTCTGTAATCTGTTTTCACATGCTAAAAAAGTTGTACATGAAGGAGCAGAGGGAAACATTTTGAAGGATATTTTATACTGGCTGCTCATTAAACAGAAAGTTGTCTCATGACATGCACAGCAAAAGGCAGTGCCTTTTCTCTTGTGATATATGAAAAAATACCTCTGGCTTTTGGACAGAGAATTCATCATTTGATGATTGATTTTCTGTTTACCTTTTTCATGGTAAAATAATAGCTTTTGTTGTTTTTACCTTATTGATTTATTGCGGGCCTATCACTGAAGTTGCTGTCATCCTCATGCCACAGCTAAGACAAGATGCAGTGTTTACTTTACTTCCCTCTCATCAGCAACTCTTAAGAAAAATACTTTTAATTGATGCACAGAATCACTGTGCATTCAACAGGGCCAAGTTCACAATTTCAGCATTAGTCTAGAAGTATCTGACATTTACTTCTAAAGCCCAAAATTCTGTAGCTAGGCAATTACCCTCCAAACCTGTTTCATTAAAAAGTTTTCTGCCCACATGGCTGCAAAGAAAATGTAAGTGCAAGATTTCACAGCCAGAAGACAAATAGAATGCTGAAAAATTTGTTATACTTGCTGAGGTTTCTGATATGATCTCAATTTTACAGATTCACGCTAATGATTTTTGAAGGCTGGAGAGGGACATTTTTGTTTATACAGCTGTAATTATGGGGATGTTTGCTTAGGATCCTTAGGGACTAGATTTTGCCCTCTATAGTGTTTTTATAAAACGTGCTATAGAATAGGCATTAAATGAAAGAGACATTAAGTTAAGGCATGTTTGAGTAACTCATTTTTCAGGGAGAAGTAGGTCGTATACATTTCTTCTGGTCAGAGTACAAGTTCCACACCTACTGAACATAACAGACTAGAATGAATTTGATTAAAAAAGGGTAAATGTACTTCACCTGAGTTACATCTTTAAAGTGAGATTTGTAAAAGCTCTTAAATTCCAGCCAACAGGCCCTAATTCTAACTTCTATTTTTACAAAAGTTGAGGCATTTGATTACAAAAAAAACCCAACAAACCTTGAAGATATACACAGTACATGTTCATACACTTTGAATTAAAGCTAAAGACATTCATACATACTTATATAACACATCCCTGTGGAAAAGGGCTTGGGGACACTGATGGATGGCAAGTTGGACATAAGCTGCAATGTGCCAGCCTTGTTCTGGGTTTCATCAAAAGCAGCACGGCCAGCAGGATGAGGGAAAGGATTCTGTCTACTCTATTTTGGGAGAGCCCATCTGGAGTACTGCATTCAGCTTTGGAGTCTGCAGCACAGGAAAACATGAACTTGTGAGTTTGGGTCTGGAGAAGACCACAGAGGTCCAAGGGCTGAAGAATCTCTCCTGTGATGAAAGGCTGAGTTGGGGTTGTTCAGCATAGAGGACATTCTAAGGAGACCTTATAACAGCTTTCAGTATATAATGGGGCTTATAAGAAAGATGGAGACAGACCTTTTATCAAGGCCTGTAGTGCCAGGACAAGCAGCAACAGTTTTAAACAGAGGGGACAGATTTAGACTGGATACAGGAAAAAATTCTTTACTGTGAGGGTGATGAGACATTGTAAGAGATTGTGCAGAGAATTTGTGTGTGCCCCATCACTGGAAGTTTTGAAGGTCATGTTGGATGTGGCTTGGAGCAATCTGATTTAGTGAAAGATGCAACTGCTCATGGCAGGGAACTGGACTAAATGATCTTCAAAGATGCCTTCCAATTTAAACTATTCTATGATTCTAAAGATGTATATCTATAAATACATAGCCTTGTTAATGCAACTGTTGGTGTATTTTTATCAGGAACTCTGTTCTTTCTAGACTCTGCCTGATGTCAAGATAATATTAAAAGACTATGTTTTATTCAGAAGTGAAAGGCAGGGTAAAATTATTACATCTACCTGTAGCTGCTCATTCAGGAGCTGAAAGGCCCACCTGGTTTTTTTCTTTTCCTGAGGCCATTTTAACCTATGACCATTTTTTTTTTTTAATTTAATGTGGCATTTACAGAGAAATGGAGAATCAAGAAGTAGAGAAGTAGACTCCCTTCTGCTGATAAACTATTTCTGAAATTAAAAGACAGTGGATCAGGAAGAGGGAGGTGGAATATGGTCCAAAACAGCCCTGGACTGCAACCACTCAGCAGACTGCCCAGGTGGCATTGCCTTTTTGCTGCGGAGCAACCTCTCAAATAATGAGCAAAAGTTTTCCAGCTTTTGGGCAGGATTGTGCTAGACTTCAGGTCAGGGTAGTGTGTACCCATG
The DNA here is from genome assembly GCF_014805655.1 of Passer montanus. Classification (NCBI taxonomy): domain Eukaryota; kingdom Metazoa; phylum Chordata; class Aves; order Passeriformes; family Passeridae; genus Passer; species Passer montanus. Next base: position 9,416,077 of record NW_024363160.1, on the reverse strand, counting down.
GGACTACAGAGGACCATGTAATGATTCTCCATCTGAGAATGCTGCTTTTTCTCAATTCTTTCCAAGGCAGGCAACTCCTGCCCTGCTCTGCCGATGGAGACTGCTGCAGGCAACAAGATTGAAGAGCTGCATCTTCTGGCAGTACCCTGGAATTCTAGCCTACCTACAGGGAAGGACCAATACAGAGCAAGAGAGGGAAGCTATTAGGTAGCATGTATCCATCCCTACTTCACATGAGCAATAGTTATGTCATTAATAACCTAAGACATTATGGTATAAAAATGTAAAAAAATACATGAGGGCTGTATGTAGGAGCATGTGCATAAGGCAACATTAATATGAAAAATCTCTCTTTTGGATGTCATTCCATCCTATTTAACCCTGTAGCTTGTACAGGACAAAACAGTTTTGATACCCATGGTGCCCCCTCCATCAAAGAGCATGCAGATACATTTTAGGTAGATCTCCGTGGCATAGCTCTGGGAAGCAGGAAAATACCACCTCTGAGCAATCAGTATTCCTTCCTCTGCCTCAGATCTTTTCTTCCCGGTGGGACAATAGGGGTACTGCCCCAAATCATCAGCTCCAGGCCTGTTCTCACCCCTTCCCTTTGGATGTTTAAGGGAATTTGGCAGCTGCACTCATTAACCTTAACATTTATCAGGCCTCAGGAAGGCTACAAATGTGTTAAAGCTTTGTGCAACAGCATCGTGAATTACATTCTATATTGTGACTAGGAAGAAATGTGAAGTAAGCAATATAATTTTACACTGTGCTCTGTGGGGCCCACAAATTACAGGAGGAGGAATAACATAAAGAGTAATTCATGTCCAAGGTTTCAATTATAGGTATGGGGAGAAAACAATAATTGGTGGGAATCTCAAATGCAGATCAGTTGGCATAGTTTTATCTTAAAATTATAAATACTTTCAGATCCAAGTGCAATTAGTAGTGAAAATGTCACAGTTTTACTGTATATGTTTGTTAATATGGCTGGCATAACTAATTTAGGAGATGCCTTCAGTGTAGAGTCCTGTACTACATATAATGTAACCAAAAATGCAGTACTTACACATATATATAAAATGTACACAGAGACAACATTGCCAAACAGCCTTTTGGGACGCTCTAAAAGAATATCATTAATTTTTACTGTACACTTACTCTTCTGGCTCAGTTCCAGCACTGGCTTTCTGTAAAAATCATTTCAAGTATAGAATTATGCTATTTGCTTGCAGCAACATCACAGGAACAGTAGTGAGCCATATGTTGCTACTTAGCAACTTGGTCTGTAAGTCCCAAAGCATGTACTGATTTGAAAATTGAACAGAAATGATAATTATTGTTGAGGGATGCTGTGAGGCAACTTGTCTTGGATTACCAAACTATACAGATGTTTGATGTTATACAGCAAAAGGAACAAAACTATATTTTTTCCTGTCTAATGGCTGAGCTTTTATTTATGTTAGCCTAAGGGGGATAAATTGATTAAAACCTGTAAAATAATATAAGGTGATGTTTTTCTGGATAGGAACACTTTGGAGCAAACAGAAGAACCGAGGTGCTTGTCAGCATGTATCAGGACCCCAGCAATCCTGCCTCTATGGTCACCTAATCCTGAAGACAGCCAAGTGGAAATCCATTGGTCCTTGGTGTTACATACCATGACTCAGTCTGCCAACCCACTTCCCAAATAAGCTATGACAGACTCTGAAATTAAAAAATTATGCTCATGTCTGACTCAGTCAACACGACCAGAGCTTCAATAAAAGTTTCTGATAGGACTATGTATCTCCTTACATGTGGTATTCATATTTTAGTTAACAGACGAGAATGAATCAAGAAAAGCAGAATAATTAACTCACTTCTCATTCTGAAAGATTCAACCCCTATCTCTGATCTTGTGAGGGAACAGCCAAGTTATTAAGGGTGGGAAGGAGCCTGAATTCCTCACACTGAGATCATGCAATGGCAAGACTCATGAACACAGGTGCAAAATAGACATAGGACAAAATTATGATTAGAGTAACTATGCTGTCTTCTGAGAGAGAACATTTCCTTCTCTCTTTTTAAGGCATCATGTCTTTTACATCCAGTAACGGTGACAGGAAAACGAACAAACAGTCCTAAAACTATGATCAGAAAATATAATTGCATCCTTTACTGTTCCTCTCCTTATCCCTGTAAGTAACACAGTCTTTTGTGCTTTGTTTTCAGAGCAGGAAATACTGTGGTTTTTTCCAGTTTTAACCACCAGACTGGATTTTGAAATTGTAATCATTTCACCACTTTTGGCTGACGACCAAATGCTTATGCCCAAGAAAGGAACACCACCCCATTACAGTCAGTGAAGACCTCACAGATACTGCCAATTGTTTAGTTCCTTTGAGGAATGACTAGCAGCTGTCTATGTCAGGAACAGGTTTAGGAAGGCTCCTCTCACAGTCGCAGGTTCTTGATGAAACATGAGAGACAGGTTTCCATCACACCCCATATTCCTGTTCTCAGTGGAGTTGTTTTGTCTCCTTTTTTTTTTATTTTTTCAAATACTGTTATTATTACAGGCTTTCACATATGCTCCAGCCCACACAGAGCTGGAACACCTCTTCTGTGAAGGCAAGAAGGCAGGCTAAAAAATGCTGGGGTTGTTCAGCTTGGAAAAGATAAAGCTCCAGGGAGATCTTAGAGCAGCCTTCCAGTACCTAAAGGGAGCCAACAAGAAAGCTGAAGAGTGACTTTTTACCACAGCCTGCAGCGATAGGTCGAGGAGGAATGGCCTTAAGCTGCAGGATGATAGGTTTAGATTAGACAGAAGAAGGAAGCTCTTTGCTATACAGGTTGTGAGGCACTGGCACAGGCTGCCCATAACTTCCCATAACTGGAAGTTTTCAAGGCCAGGCTGGTGGGGCTCTGAGTAAGGCCAGGGCTAGTGGAAGGCTCCCTGCACATGATGTGGGGGTAGGAACTAGATGATCTTTAAGGTCCATTCCAACCCAGTCCATTCTATGAATCTGTGTATTCACTTAAAACCACTGCAACAGTGTAGGCACCAGGAGAAAAATCCCAGCAAGGGAAAGAAGGTTGTGACAGCCCAAGGCTGACAGCTATTCTCAACCAGGCACAGAAGGCTGGCTGACTGGTGCACACTTGGTAACAAAACACTCTGCCTGGCAATTGACCTGCTTCTTGCCACATGGGTCCCCCAGCAAGAGACAGAGGTTGCCTTTGGGTTTTGGGAGCCAGACACCCCAGAGTTCCATTTTGCCATGGCCAGATTTTAAGTCTGTAAGCCTTTTCTTGATTCCAGCCTTTAGTAAAAATTCAGGGTTTTCTGACATCTTTGAATTTGGAAATGCCACATTTGATAGATTTTTTTTTCCTTGAAGACAAAGTAATTTGCATTTAAAATACCTAGGCCTGGCTCTTTAAAGGTACTTTAAGAACCTTACTTTCACTTCAACCAGAGTGTTAGATGCATAAATATCTCTGAGAATCTGGGCCTTGTTAGCACATGTAGAAACCGCATAAAAGATTAAAACTTATACTCTTAATTTTTCAATACACCATTTAAATTATTTAAACTACATGCATACACAGTACAAAAATATCAACAGAAGAAAAATAATTCTGATGTATAATGTGGATTTGCAATTCTTTATTCAAAACTATTTAAGACAGACATAATGATCCTCTGAAAGGTAGCAGCTGCCTGATAACAGCAATCATTCACAGAGTTTGTATTTCTACTGTTTCAAACAAATTCAATTAGCCCTTGCACTTCAAAACCCTTAAGGCAAGAATGAGATGATACTAGGCTGCTTTAATCTAATAGTAATACTAAAACTTGTCAGTACAGTTTTTGGATTAATGGTTAGAGAAAAATTAATAATATAATTTTTCATTTTTTAATCAAACAGTTCTATTCTAAACTACCTCTGGATCTTGGTGGGTTCTTAGCTGAATAAGTTCAATCATGCACAACTACTAAATGCAAAGTACTATTGGTCTCTAAAGGTATTTCAGAGTGACTTCAACAGAAAGCAGGGAAGCAACATGGTGGAACGCTTTAAAGATGGTCTTTTTGATTGAACCATGTACTCATCTCACACAATCTCCTGCCCCCAAGGCACCTGTGTACCTGAAGAACACTACTTCATGAAGACATTTAGTTTTGAATGCACACTTTCCAAAGCTGTTGATTCCTAAGTTACATCTAGTTATCTGACATAATTATCTGAAGCTATGTTATCTGGACATAATTACTATTCATTCAAACTTATTTCCTACCTAATAATAAGAGTTTTACACATAAGCCTTCTGGCTCTGTCAGGCCAGACACCACTGGCCTGAAATATGCATGACATGGACTACAAGTCTGGTTATTCATGGCAATTTCTGATGCAATCTAACTGATCTGCAGCACCATTCCCACCACTTACTGGAGCAAAGTTAAACTGAAACATGCAAAATAAATGAAAAATTCCCCCCTACATATAGACCTAGCAACAGGTAGACAACCCAAAACTTTCAAAACTATTTTTGCTTTTTAAGGAGTAATTACAAGTGTAATTCTTAGAAATCTATAGGATCTTTGAGGTCAAGTGGAAAGGTGGAAGATTTTTTAATTTACATCCAGTATCAAAATTTAGTGTTCATGGTTCCCCAAAAGGGAAAGGGTTCAAAAATACCTTTAAAGAATGCACATCACATTAAGCCTTTTGGCCTGTAGGCTACAGAAGACTAAGTCACTGCCTTAACTCCACTGCTAATTGTGTAATAGCAACATTCCTCAGACACAGGATTAGTGCTAAAAATGCAATTCTTCAACTGTTCTATGTGTGATAATTAAAGATATTTGTGACATGTATAGCTTATAATGATTAACTTGTCTGCAGTCAGATAAACAAATAACCTGCACCTGTAAAGACTTTATTTCCTGAAGGTAAAACAACTGTTTAGGAAAGATCATGCTGGGAAAACAGCTGCTTGCATTCTGGAGAGGAAACAAGGTAGTATCTTTCAACAAACGCCAACTCTGGTGTTTTATCAGCTCTATCTCATTAACTGGAAACAAGGCTTAAATGCTTTGTTTATAAATTATGATTATTCCTGATTGCAGCAGTTACTGATAGTGCCACTCATTTGCAATGCAACTCTTTGAATTTTTTTAATTACAATTTGAAACAAGGCAGAGAAGATTAATTAACCCACCTGGCTGGCTGGCACGTAGTCCTGGCTTGGTTCTGTCATACTCATATACATGTTCTCACCGTCAAACTGCAAAGGAAATAATAGTAAACATTCAGCAAACTCGATTTTTTAGCATTGACTGAAAAAAACCCAGTTGCTATAAAATAATATTACAGCCTGGTTTTAGAGACTTGTAATTGCATGTGTGCATCTTGTCTTTGATGTTCCTGTTGTCATCCTTATTGACCCTGGATGTCAGTGATTTGGAGTAATTAGCGCTCTAGTAATTACAGCTAGCAAGGAAGAAATGAATGGTTTCCTTTCATCTGCAATCTGTTTTAAAACAAAATGCCTCATTTTGTGCACCATGTATACATATTGCTGTTGGTTGCAATGAAGTACTAAGTGAATTGCACACTTACTGAGAAAAGAAAGATGAGAATAGAATCTGCACTAAAATGCATCTTAATGGATTCCAACTTTAGCTTCTGAGTAGAACTAGAATTGAAATTTCAAAACAAATTAAACCCCCTCCAATTGAAATGTTCCCATGTCAGAAAATAGGAAATACATTTCCAGACAGCTTTCAGACATCTGAATGT